>NW_022103908.1:38974301-38995740 GCF_000313985.2 Echinops telfairi
TATAAATGCCCTTTGCCTCCTAGCTCTTTCCTCTATTTCCTTTGACTTTCCTCTTGTCCCACTATCATGCTCAGCCTTCATTTGGGTTACAGTAATTCCTCTCAGTTACATTTCCCTTGATCACACCCTACCAGGCTTCCTACACCCTCCTCACCACTGGTTTGGATCACATGTTGTTCCCTGGGTTTGTTAACACCACTTCCTGAGAAAGACATTTTTAAAAACAAAAAAACCCATTCCACAAACTCAATTACAGGTTCTTTTGCATCCCTATTAGGTTGTAAGAAGTCAGTGTAAGGTTGGTCCCATTGAAGCAGGGGTTACTATTTTTAGATGCTGTTGAGTGGGCTCCCGGTCATAGTGACCCTATGTGACAGGTAGAACGATTAGGAATAGAAGGGGTTGTCTCCACCAAGTGCCTATGCTAAGCAAAAATTAGCTGGTCATGCCACAATAAAGGGGTAGCAAAGAAATTAGGCCCATGTTAGACACCTAGGGGGAGAATTCAAAAACTGATTATGCGCAGACCTAGGTTACTTGGCGCAGGTGGAGATCAACCTGGGCACATACCCAGGAGGCACCAGCTATTTTACGTCTCAGGTCAACTGAGCCACTGAGAATGGCAGTACTCTCTACCACGCCCCCTCAAGTCGTGGGAGGGGATAAAAGTAGGGACCAAGAGCAGTTGCTCTCTGCTCTGCACTCTGGTTTCATACTCTTGTCCTGGTACTTTCACATGTTTTTTTTGCGCTCCCCTGAAGTGGTTATCTTCAGTCATGAACTCTTGCACGGTATTCCACACAGCCCTGCTGTAGCATGTACTTTCTGAGACTGTAATACCTGAAACTTCCCTTTCCCTTTTAAAAGCTGCTTGGATTTACAAAAGTGCTTCTGCCACGTGAATTCTCTTGGTGTTGAGAAGCAAGAAGTGAAGTAAACCATCCCAGAAACCTAACTAACACATGTACAGTGGAAGGAAATACTGCCTGGTACTGCACCATACTCACAATTGTTCTTATGTTTGAGCCCATCGTATTAGACTGGGTTGATTAGAGAAACAAATCCAGGGACATTTGTCTATGTGTAAGAGAGAAGTTCATATAAGAAGCAATTATGCATCAATCAAACACCCCCACCCAGTCTAGATTAAGTCCATAAGTTCGATCTTGGCCCATATGTTCAATATTAGCTTACGAATTCCACTTCAGACTCACGCAGCACATGCAATGAGGCCAATGCAGGTCAATCACAGGCCTGTGGTGGGAAGTCTTGTGGATCCAGTGGCGATAGAACCATCTCCAGAGTGCTGGCTGCCATCAGCATGGCTCCATGTGGCCTGTCAACAGGGAAGTATAGCAGAGAGAGAGTGTCCCACCTATCAGGAGAAAGAGAGGAAGTCCCCAGAATCCTCATGAGAAGACCACACCCACAAGGAAGCATGATTAGGCTGTGACCTGATTGATAGTCTAGACTCCACCCCTTCCCTCAGTAACAAGTTGACATGAAATGATATAACTACCACACCCATTGCATCCTCTGTGTCCATCTTGTCAAGGGCCTTCCTCTTTTCATTGACCTTCTACTTTACCTCTGGATGTCTTTTTCTAGGGACTGGTGTCTCCTGATCACATCCAAAGTATGTGAGACTCATCATTCTCGCTTTCAAGGAGCATCCTAGCTATATGTTTTCCAAGACAAATTTGCTTGTTCTTTTAGCAGTGCATGGTACTTTTAATACTCTTTGCCAGCACCACAGTTTAAATGCATTGGTTCTTTTTCTGTTTTCCTTATGCAGTGTCCAACTTTTACATGCAGTTGAGGCCATCGAAAATATTACGGTTTGAGTCAGGTGCACCTTAGCTTTCAAAGTAACATTCTTGCCTTTCCACACTTGAAAGAGATCTTGTGCAGCAGATTTCCCTAGCACAGTGGGTTGTTTGATCTCTTGACTGCTGATTGCTTGAGTGTTTATTGTGCATCCAAGTAATGTGAAATCCCTGACAACTTCAACCTTTTCTCCGTTTATCATAACTGCTGATAAACTGTTGGTCCAGTTGTGAGGGTTTTGGTTGTCTTTATATTGAGTTGTAATTCAAGGCTGCAATCCTAGATCTTCATCAGCAAGTGCGTCCAGCCCTCACTTTCAGCAAGCTATGTTGTTTCATTTGCATATTGAAGATTGCTAGTAAGCTTTCCTCCATTCCTGATGCTGGTGGGAATTAAAGATGTCCTAAATGTGCCACTTTTTCCAAAATGCTGTACCACTCCATCATCTCTGATAGCAACTACCATTCCTTCCCTCGGTTTTCTCCTTCACATCTCCAGGTTTTTCAAATCCCTGCAATGTTTCACAGAATGTATTAACTGTGAAGGAAGTTCTCACATGGTTGTGGACATTCGCAAGCCCCAGATGTTCCTCGGAAGGGTTCTCCTCATTCGCACCATAAGAGCCGTTGACTTAAGGCTGTGAAAGCTGGTGCATTAGGTCAGGCCATATGCCTCTGGCTCAAGTTCCAAGACTTAGAGATCTGGCAGAAGCAAATGAGATGCAGAATCCAGAACAAAAGACAGTAGTCAGTGCAGCTACAGAGATGTGAAAGATCTAAAAGTGAAAGCAAGTCTTGTCTGGCTAGCTAAGCAAAGCAACCTGCCAGAATCACATCCCAAAGAGTCTGAGCCAGTGGTCTTTATTTAGATGCTAATTGGTGCTTGAGTGGTATTTGTCACTCTGTAACTCAAGACTAGGCTTCTGTGCTTGCTCTGTCCGGAAAGAAAGGGGAACCACAAAGATGGCCTCTTGCCTGTCTGAGATTTTGATGGGGGTGTGTCTTTTGCCACTTTTGTGCATGTTAAGTGGGCCAGGCTGAGTCTCAGCCATTCGGTGATCCCACTCCTGCTTTTCTCAGTTAAACAGGACACCGATGGTTTTCTGTGAAGAAACAATCTAAAACTGGAAACTCTTTTTTCAACACCGATTCCAAAGATGATGGCTAATCTGCAAACCACACCCTTAGAGAACTAAGGGTGTTAGTGTGTCACACCTTCCAGAAAGACAACACCAAAACCAAAAGCTCACTGCCATCAGTTGATGTGGACACATAATGATCCTATAGGACAGGGTAGAACTGCCCCTCTGAGTTTCCAAGACTGTAGCTCTTGATGGGAGTAGGAAGCTCGTCATTCTCCCCAGAGAGGCTGGTAGCTTTGAGCTGCTGATCTTGTAG
Organism: Echinops telfairi; assembly: GCF_000313985.2. NCBI lineage: Eukaryota > Metazoa > Chordata > Mammalia > Afrosoricida > Tenrecidae > Echinops > Echinops telfairi. The sequence continues at coordinate 38,977,526 of NW_022103908.1, forward strand.
TTAGCAGCCTGTGCATAACAGTATCTTGAGAAGGACTCAAGATAGATCCCACTTTAAGCCTATCTCATTAGCATAACAGAGAACTCACTCCAAATTGGATTTTAACCACAGGTGTAGAGGCAAAGATTTACAATACATCACAAAATGGAGAACTATGGCTAGAGGTCATATTAACTAATTAATGGTACCTCACAGGTATAGTACAATTAAATTCTATATCCAAGGCATATCCCAGTATCACTGGAGTCCTGATAGGCAGTATTTAAAGCATACTGCTGTGAACCTCAAGGTTAGCAGTTCATACTGCTGGAGAAAGACGGGTTAGTTTGCTTCCATAAAGATGACAGCCTTGGATGCCTGTGGGGCAGTTCTGACCTGTCTTCCGTGATTACGGTGAATCGGAAGCAACTCAACAGGAATGCATGTTTGGTTTTGTCCATTACACTAATAGTAGATAGCATTTCTTCAATAATGTCCAGTTATTAAAATAATAACCCAGCTTTTATGTGGCAGCCTGTTCTAGATGCTTGCTATATGAGAGTAAAATGTTGATGAACTATCTTCCTGCATGCAAATAGTCAAATAATGAAAAGGAATGGACAATAAACATATATATGAATGAACATCAAAAAGTTTCTGGGAAAAATTCCAAGAATTCCATTTGCCCACGAAATTTTAAAGCCACATCTTATATCAGGTGATATGTGTCTAAAGAAAAATAGAGCAGAGTAAGTGGTTTAGAAAGTACTCGGGGATGCTATTTTAAATCTGAAATGCCTACCGAATAGTCAAATAGAAAGTTTGAGTAGACATTTGGAAGTATTGGAGACAGGCTGTATTTGAGTTATAAATTCAGGAAGACAGTATGCACATGATATTTAAAGCAGCTATAAGATTGAGTGATGATGCTACAGAAGAGGAGCACTTGAAACACTTGCTGATGAAGATCAAGAATTGTAGTCTTCTGTATGAACTGCAGCTCAATGTAAGGATGAACAAAATATCCGCAACTAGGCCGACAAATAGCATCATGATAAACAGATGGTTGAAGTTGTCAAGGATTTCATCTTGCTTGGGTCCACTATCAGCACTCCTAGACGCAGCAGTCAAGAAATGAAATGGCAAACTGCATTGGGTAAATCTACATGACCTCTTTAAAGTGTCGCAAAGCAAAGATGGCCCTTTGAGGAATAAGGTGTGCCTAACCCAAGTCACATGAGCCCTGGTATGTAGTGGTTATGCATTGGGCTGTGATCTTCAATGTCAGTAGTTGGAGATCAACCAGCAACTTCTTGGGAGAAAGACTGGGCTTTCTATTCCTGTAAAGAGTAAAAGCCTCAGAAATCCACAGGGGCAGTTTTACCTATCCTAGAGGGTTGCTCTGATTGGCATTGACTCAATGGCAGTGAGTTCAGTTGAGTAGACCCAAGCAATAGTATGTTCAATAGTGTCTTAAGCCTGTGAAAATTAGACAATGAATAAATAAGGACGACTGACGAAGAATTGATGCAGTTGAATTAAGGTGCTGGTAAAGAATATTGCAAGTACCATGAACTGCCAGAGCAAACAAATCTGTCTTGGAAGAAGTACAATCAGAATGCGTCTTAGAAGCAAGCAGGGCAAGCCTGTCTCATCTCGTTTGAGCATGTTATCAGGAGAGACTAGTCCCTGGGAAAGAGCATTGTGTTTGGTAAAGTGGAGGGGCATTGAAAAGAAGAAGACCCTTGATGTGCTGAACACAGTGGCTGCAACAGTTGCCTCACACATAACAATTGTGACAGTGGCACAGAGCCAGCTTGCGTTCACTATGTTGTATGGAGGGTTGCTAAGAGTTGGACCCGACTTGATGGCACCTAGCAACAACAGAGAAAGGAGTGGTTTGAGAGCTGAATCCTGGTCCTTCTGGCCTTAAGGGGTCAGAAAGATGAGTATGTAAGTGTAGGAATCAAAGCAGAGAGGCCAGAGAAGTAGAAAGAAAACCAAGAGAGAATTTGAGGACTCAGAACCCAGGTGAGGAAAGTGTTTGAAGGAGGAGGAGATAGTTCTCGAATAGTGTTAATTGGTTGAGTAAGACACGGACCAAACACAGACTCAGCAATATGGAGCTCTTTGGTAATCATAGCGATCAGTTTCAGTAGAGTGTTTGGTAGGAAATTTTGTCTAATAGGAGTTCAAAACAAAATGGCAGAAGAAGTGTAGCAGCTGGCCTGCAAACATAGCTTTTCAGAGGAGCTTTGCTGTAAGGCCAAGCAGAGAAAGGAGCATTAATTAGGTGGGAGGAGGGATTTTAGATTTTGCTCTTCCGTGGTTTGTTGTCTTGAGAAAATCAGCTAACTTGTCTGTGCCTCAGTTTCCTTACAATATAATAGAATGTGAGGATTAAATGGGTTAATCCTTACAGGTATACCCGACTGAGTGTACTGGAAGGGGCCCCGGCACTTAGTAATTATCTGTTGCTTGTTGTGTGCCATTGATTCTGACTCACAGCAACCCTGTATGACACTAGAACTGCCTCAGGTGTGAAGAGTGAAGAGAATTTGTGAGTCGTTTGGAGTTGGGGCCTGAACTGAGGGGAGCTCACTGCATCGTAGTGACCCCATAGGGCAGGATAGTACTGTCGCTGTGGGTTTGTGAGACTAATTCATGATCATAGTAGAAGCCTCATCTTTCTCCCATCTGGTGGTTTCCAACAGCGGACCTTGCGGTCTCTCTCTGCCAGCAAGTCAGTGCTCACTCATAGCGAGCCCCTGTGGGTTTCCAAGTCTGTCACTGTTTATGGGAGTAGAAAGCTCTGCTTTCTCTTTCACAGCTGCTGGGGTCTGGAACTGCCAACCATGCAGATCGCAGCCCAGCTTTTACCAGTATGTCACCATGCCTCCTCATGGTTAACAACTCCAAGCATGACTTGAGGGAAAGGCATCATGAGGGGCCTCCCAGAGGAATGTAGCTATGTATTTGAAGTGAGGCCCGGAGCAGGATAATGATTTTTTTAACTGCTCAGGTGGAGGAGAAGAATAACATAATAAAAGAAATACATGATAATACTAATGGCACAATAGTGAACCCAGGTGATGGAGTGGTTATGCTTTGGGTGGCTAACTGCATGGTCAGCAGTTTGAAACTACTAGCCTTTCTGAGGGAGAGAGATAAGGCCTTTTACTCCTGTAAAGATTTATAGCCTTTACATGATGGCGGTCTATGGCACAATAAAAATAGTAGCACAATAAGATAATACATTAGTAAATGATAATAATCAGTGTAGATTGGCTTTAATTGAGATTAAGGTTTTGCCAGGCTAGCGTAATAGAAGATGAGGGACAGGGGAATAATTATAATGGTGGACTAGGTCCATTAATGGTAGTAGTGAGGACATGAGCTGATGTGTGACACAGGAAGGGGGGTAATTGGGGTCAGTGAATTAGAGGGATTGCAGAATGTTGGAGTGCAAGTTAGAGCTGCTTGTCGGAGTGGTTGCTTCAGGTATGTACCATGGAAGAGAAACTTGCCAGTAATGAGGTGTTCGGGGCAGTGGTTCTCAACCTTCCTCATGCCGTGACCCTTTAATACAGTTCTTTATGTTGTAGTGAAACCCCCCCCCCCAACTATGAAATTATTTTCATTGCTACTTCATAACTGTCATTTTGCTACTGCTATGAATCGGGTGACCCCTGTGAAAGGGTTGTTCGACACCCCCCCCCAAAGGGGTCGTGACCACAGGTTGAGAACCGCTGTGTTAGTAGGGCCTCTAAAAATAGTCTTATCTGAACCAGGACAGTGGAATATAATGAAGAACAGATCATCTTTTTTGTAGGCACTTTATTAGGGTGACTTTATTAGGGTATTTCATTTGCTATTGATTGATTGAATGCATCGGTTGAGACATTCTTTCCTTTGTGATAAAGCAGGTAACATAACCCTGGAGTCAAAAATCAAACATATAGCAAGAAGAAAAGCTAACATGGTAATACGCAAGATTTCCAGATTCCGGACTTGAGGTGAAAATTTCATAGGCCAAGGATTTAAAGATAAGATGTTATAACTATTTGTAGAGATCATTGTTAGATATTATATTGAGTTGTGACAGATAATGTTTTTTATATCTGCTAATTTGACAGCAGGATCCACTTTTGTGGTACTGTAACCGTGCCCTCCATTTTTACTTTAGGCATTTTCTGCCACTCCTCCCCAGCCCCTCCTTATTAGTCACTGTTGACTGCCGCTGGCTCAAGCTTGTGGCGGTGGAGGGCTGGGCACAGGCAGATACTGCAAGTGTCTTATTTTTCTGAGTAGTCAGAGGGCCAAAGAAGGGCGCATGAAAATAATAAAATCTTTGCTGAGGGCTTTGGCCATTTTGTTACATAAAGGCAAAACCTACCAAAGAAACATGGGGGTGGGGTGGGAGAAGAGAAAATTATGGTAAAGGGGGACATCATTTGATACCCTAACGGTAAGTGCCCAGAGCAGTTGTCGTGGAGCTGCTTCTGACTCCCGGCTCTGCCATCTGTGTCAGAATAGAACTTTGCTCCACTGGGTTTTCATGGCTGGAACCTTTCTGAAGCAGAGCAGGTAGCTTTCCGTCTGAGATGTCTTTGAGTGGGTTTCAACTGCTGGCCTTGTGGTTAGTATTAGTAGCTGAGCACTTAACTTTTTGTGCCATCCAGGGTCTTAATTTGAGTCCTTGTTCGGTGCCATCCGGTTGGTTCTGACTCATAGCGATCCTAAGTACAGCAGAATGAAACACAACCCAGTCCTGCACCACCCTTACAATTCTTATGCTTGAGCCCATTGTTGCAGCCACTGCGTCAGCCCATCCTGTTGAAGGCCCTCCTTTAGCCCTTGTTAAGTGCCACTGAGTTAGTTCCAACCCATAGCGACCCGATGTATAACAGAATGAAGCACTGTATAGTCTTGTGCCATCCACGTGTTGTTCCTGTGCCTGAGCCCATTGTTGCAGCTGTGGTGTCAAGCCATCTCCTTGAGGATCAGCTTGGCCGCCCCTCTACCAAGCATGATGTCCTTCTCCAGGGGCTGGTCTCTCCTGCCAACATGTCCGAAGTATGTAAGACAAGTCTCTCCATCCTTGCCTCCAAGGAGCACTCCAGCTGTACTTCTTACAAGAAATAATCCTTTTAACTTAAGTCCATAAATCTGGTGCTAGTTCAAAAGTCCTTCAGACCCATGGAGCCACATGCCATTGACATGAAATGGCAAACCAGGAAGTAGAAGATCACAAGCCAGTGGGTACAAGGTCGTGTGGAAGGGTACAGGTTGGTGGAAACAGGGCAGGGCACCAGCAGCTCTAGGGGTGGATGGTCCACATGGGGCCATCCCTAGAGGCAGATAGAGTTCCAGTAGGCAGGAGGGAGGTGGGGGGGGCAGAGTCCCTCACTCTCCTATAAAAGGCCAACACACCCAAGGAGATATCCTCAAGCTATCATTTGATTGACAGGTGTTACTCCACCCCTCCCCAGGAGTGTCTAGTTGATATGAAATCATCCAGCTACCACACAAAGGAAGTGGGTATTGGATAGTTAATAGCAAATGAGATGGCTCTCAGTGACAAAGTTACATATCCTTGCTGTTACTTCAGGGTTACCTTGGTAAGTATTAATGGCATTTGATGCTCCTGGAGAGCTTGCTTTGTGTAAGGCATTGTGCTTCAGGCATTACTTTGTGGGAACATTCTATGACCTTTTAATTCTGTTTTTCCACCAACATTTTGAGGCCCCTTGGACATGTCTCACTTATTCCTCAGAGTAAGCTGATTTATAGGTAATGCATTGATATCAGAGTGCAAACTACTTTTTAGAAGAAATGAGGTAAGCCATGTAGTTGTTGTCAGGTGTTGTCGAGTAAGATCTGACTCATTCTTTGAGCTCATTTTGTCAGAAGGTCTTCCTCTTTTTCTCTGATGTTCTTCCAGCCTGATGTAATTCGGACTGTAATTCTATGCTTTATCTGTTTGTCATTCCATGGTACTTTCAGTATTCTTCACCAATACCATAATTCAAATGTATCAGTTCTTCTCCAGTCTCCCTTATTAGTGTCTGGCTTTTAGATGCACATGAGGCAATACTTGGGTTTGGTCTGGCACACCTTAGTCCTTAAAGTGGCATCCTCACTCTTTAACACTTGAATTAAATAGGGCTTGGGTAGCAGGTTTGCCAATTGCAGTGTGTCATTTGATTTCTCAACTGCTGCGTCCATGAGTGTTCCTTGTGGAGCCGAGTAAAATGAACAGTGCTGCTCTTTTCTGTGTTTATCATGATGTGATCTATTGGTCTAGTTGTGAGGACTTTTGTTTTCTTTCCTTTTTGATGCCATGCATACTGAAGGCTGCAGCTCTTGATTTTCACCAGCGGTTCAAGTGTTCTTAGCTTTCAGCAAGGAGGGTTGTGCCATCTGCATATCACAGGTGGTTAATAAACCTTCCTCCAATTCAGAGGGAGTGCACATAGTAGGGGTTCTGTATGATCTCTTTCTTTGAGAATTGAAACTCTTCAAGTATGTATTCAATTGCAGATACAATCTGGTATGGTGGGGGAGAGCACATATCCTGGAAAAACTGTCTATGTTCAGATCTCATTTACTCACCCAAATCTTGGGTAAAGAGCTGCCTCAGCTTCATCATCTAGAGAGCAAGAGTGATGAACTGCCTCCCTCGGATAGAAGGGGTCCTGGGAGAACGTTGAGACTGTCTGCTCCTGTGAAGATTTATACCCACAAAACCCGAGGCACAAGTCCACTCGGCCCTATAGGGTCACTCTAAATCAGGATCAACTGGATGCCAATGGGCTTGGGTTCTTGTAGACATGTGAGGATTAAATATTTTAATTTGAACAAAGTGCTTAAAACAGTGTCAGAAAAGTATAGATGTCTATAGTCTATTAGAGTTACGATTTTCTACTATTATGTATGAAATTTTTCCAGAAGTTTTATTAGAACTTCTGAAATCATCTTAAACTCAGTGCTGTGTCTGAATAATGTCATCCCATTAATCAAGAGCATCACCTTTTCCTGAGAAACCTTTTTAGTGGCCTTTTTCTTCTTTGAACTTTTATTGGAATTATTTAGGAACATACGTTAGCACTTCATTGTTGTTAGATTAATTGATCATTGTTAGTTTTATTTCCTCAACTAGATTGACTTTAAGCTCTTTGAAAGCTAAAATAATTCCTTGCACATCTTTGTATCCTTTTTTTAAGTAGAAAATTTGAAAGGGAATTGATATTACTGATTAATTACTGAAAGTGGAAATATAAAAGAAAAGCTGTGTGTCCTTTGTGTTTTAAAAGGTTTGTTAGTATCAAAAACGTAGTCTTATGAGACTTTTACTTTGCCCTAGGTTCCTAAATACTTGTCTCAGCAATGGGCAAAAGCCCCTGGAAGAGGCGAAGTTGGAAAGCTGCGCATTGCCAAGTAAGTGATTTACTTGATACTATTAACAGTTACTTGGATTTTTTAACTTTATATTGTGCATTGAGTGATGGTTTACAGAGCAGATCCAGAGTTTTGCATTCACCAATTCTTAGCACATTCTGATTAAGCTCATCCATTACAGTCCCCTCAATGTGCAATTGCTTATCCCCCTTCCTCCCTGTGCTTCCGGTTTCCATTTCCCCTTTTATTACCCGCTGAACTTTATTATTGGGTAGTGTTGCCCTTTTCATCTTAAATAGTTGACGATCATACCACAGGGCGGGTTCATTTCCAGACTTGAAAGATGACTAAGGGTCATTGCCGCGGCTCCTTCCTTTCTGTCTATCTGGTCACCGTAACCTGCTCTCTTTTAGGTTTTGAGTTGTTTTCCATATTTGTCTCCCACTCTTCCCAGGACGTTCTAATGTGATCTTTTTCAGAACAATTAATAGTGACAGCTGGGTACCATTTACTTCTGCTCTCACTTTGTGGGGAGTGATGTTTTGCCTGGCCCATTAGTCCACTGGACCAATTGCTTCCATGTATCTTTTGATTTTTGTCACCCTTCTTTCCTCTGGATTGGGAGAGACCTATAGATGCCTCAGATGGCGGCTCATGAGCTTTCAAGACCCCAGTTTCCACTCATCAACATAGGATGTAGAACACTGTCTTTGTGAACTGTGTTATGTCACTGGACTTGGGGGTCCCCTGAGACTGTGGTGCTGATGCCCTAGGCCCAGTGACTCGTTCCCTCAAGGTATTTGGTTCCATCTAGGAAATTTTTATAACTCTATTCTGCCACATTCATAAATACATTTGCAGCAAAAACACATGTACATATACAAATATCTTCTATTAAACCTATGTGTATTCATGGATTGACTCCCACACTCTCTCCCACCCGTTCAGCCTTCATGTCTTTCTAAGCATCTATTCTGGATCACCAGCGCTGCAAGGTTCTGTATATACTAGTATTTGCCTCTGTTACCTAGAACTCTTGCAAACCTCCTTTTTTTTCCCTTCTAACCTCCATCTTATTCTGTATTGTCTTCCCCTTCATCTAAGTTAATTACTTGTTTACCTCCAGTCCTTAACTTTCCTTTCTTTCTCCCACTCCCACCCCAGTAACCAATAAAGAATGTTTCCTTTAGTGTGAAAACCTATCCTTGACTTTTTACAGTAGTGGTCTCAAAACATTTATCCTTTGCGTTTGACTAATTTCACTCTGCATAATATCTTTCACATTCATCCATGTTGTGAGGCGTTTCAAAGGTTCTTTTTTTTATCTTTTAGTATTTCATTTTATAATGCACTCAAATTTATCCATTTTTGTTTGGAAATTTTTACAAGTGCACTTATAAGTGATTATAGTTCTTGTTCAGGTAGAGAATTAACTTTGATTTTATAATAATTATTGAGCTACTTGGGAGATGAGAGGTAATGAGCAGGTCAGGGTTTATCTGATGGCAGTGAGGTGCTCTGTAAGGAATTGTGCACCATGTGCTCATAACAGATGGTGTAAATATGAAAGTAATTTTACAGGTAAAACTGTTAGTAATGAAGCAGCAGAGTATACATCCTTTGACCATCCTGTGAAGAGATTTCCTTGGTTTGGGCTTGACTGGATGCACCAACAGAAGTGTTCTTGTAGAAGTGTCTTGCTACGATGTACTACATCCAGAGGGACATTGGAAGAAGGGAGACCAACTAGTCAGTAGTGTTAAACCAGGTAGCTTCCTGGTTGAGGAAATGGACTTGTTAGAAAGGAGAGTCTCTGAAGTTCAGCAGCTATCAGCCAGAGAGGCCTGTGTTCCATCATTTCCGTTCCTCTCACTTCAGGTACAATCAGTTATCTGTCCTTTGCATTCTATTGAAAAATATTTTTTGTTTGTGCCTAATATCCTACATTTTATTAGTTTTCTCTTGCTGATAACTACCCCCAAAATTTAATGGCTTAAAATCACAACTGATTTCATTTCCTCATAATTCCAGTGGCTCAAATGTCAGTTCAGGCATGGGCCAGCTTGACTAGGATGTGTCTGGTGTCTGGTTCAATAACAGTAGGGACAGTGTCGTCTCCATCATATTTCATGCCTATGATGCTCATTGATATGATGGTGACAGAGTTCTTAGTACCAATTGAGGGCACAACCCAAGGCACAAGCGCTTTTCAAGCATATGCATGTTATGTTTGGCTAGACTCATTCCCATGGTCAAGTCCAAACATTCAAAGGGAGGGCAGCCTCTTGAAATTTGTAGTCATTTTATACAGTCTACCACATCTACTTCACTAAACCTAAGAATCAACCAGTATACCTCTTCTTCATCAGCTGTCAACAGAATTTGACAGAATTGATTATTCCTTCCCTAAAACTTTTTACGCTTACTTTCAGGATATTACTTACAGCTCTTTTGATTCTCCTCTCTGCTCACTGTTTGCTTCTTGTCTGTAACTTACACCATATTTTCTCAGTCTAACAGTTTTCCAACCCAAGGACTCCTTGTTTGGTTCTTATCTTCCCTCTTTTCACTTTCTTGGGGCCCTCATCCTCGCTCACGACTTAAAGTTCCATCTATATGCTGACAATTCTCAAATGCATTTCTCAAACCTGGCTTCTCATTGAACTCTAAATTCTTGATGCTTCAGATGTCTAACAAGCATTGAGACCTTTTTTGACATCCTGTATAAACTCTGTCTCCCACGCTTTGTTTCCCCGTGCTCTAGTGCTTATCACCGTTGTTCTGGGTATTCGCTCCGTATTTACCAACTTCTACTGTACTCATTGTATATTCTGTATATCAGTAGGTAGATATCATGCTATATGTTTACCTCCTAGAATCGAAGCTCCGCAAAGTCAGGATTTCTGTCTTGTTTTCTGCTATCTTCCCAAAACTTTAAAATAGCACTTGGCATAATAAAATTGCAACCAAACTCTCTGCCATTGAATCGGTTCTGACTTGTGGCAGCCCATGTTACACAGTAGAACTACCCTATAGGGTTTTCTTGACTGTTATCTTACAGAAACAGATCTTTTTTCCAGTGGCACTGGGTGAGTTTGAACTGCCAACTTGTCAGCTAGTATAAAAGTACAAATGGCCTTAAACACTCTATGAGAGAAAATGGAAATCGAATGAGATAATATGGAAATAGTTAACAATTTTTTTATTTGAACTTTATAAAATGAATGTGTTCCTGAAAAGTTGTAGTTCGTCACATTTTTTAGTAAGTGGTCATACTGTTATGAGGAAAAATAGACACTTTTAAATTACAAATCTGTGCTGATCTTTTCTCTTAAATGTGAAATCCTTTGTAGTGCACATAATTACCTATTTTTCTGTTAGGAAATTCAGATTTTTTAGAAAACGGATGCTCATAATAAAGCTGCACAAATTATGCCCCATGGGAAAACCAGGCTAGAGGAGAAAGTGTTTATGGATGAAACGTGGCCTTGCGGAATAGCTTCACTAGATCTCCAGTCCTGTGGTCCAGCCCCCGCAGTTGTTTGATCCTCATCATACTCCTCTGAGCCTTAAGCTTTTGCGTTTGTAAAATGTGGATAGCAGTCTCTCCCCAATAGAATATTTATCAAGCAAATGAAATATAATAAAGAATTAAAATGCACTGTAAACTCAAATGGTCTACAGCACTCCTTCCCCAACCAAGAGTATTACGTTTCAGAAAATCTCGGTGAAAAGAGAACACCTAACAGAAGACTTTGAAACCTCTCTTTTAATAGGGGTGAGGGGAAAACAGTACAGCAATAGAGTGGAAAGGAACTGAGGTCACAGGAAAATGTGTACAAGCCCTAAGTGCTGGTTTGATCATTAAAATAGAAAGCTAGTGAACCAAATATCCAACCAGTGTGGGCATGGTACACATTCGTGCTCCGTGCTTTGCTTGGTAAAATAGTTCCAGGTTCGCTTTCCTCTTCGTTTCAAGCAGATGCGGTGCGTGGTTGCATCCGTTGGCATTGTTGATCATCCTTCCCCAGTTCCAGGCTATGTTGGTTTTCCTATACGATGATTTATAGTACCCCTTTCCACACTCCAGATTGTCCTTGTTTGACAGGAAACTATACAGTTGTCCTATATGTTAATGGTCCCTTGTGTGTTCTCCCATGCGTGCAGTCTGATTTTATGAGTTAGCAATACTGACTCCTTTCTGGGTCCTGTCATAGTCTTATAGAAGCAGAATATGGCTTGGTATACAGGTCATACTGCTATGGAGTCAGCTCTCATAGTGACCCTATATAGGATTTCAGGGGCTATACGTCTCTTCTGGAGCAGAGAACCTCATCTTTCTCTTGCAGCATGAGTGGAGGGTTTGAACTGCTGACCTTATGGTTAGCAGCCAAACACATAATTCACTGTGCCACTAGGCACCTTGTACAAATAATGCTTGCTGCTGCTGCTTTTTAAAAATTAATGTAAGACCAAAGGTCATGTAACAACAACAAAGACTGTGTTATAATAGGTTTATAGTCATTAGGTCCCTAATATTGCTATAAGGAGCCCTGGTGGTGGTGTGAATTATGAATCAGACTGCAAACAGCCAAGTTGGCAGTTCAAGCTCAGTAGCTGCTCAGCTGGAGAAAGACAAGGCTCTCTGCTTTCATAAAGATATACAGCCTGGAAACCCTAAGGAATAATTCCTCCCTGTCCTGTGGGGTGCTGTAAGACCCATTTGACTAGTTAGTAGTGGGTTTGTTTTTGTGGTTCATGATTGCTATGGAAATACTTGAAAATACCTTGTCTTCAGATAGTTCAAGAATTCTAGCTGTGTGATTTGGGTAAGTCCCCCTCATATTAATATCTCATAGTGTCAGTTCATTCATATATAACTGTAGTACTTAATTCACAGAGTTCACTTTTTATTCTACCATACACATAGCACAGTCTAATAGTAAACACTGCATTGTGTCTAATGTGGTCTGGGTTCACATCCCCAGCCCCATTCCATTGCCTGCCCCACCCCATCAAAACTCTCAAAGCCAAACTGGTTTGCTGTGAGGCCTGAGCCAGAGCTGGGAGGATCTACTCGAGAGGGCTTGGACATCCTAATGCAGTAGAAAGAGGACAGGGGGATGAGGGAGAGGAGAAAGGAGGAGAAAAATGCAGCTGGCTTTGTAGTTCTTCCCCAAACTGGCCTTGTTTTAATACCTAAAAAGGTGAGTTCAGTTTTAAGTAAAGACAAGAGTAACAAATTATTTTAACAGTTTGGTTACATTTGAGCCATTTTTGTCAAGTAATTTTATGTAATGTTCCAGAACGATTGTTCTTGGGTTATTTTTATATTTGGGACATCTGATGTGTGCCAAATTTTGATTAGTTTATAATTTTGCCTTAGCTTGTTTAATTTTAAAGCTTATTTTCTACATTACCATCCTACCTCAGAACACTTTAGGTTTCAAAATGTTTGATACATTTTATCTTACTGACAGTCATGTGTTATTGTTGTTGTGTGTGTCCCACTTGATTCTGACTCAGTGACCCCGTGTGACAGAATAGAACTGCCCGACAGTTTTCAAAGCTCTCATCTGTGCAGGAACCAGTCATCAGTTCGGTGTTCTCCCTGAAGCAGCTGGGACGTTCGAACCTCCAGCCGTCCAGTTAGCATCCTAGCATTTAGCCATGGGCCCGCAGGACTCCTCTTGTTACTTTCAAGTTTTAGTTCTAAACCTGTTTAGTATTCTAGGTCATGTGGGGAGCCTACTAGGACTTCTGATAAAATCCATATACACAGAATTTTTTATGCAGCTAAATATGTATAAAAGGACCTAAGACAGACCTGCATGGCATTGTGAAGCAAGCAGTCAATGAAAGCATGGGTTCAGGGTTTACGTCATACATTTCCAAAGATGCTGCCTTGTTGTTCAATAGTTGGTGTTTATAGTTTGCACCACAAGTCATTGTGGAAATGTTAAATTGTATTTGGAATTTATAACAGCACAAAGTGTGTCGACATACATTCACATACAAGGACAAAAAAAAGTACATCATACTTTTAAAATAGCTTTAAGTTCTTTAAGAATTAACTTCCCTTTCTTTTTCTGGAAAATTAACTCATCCTGATCACCTTCTCTCTTACCATTCCCGCTCAGATGCCGTTATAATTGTGGGTCTGTAGAAACGAGGCTGTCTTCTCCTGCGGTGCGGCGCGCTCTTCACTGTGTCTGGGTGGTTTTCCAGTTGCGCAGACTGCAAATGTCAGCATGATCTTTTCAATGTATCCTTTTTCTTTGCTGCCCACTGGCTGTCAGTTCTCTTCTCTCAGTGCTAACAACTTAATGACCCTGCTCTGGATCTCCTCCTTGCCTCCCACCACTCCCTTGTTCAAGCCTTCATTATTATTTTTTCACTAATTTTTCATGGGATTTTTATTTCCATTAACTCAAATCTAATTCAGTAAACACTGTGTGAATGCCCTCTATATCTGCTTAGCTTTTGCCTTTAGCTTCTCTGCCATTTTATGCTTCCAGGAGCCAAATTTGGAGCCCTGGCAGTGTAGTGGTTACACATTGGGCTGCAATCCGCATGGTTAGCAGTTCGAAACTACCAACAGCTCTGCGGAAGGAAGACTGGGCTTTCTACTCCTGTAACAATTACAGTCTCAGAAACCCACAGGGGGTTGCTATGCATCAGTATTGATGGCAGTGAGTTTGGGTTTTCCTCTTTTCTTTTTTTTTTGAGTAGTCTTATTCAAAAGCCTTGGTAGCATAGCGGGCTGTTACAGGCAAGATCAGCCGTTTGAAACCACCAGCTGCTCTGTGGGAGAAAGATGAGCGTCTCTGCCTTGGAAACTCGGAGGCACTTCTGTTCTGTCCTGAAGGAGCACTCACTCTGACTTGGAATTGACTCCATATTCAGTAGTGATAGAGGGAAGAGACTGAGTGAATTCAATTCCTGCCCCATCTGTGCATGTTCTCGTACTAAAATGTTGTCCCCGTGTTTCAGAATCTTTCTAGTGTTATAAGAGAAGCTAGGAATTCATATCTGTTCTAGATACTTCCCGAACAAAAAGGAAATTCACGTTGCATTTTAATATAGGTAATAAAGAATCAGATGATTCATACATTAAACAGATCTGTTTTAGGGATCTCCACTTCTTAATCTGTCCTAAGAGCTCTCCAGTACTTGACTCTGTCGTCTACCATGTACTGACAGCTGACTGAATGTTTTAGATACTTTGTCACTTTGGTGTTACTTGGTTATTCCCTTAGCATTGAAGATCCCTTCTTGTTGACCTCATTCCTCACTTAATTCATCCTTTCCCAGTCTTAAAGTCCTCATTTCTCTGACAATGTTATACTTCTGTCTTGATGTTATTGTTTTGATTGAATGGAATCTTTTTCATTAAACTGGAACCTCCTTGAGGACAGCAACTTAAACTGTGTACATAGGATAAAATGCTGAGTGCATCTATCTAAACCAAAAAACAAACTTACTGCCTCGAGTTGATTCCAACCCATAATGGCCCTATAGGACAGAGTAGAACTGTCCCTGTGGGTTTCCGAGACTGTAGAAAACCTAATTTTTCTCCAGTGGAGCACCTAGTGTTTTCAATTGCTGGCCTTTCTGTAGCAGCCCAACTCATAACGCCACTACACTGCCAGACACTTAATGACTGAATGAATGATTGATTAACTCAACGAGGGCAGATAGGAACAAAGCTGAGTATTTTAGAGATGTGATAGTTTTCTAATTGGGCTTCATATCTGTTGTCCTCTTTAATCTGTTCCATATGTCTTTGCTGGTCCAAGCTTCCTGGAGCATATCTCTGTACTTGCAAATTCTTTTGTTCACATAATACCTGTGGATCACCGTTGCCTATCAAATAATGTCTGTCATTCTCAAGATCTTCCATGATTGAGCTCCATTGTCCATTTTAGTTGATTTCCTACTCTTTGTTATTTTGCTCGTTCCAGCTCCTTCTGATATCTTTTTGATCAGCCTATGCTGTGATTTTGCTCACTTGATCTTTCTGATACAACCATTCCTCCATCTCAGGCTGTTGAAGCCCTGATAGCCTTGAAAGTTCAGCTTGGAGCTACTTCCTGCATTGAGGCATTTCATAACTCTTAAAATGGAAGAAAGAGTGCCTTCCTATCTGATCCTGGCATGTGTGGCTCTCTATTTGAACATTAACATTGATCTCATTTTACTATATGCATATGCCTTTTACATCTCCTGTTGACTGGTGACACATCAGTACTTTGGATCTAATAGGTAAAGAACTCACTGCCACTGAGTCAATTCTGACTCATAGCGACCCTATAGGACAGAGTAGAACTGCCCCTTTGGGTTTCTGAGACTGCAATTCTTTTTTTTTTTGTTTTGTTTATAAATCATTTTATTAGGGTCTCATACAACTCTTACCACAATCCATACATATATCAATTGTGGAAAGCACATTTGTACATTCATTGCCCTCATCATTCTCAAAACATCTGCCCTCCACCTAAGCCCCTGGCATCAACCCTCATTGTCCCCTCCCTCTCTGCTCCCCCCTCCCTCATGAACCCTTGATAATTTATAAATTATTATTTTGTCATATCTTGCACTGTTCTCCCTTCACCCACTTTTCTGTTGTCCATCCCCCAGGGAGGAGGTTATATGTAGATCCTTGTAGTCGGTTTCCCCTTTCCAACCCACCCTCCCTCCACCCTCACAGTATTGCCACTCACCCCACTGGTCCTAAAGGGATCATCTGCCCTGGATTTCTTGGGCTTCAGTTCCTATCTGTACCAGTGTACATCCTCAGGTCTAGTCAGATTTGTAAGGTGGAACTGGGATCATGAGAGTAGGGGGAGGAAGCATCTAAGAACTAGAGGAAAGTTGTCTGTTTTATCTTTGCTACAATAATGGATAGTTTTGTGGGCTACAATTTACTCTGTAAGTCACCAGTTTTTAACTGGACCTTTGAGCAAAGGTAAATTTTAGTGTAGTGAAATTCTAAGTTCATTAACAACTATTGATCAGAAAGAAGGAACAATACTTAGCAAATATGGCCTTGGTAATAGAAAAGAAACCACTTTAAAGGGCAACTTGAGAAGACAAAGTAAAGCAATGTGATGAAAAGATTTATCTTCAAACTCATTAATTTGATCTTTCATTGGTTCAGTTCTATTGTTTTGCTTCTTCAAAGTGTTGTCT
Source organism: Echinops telfairi (assembly GCF_000313985.2). Lineage (NCBI taxonomy): Eukaryota > Metazoa > Chordata > Mammalia > Afrosoricida > Tenrecidae > Echinops > Echinops telfairi. The sequence goes on from NW_022103908.1 coordinate 38,994,098, forward strand.
AATTCTAATAGTTGAGAATTATTGATCTTCTGGATTTCTAGTTGGTATTTTTGTACAATATAAGCCATATATACTCGAGTATAAGCTGACACGACTGTCAGCTGAGTTTTACCACAAAATTTTACCACAAAAACTGCATTAAAAATCTGCTGAAAAACTTGGCTTATACATGAATATATACAGTAACTTTTTTGTTTTAACTCATCCTTTCTTTTGCCAGCTAGCTTTTGCTTTGCCTTTTTTTTTTTTTAACATTTTATTAGGGGCTCATACAACTGTTATCCCAATCCATACACACATCAATTGTGTAAAGCGTATTTGTACATCATTTCTCAAAACATTTTCTCTCCATTTAAACCCCCGACATTAGGTCCTCATTTTTCCCCTCCCTCCCCGCTCCCCCTTCCCACATGAGCCCTTGATAGTTTATAAATTGGTATTTTGTCATATCTTGCCCTGTCCAACGTCTCCCTTCATCCACTTTTCGGTTGTCTGTCCCCCAGGGAGGAGGTCACACACAGTTCCATGTAATCGGTTCCCAGAGACTGCAATTCTATACAGAAGTAGAAGACTCTTCTTCCGAGGACAGCTGGTATTTTCAAACTGCTGACCTTGTGGTTAGCAGCCCAGTGTATATATAATCTATGCTCCCAGGGCTCTTAGTTTTATTTTTTTTGGGTTTTTTTTTTACAATGAAAAAGAGGGGTAATGTTGACATTTTGTCAATTGCGATAATCCAATTGTGGAACATCTGATTTGTCTCTGGGAATGGGAGTATTGTTTCTAGTAAAAAAAAAGGTAATGTATGTTGTCCATTTGGTCTGTATTTTTCCCCCTTTATGTATTTTGAATAACATCTCATTGCCTTCTGAACCTGCCAATCAATTTTAGCACAGCAATCAAGAGAATGGATCCATGTTTTCAAAGCAACCTCTATCCCTGTTTCAATTTAGAAAAAGCTCTGTCCCTTTCACTGTGTGAAATTTTTTTGATGGCTTCTCTTTCCTCCTCCTCTGCATTTCTTTCCTGTTCAGCATTTTTGCTTTTTCAAAACCCATTAAGTCCTGCTCTGTCCATTCCCCTTCTGTGTGGTAACACCACATTGGTGTTATCAAGCTTTGAATTCAGTATTCTTACCATATCGACAGTTTCTTCTGTCATATTATCTGGAACATGTTCATGCAACTCAGCAATATTTTCCATATCTCCTGCTTGCATTTTCCTATATCTTTGTCCCAGGAAAATAAAAAAATCCAAATGTAAGAATATCCTATACAACATTGTTTTTTAACAGAAAATCGTAAAAGTGAACATCTGCCAGTGAACATCTTAGAATTATGACATCAGTAAATTTCATATTACAATGTATATAGTTTATGTTACTAATGATAAGATGTATAAAATGGGAAGGTGATGTGTGTTTTGTCATACTTGAGTACATTTAAATCTAGGGCTGCTTGTATAATAAGGGTGCTAAAGGTTAATAATAGTGAAAGGAAAAATCATGAACTTCTTAAATTTATTTTTTTAACTTTAGGTATTTAAAAAAATGTTCTTTTCCTCTTTTTTAGGAATCAAGGAAGAACTGAGGTAAGATTATTTTTGAAAACCTTTTTTTTTTTTTTTTTTAACATTTTATTAGG
>NW_022103908.1:38995847-39015025 GCF_000313985.2 Echinops telfairi
GACGTCTCCCTTCACCCACTTAACCTTTTATTAACACCACATCAAACTAATGACTGATGGTCAGGAGCACATTAAGGCATAAATGCCACCCTTATGTGAATGAAAGACTTCTTTAGCTGTTTACTCGTGATTTTTTTTCCCCTTTGACTGAAATAACTCTTCTCTTGGTACTCTGAAGCCTGGTATTACTTCAGTGTAGGAAAGGCATTTCTTTGACTTGGATTTTCAAGGAGAGTGTTTTGTTAAGCCATGGGCATAATTGATGATACATAGTAGAGAGATATTTAATAAAAATCTCATGACTTTCTTGCAAGGTTAGGAGATTATTAATTTTATGTTTACCCAATGTTCTTTTGGGGTGGTTAATGGTACTATTAATAGAACTAAATAATTTTTATTAATGGTAATATTAGTAGAACTACCATAAGCCCCATGGGAATACTTTATAGTGTCTTTCAACAAAATAATAATGATGTCTTGAAAGTGAATGAGAGGCATACATAAATGAAAGATGGATTTTGAGCCTACACTTAATTGTAGCCATAATCGAAGAACAATTAGTTCTTATGACATGGCCCTGCCCAGTTCTTGCTCCCATGAAGTGATTAATAAAAATTTGGGGTCTGTAGTAAAGTGTGGTGAAGAAATCCAATGATGCCCAGCTATCAGAATGAATAGCGTCTGAAATCTTAAAGGCTTGTCATAAAACACACTACCATCTAAGTGAGGTGTCAGCCAAGTCCACACAGAAGAAGCACCCCATCCTATGTGATCCAAGAATTGTAAATAATAAAAGCCAAACCCAGAGGAGGGAATGGTTATTAGAGCCTAAGTTGTGAACATCCAGTGGGCAAAAGGACATGGATGACAGTGGAAGCCCAAAATCTATTCACAGAGTCCCCATGTGGATTACCATGTACACTCGAGTATAAGCCGACCCAAATATCAGCCGAGGCACCTAATTTTACCACAAAAACTGCACAAAAAATGTGCTGAAAAACTTGACTTATACACAAGTATACACGGTAAGCCTCCAGTGGATCCCTTCTGACCATGGTCCATGGATGCAAATATATTTGCTATCAGAGAGCATTGTAAATTTGATATGGCAGATGTAGTTAGATTAAAATGTAATCCTTTATCATGTGATCTCCCTTTTGACCCATTTTAAATTTGTCCCAATTTTTCATGTTTTCTCCTTTTTATTGAGACTTTTCTGTTTCATTCTGTCACTGTTGTTGGGCCATTTGAGCTTTGTTTTGTATGTTTTTCTATATATGAAACCCAGGATAGGTAAACCTATAGAAACAACTGGCTTGAAAGTTTCAAAGGGACATAGCATGGGAGGTGGGCAGGAGGTGGGGGCTAACCACCTGAGCACAAGGAAGAAGAAATAGCCTAGAATTGATAGTGGCAATGGTTGCACAACTCTTTTTAACTAGCAAAGTATATAATATGTGAATTGTATGCTGGTGAAACTGTGAAAAATAAATAAACTAATCCAGCATTCTGTGATGCTCACCTTCCTAACATGATCGCTGAAGACAAAAATGGGTGCATAAGCAAATGTGAAGAAAGCTGATGGTGCTTGGCTATCAAAAGATATAGCATCTGGGGTCTTAAAGACTTGAAGGTAAACAAGCAGCCATCTAGCTCAGAAGCAACAAAGCCCACATGGAAGAAGCACACCAGCCTGTGTGATCACGAAGTGTCGATGGGATCAGGTATCAGGCATCCAAGACCCAGAACAAAATCATACCCAACGTGAATTGGGGGTGGGGGCATGGAGTGGAGACCCAATGCCTATCTGTAGACAATTGGACATCCCCTCACAGAGGGGTCACAAGGAAGAGATGAGCCAGTCAGGGTGCAGTATAGCACCGATGAAACACATATTTTTTCCTCTAGCTCTTTGGTGCTTCCTTCACCCCGCTATCATGACCTCAATTTTGCCTTACAAATTGGGTTAGACCAGAACATGCACACTGCTACAGATAAGAGCCCGCAACATAGGGAATTCAGGATAGATAGCACCCTCAGGGCCAACAATGAAAGTACAGATACCAGGAGGATTAGGGGAGGGTGCTAGGGGGAAAAAGGGGACTCTGATCACAAGGATCAACCTATAACCCCCTCCCAGGGGGATGAACAACGGAAAAGTGGGCGCGGGGCGATGGAGGACAATGTAAGATATGAAAATAATAATATATACCTTATCAAGACTTCATGAGGGAGAGTGGGTGGGGGAGGGAGGGAGAAGAAATGGGGAGCTGATATTGGGCTCAAGTGGGAAGAGAGTGCTTTGAAAATGATGGTAGCATATGCACAAGTGTGCTTGGCACACTGGATGAATGTATGGATTGTGATAAGAGATGTAAGAGCCTCCAATAAAAGTATTTAATAAAAATAAATAAACTGATTAGTTAAAAAGTTATTTTGAAAAAATGCCTTTTGTGTCTTTATGTTTTAAACATTAATATTGAATTATCCCTGTAAACCTTTGGTTGGGTTTTCTAAAATATTTGGAAATAAAACATCACATACAGTAGTCATTAAAACTTAAAAAAGAAATATATCTTCTGTCTATATATATTGTCTATCTATGGGAATTTTTTGAACTACTTAAAGATCTAATTTCCTCCACCCCTTAACATATAGTAGCTTTCACTCAGCAAATACTCTTTCCAAATTTTTTTATTTATAATCAAAATTTCCATACAGATATTTTGAAGACAACAATCTACTGTAATAAACACTGGCTAATGTGTCTTTAGGTATCATTTACCTTGAATGAGGATCTTGCAAATATTCATGATATTGGCGGAAAACCAGCTTCAGTCAGCGCCCCGAGAGAACACCCATTTGTCTTGCAAAGTGTTGGAGGACAGACTTTAACAGTATTCACAGAGAGCTCATCAGGTAAGTGGGAATGGGATTATTTTAATCTTGAGTAATACTTAACATGCTCACCTGTTTCTGTTTCTAAGGCCGTTCGACTTAAGTTCTGTCTATGTCTGTTATTCCTCCCGTGCTATCTCTGCTCTGTAACTGCCTTGTGATTGATGAAATTTGGGCCATGACTCGGGAAGGGTTTCATTTCCATTTGGGCCATGAAGAAATTGAGCAAAGCAGATGGGATAGTGTGTTGCATCAAGCTGTCTTCTAAGATGTTGGAGAAACAGTGTCTGAGTTTTGCCAAGATAAGGCCCTCCTTCCCTGTCTTCCTGTGCTTTGATATGTAGTAACTAAAAGTCATGTTTTTTAAATACTGCTTAATATTAGGGTAGGTTTTAGTCTAGCATTTTATGCTTACATACTTTCAATACTAAGCAAACTTTTAAAAATTCATGAAGATCAACTGCTTTCACCTGGTATCAACTTCCAGAAGCTTTGTGTGAAGTGTATGTTTTAGGCTGTGTATGTTTACAGTGGTATTTTAACAGTTCAGTAAAATTGGGAGCAAGAGTTTTAGTTTGAATTAAATACAGTGAGATTTTTCACAGCATATGTTCACAAGTATATGTTTCCTTTTATTCTCTATTTATATCTTTCACTAAGCTTAGAGTGTTACTATTATTTATTTATTTGGTATTACTATTATTAAAACACCAGCCTAGGTCCTTAATTTAATAGGCTTATTTTCAAACATCTGATTCTTGGTTATATAAAGAAAAATATCTACGATTTTGTTGTATCTCATCAAATCTTTCAAAGAGAGCTGTAACCAATTACAGCATATTAAGAATGCCATTGTTGAGAAAAAAGAAATGTCTTCAGATAAAAATTTTGTTGTGTAAAAGGGTTACTAGTAGCAACATAAACTGATTTTTTTAAATTAGTTTTTCCTTTTTGTATATAAAATCTGTACAAAATGGTAAGTAAAAAAATTCCCTGACGTGTTTAAGATTTGCTATCTTGCATTATTTTTGCTGTAGTAATTTGTAGTGTGGTATTATGGGAGGTAGGGAATATACTTTCAAAAGTTATTTTATTTTTTGTTTAGGCTGTACAGAGCAGAAATGTACAATTCAATATAAAATGATTAAATTCTCCAACCCGTGTAACTAGTCTCACTCCTTTTCTAAATTGTTCCTCCCTCAAGAATGTATTCCCTTGACTCTTGAGTTTTCTGTCTACTCTTTCAAGATACTGTTGCCAGTTTGATCCACTATACTAAAAACCTAATTTATTGCCATTGAGTCAGAATTGACTCATAGCCACCCTGTAGAACTGCTCTGGTTGGTTTCTGAGGTTAAAATCTTACTAAGAACCAAAATCCCATTTTCTTTCCTGCAGAACAGCTGGTGGATTTGAACTGCCAACCTTGGCAGTTAGCAGCCCAACTTGTAATCCAGTGAAGTACTAGGGCTCTTTTTCTTCTAGTATAGATAGTTCTTCAACGAATGCAATGTGCAAGGAAGGCATTGTTTTTTTACGAGTTAAGCTAAACTATTGTTTGGTTTTAAGAAGATTACAGGGGATATTTTTGGTTTATGGTTTGAAGATTTTTTTTGAGGCAATGGTTTTCAGGGGTTCACCCAGCTCCCAGGGCTCCATCAAGTCTTGACTTCCATGACAATTTGAAATTCTGTTCTGTTTTTCCCCCTGGAGCAGGACTTTTCTATAAGGAATATAAAAGTTAACAGTATCTTCAACACATACATTCTATGTGGGAAAGATTAATTTATTCAACAAATATTTATTGTGTGTATATTGTATAAGGCATGGCCTTGGCACACCCAAGGATGTTGAAATTTGTTGGGATTTAATAAGACCCACAAGGATCTCTCTTGGCATAGAGTTTCAGGGCTTTGCTGCTAACAAAGATGTTGGTTCGAGCCCATCAGCTGCTCCTCAGGAGAAAGAGGTGGCAGTCTGCTCCCATAAAGATCATAGCCTTGGAAACCCCACAGGAGAGTTGTATTTTAACCTGCAGGATCACTGTAAGTTGGAATTGACATGACAGCAGTGGCGCTCATGTGTTTTTAAATAAGGCCTGTGAAGTCTATGAGGTTTTCTCTACTCTTACAGTCGCCCTGCAGTACGTTGAAGAAAGCCTAGCACCACAGTGATACAAGTCAGGGCCTTGAAAGTTTGAGGTAGTGAAACTTGAATTTTCTTTGTAAAAATAAAAAAAATAGTCTATTAAAAAATTTTTTTCTTACCAATAACTGGCTGCTTTATCCACTTATTAGTGTACTTTTAATTAAACAACGGTAAAATGGAACATTAGAAAGTTAAGGTTTATTATCCTCAAAATTTTCCGTTTTTTATCTTTTAAATTCTCTCACTATTGTTGCACCCTGGTTGAACATTTTGTCTTCTCGCTTCTGTTAGATTGTACCAGACTGACTGGTGTTAGAAGTATTAGCCTGGCAAGGATGTGGGTAAGGATCAAAACTGTCATCCTTGTTCCAGAGCTTGGACAATATGTTCTTGCTTTGTAGAACTGTGATAATACAAGTGCAGGTTTAAGTTACTTGTGGGTGATGTCTAGTATAATGGACCTGTTTGCTTTTTAATTACATTAATCAGTTCTGTTTCGTGTCATTGTTTCCTGACTTTCATGTGCCTTTCTGGGTCTTGGCTTCCTCATTTGTAAAGTGGGGATAGATTTATTTATACTTCTACATAAATATGAATAAACTTAAAACCATTTAGAAAGATCCTTGGTATAATGTAAATGCTCAGCAATTGTTAGCTGTTTATTACTATTAATATTAGATCTTATTTTAAATCTCTTTAACATTTCACGTTTATTTTAAGGCATTTAGTTTTAGCTAAATGGAAGTGTGTATCACTTAGTAAATTCAGCTGATGAGATTTTTATGTCTAGCATTTTGTGACTGACTGGATGACCAAGGAAAAAACTCTAGGGTTGTTATCAAGAGATTCACTTTTTGAGAAACTTCAGTGTATTGCTGTTTCGGGCCATTAAGGTCTCACTCAGTTCCACACGTGGATTTGTTGGGTTTCCAGAAATCATTGACAGGATTGGGTCTGTGGCTGCTACGATGTTTAAAGTATTACATTTCTGTAGATGGTTTTTATATAAGACAGGGCTAAAGCTTTCACTGGAGTCTCAGAGAGGCCTGTGACCCAAGACAGCTTTAAGGCATTGACTGTGACCACCACTACTTTGGTGGTCCACAAACTAGCCTAAGTAAAAGTGCCTGCCTTTTTATAGTCCTGGTCACTATGAGTCCCAAGTGACTGGATGGCAGTGAATTTAGTAAGTTTAGAAAACAAGTTATGATGCATTAAAGTTTGGGGTCACATCCTTCCCCTTCCACATTTCCCTCTGAAACTCTAAATGGTGTATTCCCTATGAGATATTTTTTCAAGGATCTCTTATCTGTTACCCTTAACCTCCGTGGAAGTGCCACATTTGTTTGTCCTTTATCTTTCCCACCTTAGGTCTTCAGTGTAGTGTATCTTTCTACTGGTTTTCAGTAATTATGTAATAGATTACGTGGACTTTGTGTATGGCAAGCACTTTACCTTTATTTAAATTTAGATTATCTTCTTCCTTACTGCCAGTTCTAGACCAGAAGTTGTTGTTCATTCATCTGTTCAACAACTATTTTTGGTGCTAGGCTCTGTGCAAGAGTAAGGCCAGACTCCTGCTCAGTACAGCAACTGGTATGTGGGGGAAAAATTGCTGTAATAATGTTCTAATGACGTTGTTTACAAAGCGAGGGCGGAGGGAAGCATACACTTTGCCTGAAGGAACTCCCAAGGGCTGTGAAAGTGGAAATCGTATTTGAGTTGATCCTTGAAGTATAGACATGTGTACCTGAGTAAAAACCAAACCCTCTGCTTTTGAATCCATAACAGCTCAGAGTGACCCTGCAGAGGGTTTCCAAGATAGTATAGCTTTACGGGAGTAGACATCTTCATCTCTCTCCTACACAGCAGCCAGTGGGTTTGAATTGCCCACCACTTTATTAAGAGATCATTGCCTAACCCACAGTGCTACCAGAATAGGAGAGGTTAAAGTCAAGGTAGAATTATAACCTTCAAATATTCTATTCCTAACATTGCTTTTTCCTACCCTTCATACTCTGTCATATCTGTCTGAAATAGCACTCATTAGCTCAAAGCAAAAAAGCTTCATGGTCTAGCTTAGAGATGAAAAAAATCGGTGACCTGGGGCAAATGGGGTAGAAATGATTGTGTTCTGGATATGCTGGTGTTCAATTTGGCAGTGTCTGCTGCTGCATTGACTGTGGGGAATTGGGAAATGGGACGTCTCGTCTGGCTTCCAGGATTTGTCGCTGGAGCATCTGGGTGGACTGTGAGATTGTCACTGAGTTAAAGATATCGGAAGGCATGGGCAATAGGGTGACAAGTGGTGGAAGCGTGGCTTGTGGCCTTCAGTTTCATTGTCTTTGACTCCCATTATAGCAGTACATTAATTCAACAAATTGCTGTTTGTTCCTTCTTTCTGCTTGTCCTCTTGAGCTTGGGATTACTTTAGTAAGCAGATTCTTGGCCTGACTGCTTACATTTTAGAGAGAGGGGACAGCAGCAAACAATAAACAGAATAAAAAGTAAATTTTTCCCAGGGCAGAAGACACCCAAGTGCTGTGGAAATGAAGCAGAGCAGGGAAAGGAGGAACGGAAGTACTAGGTGGAGGGTGGGCTTCGTAGAGATGGCAGGCTTTGAGTAATGTCTTGAATGCAACACAAGAATTAGCCAACGAGGTGTTTTCAAGGCAGAAAGAGCAGTTAGGACAGATATCCCATGATAAGGACGAACCTGGCATATTCAAGGAGTAGAAGATCAGTGTGGATGGTCAGGACGAGGCTGAGGGAGGCATACTAGATTGTTAGGTGGGACAGGAAGAGGCCTGGTGGTGACAGACATGAAAGAATTTGTGTGCCTTACAAATCAACAGTGGCTCCTAGCAGTACGTAACACAAGAGTTTTGGATTGTATGCTAAGTGAAATGACTCCTATTTTGAGTAGTATCTGCTTTATTTTTCAAAGACTCGTTCTGACTGGTAGTTTGAGAAGAGACAATGAGGGGAGGGGTGGAAGCAGAGAAGTTGCAGAAATCCAAGGGAGAGATGAAAGAGGTTCAGATCAGAGTGGCAGTAATGACAAGTGTGGTCTCTCACCTGATGGCCAGTTCTCTTGAATGGTCTTGACTTGGTCATCTCACTACCTGAAGCAAAACATATAAAATCAAATTCATTCCCTCCTTCCCTTATTCTTCAAACATTCCTGTTCCTATCAGAGACACAGCCCTCTAGTTTCTTGCCCATAATACTTCTTAGTTTCTTCTTTTTCTCATGCTCAGTTCCCTCATTTTGTACTATCTAGTAGAAACCACTCATTCACTTTTTGTTAATGTTTAATCCAAAACATTCTTCCAAAAAAGTCACATAGCACCTCTTCCCCTCTTCCATTTCAATCAGCTACTTTTTAAAAGACTGTCTTCCTCCATAGATTCCATGCCCCCCCCCCCACACCCCCAGGAAGGCCCTGCCCTTGCCTTGTACAGCCGCAGTCATGCTTCCCTTTACTTCTCCGGCCCCTGTTCGTTCTTCCTTCTCCTGCAGTCCCATGGCCGCAAAGTTTGTATCAGGGGGCTTCAAAAAATTCATGAAAAAAGGATCTTTTCACTCCAATTTCTCACAAACTTTTTGAAGCCTGTATATTTCTAATATTGTCCTTTAATTAAACCTTGAAGTAGGGGACTTAACATGAGTCGTTTGCTACCTCGACAAGACCAGTATAGGATGGAGTTCTAAGGCAGTGTCCTTGTTAAAGTAAACTCAGATCAAAGTTGTTTTTCTTTTTTCCCTCAGAAATATTTGTATTTTAAAAGTACCATCTTATTGGATACTAAGGATTTCTTTCTGAGAGTGGTTAGTAAATGCGGTTTAGTGACTCAGATAGTTTTTCATCTCCAGCACACTTCCAGTGTGCTGTCACCAGGATAACACAGCACGGACTCGAGGACAGACGTCAAACACACCACTTTTTTTCCTTCTTCACTGTTTTCATCCAGGACATTCTTCAGTGAAACCGACTTAACATTTTTTTTGCATTTGCTTTTCCTGCAAGTGTGTGGTGTTGAAGGATGCAATGGCGTCATTGGGCAGCACTCCCTAGATTCGTGCAAAGGCACCGGCCCTTTTGCTCTGATGAGTGCAAGTAGCAACACAATGGGGGGAAAAAGGCAGTGAAACAAGTTTATGGAAATAGTTTTGCCCTTAAGGACACCGAATGATCCAGGGACCCCAGAGGTCCACAAGCCTTCCTCGGAGAACTGTCGGTTACGTGTGCTGTAATGGGAAAAGGTGGCAGGTTTTATTTTTCAAAAGCTTTCTGATGTATTGGCATCTTCTATTGGCCATATCCCAAAGAAATTTCTTCCCTGCGGTGGTTTCTGGGGCAGCACCATTCAAAGCAGTGCATCAAATGCCTGCTGCTGCTGGTATTAAGAGGGCATCACATTTTTCCCTTCATTTGAGACATTGTCAAACCATTTCCTCCTGCCTTCGAATAGACTATTTGATTTCGTTTTCCCTACAACCATGGGGAAAAAACATTTTTTGAAAAGATGTTTAACTGTCTATTCAGATTAAAACACTGACATGCCTAGAACCTTTCAATTTCCTCGTCTTTAGAAATGCATATTCAAAAACAAATCTCTTAAAAGATCAGAGAAATGCTCTAGTTCTACAGAGTAAGGACCCACTGACTGAGCTGTTGTTAATTCTCAGGCCACGCTGGGTTGTCATTCCTCTGAGTGTGCATCACCTTGCAGCTCATGTAAACCCTGCCGACCCTCCCCGCCCTCTGCCCTGCTAACGCCCAGGAAATTCTGTACAACGGACCCTGCAGCAGGAGTGTGGAAGCTCTGTTCCTTGCTTACTCCTTTGAGTAACAGCCTTGTTATTGAGCCTTCTGAATCATCCCAGATGGAGGAATGACAAGCTGAAACAAATGTATACATTTTGTATATTTTCTGAGCTGTCATCAAGGTTTATGACTGACTGCTGAAGTTCAGCTTTGAATTTTGCTGCTAACTGCTGAGCCATGTCTTTAAAAAAAAAAAAAGACTGTGCTGACTGACTCATAGCTCTGAAAAATTAAACCTGTCATTGAAAAAATTTTGTTCTGTGGCCAGAATAAAAGAGACTTTTATACCTTTTCTATTTTTCATGTATCTGTGCGTAAGTATGTGGTTGCTTCTGTAGTTTAAATAATCTGGGAGTGGGAATAAGAAGGAGAAAAAGGAATCATAAATTTATTAAAACTTAAAATTTGCTCTTCAGCTTTTAAAAAGTTAAAATATGAGGGTAAGTGCAAAGAGTTTCTATTAGAGTTCCTAAGGTATGTCTGACTCAGTCATGGTATTTTCAATCATGTCATATACATGTGAAAGTTGAACATTGAATAAGTAAGACTGAGGCATTTGACTTCTGGTGATGCATTTGGATTGTGGTGCTGCTGAAGTATATTGAAAGTACCATGGATGCAGAAGAACAAACAGATTTGTCTTAGAAGAAGTACGGCCGGAATTCTTAGAAGTGATGATGGCAAGACTTTGTCTCACGTAGCTTGGATACATTATTTTGTCTTTGAAAAAGGCCATCATTCTTGGTAAAGTGAGAGGCAGCCAAAAAGAGGAAGACCCTCAACAAGATGGATCGACATCGTAGCTACAATGATGGACTCAGACATTAGAACACTAGTGAGGATGGCGCAAAACCGGCCGATGTTTTGTTCTGTTGTACATAGTGTGGCTGTGAAGGAACCGACTAGACGGCACTTAACACCACCACCACTGGGGTGCCAGTTCATGTGCCACATGGGTTTATTCCAAACAGAATGTATTTAAACACGTTTTTGTGACCAGTGTAGTCCTTCAGGCCAGTTCTCTCAGTAATTTATTTGTCTTAGTCTCATTAAGACACCTTCAAAGAAAAAGTCCAATCAAAACCGTCTCTGGTTCACTTTAGAGATTAATCATTATCATTGTAGGTTGGAGAACATTATAAATCATCCCCTTAAGAGAGAAGGTGATTATTGTCATCAATTTACCCAATGGTATAGAACCTAAAACATTGGTGACAAAAGGAAACTATACATGTATCAGCCAACTCTTCAGAACACAGTATGTGAATTGTTGACTTATGCAAATTAAACTCTTAAGTGATTGGACACTTATTTACACAAACAATGGGGATTAGTGATAGGGAAAAACTTTTAATAACACTCATTCACAAAGGCAGCACTATGCCCACCAGACTAATAAATGTCAAAAAAAGCAAAGAGAACGTTGAAACAGTAAATATATGGTAGCCCTGGGCCATTTATTGGGCACCCTCAAGGCAAGAGTTTCAAACCAAAGTCCAGCGACCACCAGTTCCATAATCCAAGGGTGTATGTCAGTTCCTTAAATTTGTTACAGTTGAGTTTGAGGTAAAGCCCAATTGACTTAGTGGGATTTCCACATCTAATGGTTCTGGCTAAGACTTCAAGTACAATGTTGAATGAGAGTGGTGATAGGTGCATCCTTGTCTAGTTCCATTTTTAGGGGAAATGTTTTTCCCCTGTTGAGCATGATACTGGTGTTTGGGTTTTCGTATATGGCCTTTATTATGTTTAAGAATTTCCCTTCTATTCCTATTTTATTATTTCTGGTTTCAACTCTGAGAATTTGATTGATGTATTTTGAGGGTCTTTCGTTGGGTGCATATATATTTCTTAAGGTTATGTTCTGGTGTATTGTTCTTCGATCATTATGTGTAGTGCATATTCTTATATTATTAATAGTGAAGTCTGTTTTATCAGAAATTAATATTGCTACTCCTGCCTTTGTATGACTGCCCTTGACTTGGCAGTTTTTGTTTTTCCATCCTTTTATTTTTAGTCTACATTGTCTTTTAGTTTAAGGGGTGTCTGTTGCAGGCAGCATATAGATGGGACTTGTATTCTAATCCAGTCTGCTACTCTGTCTCTTTGAATAGTGTGTGTGATCCATCTATACTCAGTATCTTTGTTGTTATGCTGGTTTGTTGCTGTCATTTTGCTATGTTGTGTCTTCCCCAAACCCCCTTTTGTTTGGTGAGTCTGTTCTTTCTCTGTTGCTTTGTTGTTTAGAAAATTTTGTCATTGCATTGGCCTCTGAGTGTGTTGTGCTGTGTGATACCCTCGGGTTTTTCAGCTAATGTTGATTTTCCGCCCATACTCATCTGGTTAATATTTTTCATAATACTGGTATTACTTTATGAATTTCTCTAGTTTTTTCTTTTCTCGAAATAGCCTTTATTTCTCCTTCATATTTGAGGTATAATTTTTCTGGATATAGGATTCTTGTTTGGTATTTTTTCCCTTTAGAGTTTTATATATGTTACTTTATTGTCTTCTTGCCTGCATAGTTTTCACTGAGAAATCTGAGCTTATTCTACTAGATTTTCCTTTGTAGGTGACTGTTTTTTGGGTTTTTTTCCTCCTAACTGCCCTCAGGATTCTCTTTTCTGTGAATTTGGAGAGTTTGAGCTGATTTGGTGTTTTTCTTTTGGAGTCTATCCTATTGGGCTCTCAAAGCTTCTTGAATAATGTTCTCTTCCATTGTGGTGTGAGGGAAAATGTTTTCCATGATTTCTCATGTTATTGCATCTGTAGATTTTTTTTTGTTTCTTCTTGCTCCGGAATCCTGAAGAGATGTAGGTTGTTTATCTTGGTAGTGCCCCATATCACTCTCAGCTTTGTTTTGGATTCCTTTGCTTTTTTGTTGATAGATTCTTTCAGAGATTGTACTCAGAGTGATTGTCTTTGTGAGCTTACTAATCCGATTCTCCTTTTCTTCTCTTCTGCTCCTCAGGTCTTTCAACCAGCTGCTTATTCTGTTATTTCATTGTTTATCTTCTGGAATTCCTTTTCCTGTAAGGATTTAAGTTTTTCGATGTCTTCCATTGTTTTCAATTTCTCTTCTATTTTTTAATACTTTAATTAGGAGCTCTTGCATCTCTTATAATCCATACATTCATCCAGTGTGTCAAGCACATTTGCACATGTGCCACCATCATCATTTTCAAAGCATTCTCTTCCTGCTTGAGCCCCTAATATCAGGTCCCCATTTCTTCCCCCTCCCTCTCCCGCCCGTCCTCCCTCAGAAACCCTTGATAAGTTACAGATTTTTATTTCCGTATCTTACATTGTTCTCTGTCACCCCTCACCCACTTTCCTGTGGTTTGTCCCCTTGGGAGGGGGTTATAGGCTGATCTTTGTGATCGACTTTCCCCTTTCTCCCCCAATCCTCCTGGTAGCTCTACTCTCCTTGTTGACTCTGAGGGGGATTTATCTATCCTGGATTCCCTGTGTTGCGCACTCTTATCCGTAGCAGTGTGCATGCTCTGGTCTAATCCGATTTGTAAGGTGGAATTGAGGTCATGATAGTGGGGTGAAGGAAGTACCAAAGAACTAGAGGAAAGTTGTGTGTTTCATCGGTGCTGTGCTCACCCTGATTGGCTCATCTCTTCCCAGTGACCCCTCTGTGAGGGAATGTCCAATTGTCTACAGATGGGCATTGGGTCTCCACTCCATGCCCACCCCCCCGCCCCGCCCCTCCCAAATTCACATTGGGTATGATTTTGTTGTGAGTCTTAGATGCCTAATACCTGATCCCATCAATACCTCACGACCACATAGGTTGATGTGCTTCTCTTATGTGAGCTTTGTTGCTTCTGAACTAGATGGCCACTTGTTTATCTTCAAGTCTTTAAGACCCCAGACACTATATCTTTTCATAGCCAGGCACCATCAGCTTTCTTCATCACATTTGCTTATGCCCCGTTTTGTCTTCAGTGATCGCGTGGGGAAGGTGAGCATCACAGAATGCCAGATTGTTAGAACAAAGTGTTCTTGTGTTGAGGGAGCACTTGAATCGAGTCCTAATGTCCATCTGCAACCATAATTCTTAACATATAGATATGAGTACATAGTTCTATTCCCCTCTTGTTACATATATATATTTACATATGTACATGCCTATATTTAGGCCTCTATAAATGTCCTTTGCCTTCTGGTTCTTTCCTCTATTTCCTTTTACTATCCTCTTGTCCCGCCATCATGTTTGGCCTTCATTCGGGTTTAGTAATCCCTCACTGCTACATTGCCCCACTAGGCATCCTACAACCATCTTCCATTGATTTTAGTTCACTTGTTTTTTCTTTGTCCCTGGGTTCCCTCACCCTCTCTCCTGCCCCACTTCCTTTATCCCACCTCCCCTTCTCCCGTACCCCCCCCCCCAACCATTGGTCCCGTTCTTCTCATCTCCAAATTATTTATCCTGCCTATCTTACGTAGATAGACATGTAGATACATTAATAAGTGCACAAACCAGGCAAAGTAAAATAAAACACCAAAGGAAGTCAAAACTAACAAAACAATAAGAACAGAAAACAAAAACAAAATAACAGTAACAAAAAAGAAAGGCACTGACAAAAATGGAAAATACTGTAAGTAGTTCAAGGTCTGTTTGTTGACCTTTACAAGTGTTTTCCAGTCGAGTCTGATGGGGTGCCACACTTTGTCTCCCAAGTTTATTTTTGGTATTCCCCATGGGGTTTCATTAGTCTGCTCCCCCTTCTGCTCTGCTGCATGCCTTCAGTGCCTCCCCAGCGTGATGGGGTCACACCATCCACTATTCCTGCACTGTGTCTCCAGTCCTGTCCCCCGCACCATCATGGTTCAATGAGGGACGCCTTGTCTTGTGGTGGGGTTGGCCCTATGGTTCTCCCCGCGTTGTCTGCTCTGAGCAGGAACGTTGTCCTCGGGGCTTGGGGGGCCAGGATGTGTTCCACTGTCTCTCCATCCCTTTTCACTTCTCCCCTGTGCTCTAATCTGACGCACCCCTCCCCCAAGCTGTAGCCCCAGTGCTGTCCTCCGAAGTGCATTCTTCTCCTGTGTGCTCTAATCTGACGCACCCCTCTCCCCAAGCTGTAGCCCCTGTGCTGTCCTCTGAAGTGCATCCTTCTGAAGGGCCGGGGGTGGGGGTGGTCCACATAGTTGGGACTTTTGTTTTCATTTTCATGAGTGTTCCCCACATCTCTTGAAGAGACCTAAAGAACAATCTTCAGAGTTCTGTTCCTGATCGTTCCTGGGCCTCTTTTTCAGAGTGTTCTGTTGGGTTTGGGTGACTGTATATTGCTTGTGTTTGTTTGTTTTTCCTTTTTGTGTTTACTGTGGCTTATTGCTGTTTTCATGGCATTGTAGTATAGTTATTAATGGTATGTAAGCTAGTGGGTTATGTAGGAATAGTTGGCTCTGTATATGATGTGGGGGAAGCCGAATAGGAGCTGGAAAACATACAGTGGTGTAAGAGAGAGATGGGAAATTGGAGGCACAAGAAGAGAGAGAATAAGGTAAAGTAATGATCCTAATAATAACTGAATAGGGCAACAAATTTGTTACAATAAATTTGGAAAAGTTTTAAGAGGGATGATCTCAATTAATAGTCTTACTTGGAATGTATTTCATGAGGAAATAGAGCGATCAGAAAAAGATAATGGGTGGCATGAGAAAAATGTACTGAAATAGTAAGAACAGAAGACAAGGATTTATGTATATAAATGTATTTATATATGCTTAAAAGAAAAAGTAATATTAAAGAATAAAAAAGAAGGGAAAAGATAAAGAAAAAGACAAGATTCTACACGGTGGATGTGTAAAGATAAGGTGAAACAAAAGAGACAATGGAGACAAAATATGGGTATGGAAGCTGGAGTCCTCCTGCTGTGGCAGCATGCATGTGGGAAGGTTTGTGCACTCAGAGGGGGGAGAAGGCATGGTGGGCCAAAGCCCTTGATTGGGTGAGTGTCTGAAAACACAGGCCTTCCTGTTTTGGTCTGGGGGCATATTTATTCTCAGGAGGATGGGGGGTCACCCCAGAAGAGGAAGTGGGAGAGGACTAGAGTACAATAACAAAAGTATAATAGATTAAAAGTACAAAAACTGAAAATAAATAAAGCCGCCTTATAAATGAGGATTTCTGCTCCTTTGGTTGTGCTGTGTGTGTGTGCGCGCGCGCACGCGCGCGCGCTGCATGGTGAGAGAGCCCATGGGCGGGAAGGTGCTGGAGAAGGAGGCAGGAAAGAAGAGGAAGGAGAAAACCCTTAGGAAACAGGTAGTTGGGTACTGAGAAATGTCTGCTGCAAGCTACCCATGTGGTCCCAGAGACCAGTGGGAGGTGTGTGCTGCTTCAGGCGCTGGGGAGATCAGCTGTGCCAGGGCAGAGAAGAGCTCACAGAGCGCTTGTGCTGCTAGTCGATGGTAAAGGGGTCTGTCAGTAGGCGTTGCTGCTCTCCCACTTTAAGACACTTTGGTCCTCCTCGTTGAACCTCTCTGGTAGTTGCTGAGGTATCTTAGTGTGCTTCTTCTCTGGCGGCCATATTTTCAGGCTGTTAAGTATTTATCAGGGTAGCCAGCTTCATCTCTGTCTTGAGGCGTGGCTGATGGGCTGGAACCATCAACTTGGTGAGTGGCAGCCTAACCCTCTACTGCCACTCAGGCCTATATGGGAGTTGTCCTAATACAGCCAATTTCCTTGAATAAAAATATTGATTTATTACTTTAAAATACTACTTTAGAAAGTAATACATAGTCTTTATTTCAAAAGAAAATTGCATAGTGTACAGAGGATTTCATGTAACAAAGTAGAAACCTTCTCACAATCTCTCTAGTCCCACTTTCTGGGGTAACTGTTCCATCTCTCTCATGGGAGAAATACCTTGAAGCCTGGTTTGTGATCCAAGTGAGTTTTATGAAAGATAGAAGTTTCAGGTTTACACAGGCACCCTCTGGGCACTTCACCCACACACAGACTGCCGAGAAGCTGCTCAAGAGACGAAAAAGTCAAGCGGTGGTTTCCAATCCTGCCTTTTCCATGCCTCTGCTGGGAGGTATGGTTGACGATCCTGGTCAGCCCCTTTGGCTGAATTAAATTCACCTGGCCCAGAAGGCAAATCCAGGTATAACGTCCACCTCTAAACATGCACAATGGACTCCCCAGGCCTATGCTAGCTACCTAACATAACCACTGCAGACAAAGAGGTTTAGGGACAACGAATTACGTCACAAAATATCAGGCATACCAAAATGTATTAAAAAGTATTACTTGAATTGTATTTGTGATCCCTCTGGCTCGGATACAAGTTGCCTTTTACCATTTTATATTGTAATCATTTGGAAGGATTAAAGGAATTTTTCTTTAAGGTTTTTCAAATTTATAATAATTTTAGTTTTCTTTATCATTAAGCCATGGGAAATTAAAACCAAACCTGTTGTAATAAGAGTCCATTCTGACTCGTAGTGGTGCTGTAAAAGAGAAAAGAACCACCCACAGGGGTTCCAAGGCTGTAATCATGCTGAAAGCAGACTGCCACGTCTTTTTCCTACGGAGATGCTGGGGGGTTCCAACCCTGGACCTCTTTTTAGGTAGCACCTCAGCACTTTCTCACTGTGCCACTGAGAACTTTGTGACTATGGCTAGCACTTTATGTGACTGATTTCGTGTATTTCTCATAGTAGCCTTTGAGGGACACCATTGCTATTTATTTTTTGGTGAGGGAAATGGGACTTACATAGGATGTTATTTATCCATTATCATGCTTATAAACGGATGTTTTAAAAATAATACTAGTTGCTTTTAAAATGTGGGTGTGAAATCTGGAATACAAAATTAGTTTTGTGTATAATAGCATTGAGCAATAAAATAGAAGAAAGTAACTTTATTTTGGAATATTTCAAGCATATAATTGAAATAGAATGATAGAGTGAACATTGTGCACTCATACCTAGCTTCAAGATTCTTTGGTAGCTTTTTTTAACATGCTTACAGTGATTTAAGAACACGTTATTTTTGTTTAAAGATAGAATTCTACTTTATATATTTACACACATTCTCCATCATTTGCCCTTGTAACTTTTTATCTCATGAGACTGTAAAGCTATATATCATTTTGATTTTATAAATGTGATTTATAGCTTCCTCACTTACAATGACTCTCACCTTC
This sequence comes from Echinops telfairi, assembly GCF_000313985.2. NCBI lineage: Eukaryota > Metazoa > Chordata > Mammalia > Afrosoricida > Tenrecidae > Echinops > Echinops telfairi. Next base: position 39,013,887 of record NW_022103908.1, read on the forward strand.
TTTATAGATCAGTGGTTCTCAACAGCATTCACTTAAGACCATTGGAAAACACATAAATATTTCACATTATATAATTACATATTGTTTTCTGATTAATTATTATACTTTAATTATGTTTAATTATGTTCAATTTGGAACAATGAAAATACATCCTGCATATCAGATATTTATATTACGATTCATAACATTTATATTACGATTACAGTTATGAAGTAGCAACAAAAATAATTTTATGGTGTGGGGGGGGTCACCACAACATGAGGAACTGTATTAAAGGGTTGCAGCATTAGGAAGGGTGAGAACCCCTGTTATAGATTGTCAGAAATAATAATGATCTGTTGAGTTATTATCAGTCAATTTTGAGGGTATTTCTAAACTGCTACTTTCTTAATATGTTATCTGTGCAATGATTTTCTACTGGGAGTGGCTCTGCTCCTAGGGCCAATTGGCAACATCTGGAGCCATTGTTGATGATTACAGCTGGGTGCAGGCTATTGGCCTATGGTGGCTAGAGCTGGGGATGCCTTTAAACAAACTGCAGTGCCCAGAGCAGCCTCTACACAAAGAATCCTCCACCTCCAAACCTCAGTGAGTACTCTGTGTGTGAAATGCTAGCCAATCACTTATTTTGAATGGACAAACTATTGGCATAGTTACTGATGATATTAAACAGCATACAATAGAAGGTGTTTTTGAAGGAGGGGCGTTTGGCCAAACCTGTTCACCTCCTTGCTGTAGTAGTAGCTGTTACCCTCCTCTCATCCCTCTCTCCCCTCCTCTTCTTTTTTTCCCTTTTGTTATCACAGAAGAGATGTGCATGCTTTCAGGGGGTTATTTTGAGGTTTTATCTTTACACTGTTTCAGTCTTAAAGTGCTCTGTTGTTGTTTTTCTCAGTAAAGATTATTTGTCAGATTGCATTTGAGGGATGTTTACCAGCATAACAACAGCACCTTTTCCTTCCTTATTCTATAGGCCTGAGTAAAGGAGTTTTTTATAGTAGCAAGTATGGTGTTGTAAATATGAATTTTTTAAAAATCGTTTTATTAGAGGCTCATACGACTTTTAACACAATCCATACATACATCAATTGTGTAGTGCATATCAATTGTGTAAAGCACATTTGTACATTCATTGCCCT
>NW_022103908.1:39016535-39045787 GCF_000313985.2 Echinops telfairi
TATTTAGACAGACCTACGGAGATAATAACATGCACAAAAACAAGACAGAGCAAAACCAAGCAACAATATACAACAAAACAACAACAAACCAATGATTAAAAAACAGAACAAGAAAGAAAAGCTTGTAGTTAGTACAAGGACAGTTTGTTGGCCTTTAGGAGTGTTTTCCAGTCCAGTCTGTTGGGGCACCACGCCCTGACCCCAAAGTCCACCTTTAGCATTCCCTGGGAACCTCGTCGCTCCGTTCCCTTGCTGTTCTGTTGCACTCCCTTAGTGTTTTGCCTCGGTGTGGCAGGATCAGATCAGCCGCAGTTTCCATACTGTGTCTCCAGTGTTGTCCCCTGTAGCGCTATGGTTTGGTGAGGGGCGTCATGTATCATTGTAGGGCCGGCCATGTGGTCCTCTCTGTGGACTGGCTGCTCTAATCGGGAACATCGTACTCAAGGCCTGGTGGGCCAGGATGTACTCCACTCTCTCCTCCTCCCTTTTCATCTGCTCCCGTGTCTCTGATCATATATGCCCCTCTCCTGGAGCTGCAGATTCAATGCCGTCCTTTGAAATAAATTCTTCTGAGCGGAGGGGCAGGTGTCCACGTAATAGTTGGGGTTGGAGCCGGCCCCTCACACCTCTCCACTGGTTCCCTGGTTAATCTTATTTCAGCTGTGTACTCTACCTACTGCCCTCTCTACCCTACAGGATTATTGTAAAGAAAATTTCCAACAGCATAGCATCTGCCCTTAAGTTCTTCACTACATGGCTCTCCAATAGTTCCTTTTCTAAAATAATCAAACACCAGAAATTAACAATTGCTTCAGATTTAGTTAGTGTAAAGTACTTTATGTTCAAATTCATGTCTTTTCTGTGTACAGGAGCCAATTTAGGAATCTCAGGACACATTTCTGTCTTAGAACTTTCTCCTCTCAGCTGCTGCCTGCCTGAAGAATTGTCTAGAATGCTAGAATCCTAGCAATCAACTCTGGGAGCAGCTCCCTACCCAATCCAACTTGCTTCCAAAGAGCTCCCAGCAGGCTTTAGCACTGTGATATTTACTGAAAACACTCAATTGACAGTTTTGTGTCTTACTTTCCCCACTCCTCTACCAATTGTTTAGCTCTCCTTGCAAAAACAAAACAAAAACAACCCCTGGATTGTAAACCTTGTTTCTGAGTTGACGTTACAGGAATCCAAACCGTGGTAACTCAGAACTCATTGCTATTGAATCACTTCTGACAAATAGTGACCCGTGGGTTTCTGAAACTAGAAAATCTTGTCTTTGTCCTGCTGAGCAGCTATTGGTTTTGAACTGCTCACCATGGGGTTAGCAGCCCACTATCCCGCCAGTGTTCCCCAAAGACATAAACTCAAGCTCTAACCTTTACTCAGAAGAGTGAAATTGATGTTTTTTGTTGGTCTAAAACAACTGACTTGTCCTTTGATTTGGTTTCTGGCAGATGGCCCTTAAAATTTCCCAAGTAATCAAGATGTCTTTTTTATCTAGAACTGCTAGGGTATATTGGAGATTCTTGCAGATAAGTGGAGGCTGCATTGACCCCATCTGGTCAGCTAATCTTAGAAAGGAGGAGGGCATGGCTCAAGCATGCACGTCAGCAATTTAATTCATCACGACTGAATACTGAAGCCCTAGAGTTGACTATACAGTGAAGCTTTTAAACAGCTGTGAACATGGAAATTCTTGAGGCTTCCAAGTTTAATGAGAGCATCTGTTTTTGGGATGGTAGGATAATCCCGAGGGGCAAAGGAAGCTTCTCCGTGGATCAGTGTTCCTAGATGTTGCCCTTTGGGTCTTTTTATATGTTCCTTTTATGTCTGTAACAAACTGGTAGTTGTGAGTGTAGATGCTATCAGTGAAGTCTATGGGCTATCAGGGAATTCATGAACCATAGGGTTTGCGAGCTACTTACCGTGCCTTGTGAAGGATGTCTCCTTTTAGTGTTTGTGTGCTGACCTCGTTTGGATGGCTAGGACTAAAGAAGAGCCTATCTGGTCTGAAGTGTTGGGAGTACCATTGACTCAGCCCTGGGGGTGAAAGAATGTCACCCGGATGGCCTGGTAAGGGGGTGAAGGAATGAGAAAGTGAGGACTAGATCCATCCCCAGGTGGAAATTAGATTCATGCTGATCCTTACCACACTCTGCCTTTTTCTGCCGCTGTTTATTTTCCTTACCTTTTAAAAAATTATAGGCCTAATTTGATATTAAATTATTTAACATCGTCCTTTTCAACTAACCAAACTTGCATTTTGTGTGTGAGATCTGTACATTTGTACATCCAAATGATTTTAAGCTCTAGTTGTGAGTCCTAGGAATATTGCATGTTAAGCATATGTTCATAGATCCAAATAGAAAACTCATGGATAGCTATTATTTAATAATTGTGTTTTAACTTCTTTGAACCAACTAAGAGGTTTGGCTAGACTTATAGAAAAGTGTATTTTCTCTCTCAACTTTGCCTTGTTTTTTAAAATAAGAACGTTAACTGAAAATACTACCTACAATTAGGAAAAACCTACAAATCATAGGTTTCCAGCTTTGATGAATTTTCACAAGCAGAACACCTTCATGTAACTACAACCCAGGTAGGAAAATAGAACATTGTCATATTTGTGAATTCATGGATTCACTATTAAATATTTTACACTAATCTCTTAAAAGAGATTAATATGTCCTCAGTAATTTTGTCATCTTCTTAATATAGATTTTTCTGTTTTTGTTCAGCTTTCAAGCATAAATTTTACATGGACAAGATGAGAATTATTTAGAAATGTCAAAGTATTAGAAGGATATGTTAAGTAGTATTCAACCAACCAGAGTGGTGGTTCTAACATTTTTTTGCAGTTTATGATTTTCTTCCTTTTTTTTAATATGAAGAGACTGTGATTATCTTTGTGTGGCAGGTAGTCTGGAAAATTTAGTATTGCAGAGCCTCCAATTAACTTTTCTCTGCCCCGTTTAGCATCTTTTAATATTTTTTTCTGACAAGACTCAAGAGCAAATAAAGTCTTTTGTGGGAAGTGAATATCAGCTCAATCAGTGATGCAGTTAATATATTTGAATTACTTTTCATGACTTTCAAAGTCCTAAAATGAGGTGATTTCCAATAAATGGCATCTTTCTTCAGCTAATGAGGTCCTGCGTATACAGAACTTTCCTTTGCTGCTGCCCTCTTGAGTGAGTTATATCCTAATAGGAAGGTTCTGTGGCTTTGAAGTAAGTTTTTCAGAAAGCTGGGCAGTGGAGAGACTCGGCATACGTAAAATGTAGGAGCTTCAGTCAGAAGGAGGATTGGAGTTGGTATCTGGGAGGACAGTCTGGAAAGAAGAACACCGTTTGTGGAGGAATTAGGCTGGAATGAAGGATAGGAATGAAAAGGGCATGGTCAGCACAGTGGGGCCGAGGGGAGATTGAGGTGAAGGACCAGTGAAGTCAGTGGCAGCACGGTTAGGCTGAAGGAGTGGGTGGCAGAGATAGCTGAGGAAAGTGCTAGAATGGCAGCAGGCCAGTGCCTGTGATAGCAGCAGAAATGGGCAGTGATTAGAGGAGAGGGAGCAGTATCGCACAATGTCAGAGTCAGGAAAACCTTAGCGTACCTCTAAGACTATCTTGGTTTCCTATTTAAAATCCTCCTGATCTTTAGTCTTGGGATTTTTTTTTACTCTAAGATATATACATTCTTGTGACTTGTGAGGTTTTATTATTTTGCTTCATTTCCTAATGTAGATATTTAGCCTCTTGGCAAATTTGCTGTTAGTGGAGCCCGTGTTGTTAGTGGTCTTGGCTCTTTGTAGACGGTTTGGTTTGGGCTGATGCAGACACTCACTTATACCAAGGGCTCTTTGGGTTAAGAACTTTAGCAGTCACTTGAGCTGTGTAAGCCAAGGAAGGCTGCTATCAGTATCAAGACATAGCTCTGTCTCTCAGGGTTTCTGTCAGGACTGGACAGAATTGGGTGTCTGCCTCGGGAAAGCAGGACCTGAGAAGCCACCAGGAACCCACGTTCTTTTCCTACTGAGCACATCATGGGCTTGCCTGCCGCCTCGGTCAGACGACACCTCCTTTTCATACAGGTTTTCTTTGAAGTCCATTTTGAGAATGTACACATCATTTCACAAAAGAAGAAGCGTAGAAGGCCAGGGACTACATGCAATGATATTTAGACTCACCAGTAATAAAAAGAAGAAAATAAGATAACATTTCACCTATCAAATCAACGAAGATTTTTATGGCTCGTCTGCTCTGGCATTGTGGAGCGGGTGTCATGGGCACGGTGTGATCATGCAGTGAGAGTGGGAGCTTGCATCAGTTTACTCTTCCTAGAGGACAGTTTGGGGTTTTGATTTGGGACATCTTAAAATATACACACCGTTAGATCCAATATTTCTGCTATTAAGATCTTTTCTGTTGGCAGAGTACTGACCATTATTGCTTGTTTGACGCTCCCTTGATTAATACACCTGTTTTCCTTGCCTCTGTAAACATTTGGGCTTGAGAACATTTGATATGAATCTAAGTTCCTTTCTTTTAGAAAGCAGAATTATTTTGAGAAATGGAACTAGAGATTAATATATTCTTTGTATATACCCTTCCTGCCATGGAAGGAGAGAAGGAAAACTCAAAGAATTGAGTGAATTGTTATATCCCCCTTGAACACAGGCCAGAAAGATAATGTATTCTATAGTTACTGTTACAGTGTTCCCTCTCTCTCACTTGATCCTCAAGACTTCTGAGAGGGCAGAAAGCATGACCTGAGGAGGTCGAACAGATTGAATTTGACCACCTACCGTTAAGACTGTTGCAGTACAGAGTCCTGACAACCACAATCTGGGTCTCAAAAGAGCTTACAGTCCAGAAAGAGGCAAGAGGGGAGCAGAGGAATGGAAACGACTAAATAGTTCTGGATGAGGGAGAGAGGCTTTGAGATCACTCACTGCCACCGAGTCAATTCCAACTCTGAGCGACCGTATAGGTCAGGGTAGAACTGCCCCTGTAGGCTTCTGAGACTGCAACTCTCAAGAGAATTGAAAGTTTCATCTGTTCTCCTCAGAGCAGCTGTTGATTTTAAACTGCTACCCTTGTGGTTAGCAGCCCTCCAAGTCTTACCTATCGAGATCCTAGCATGAGTTAAAAGTTGATGATGGCAACAAATGTACAAATGTACTTGACACAATGGATGGATGTATGGATTGTGATAAGAGTTGTAGGAGCCCCCAGTAAAATGATTTTTTTTTTAAGTCGATGTATGTTAGAAATTTGCCATAAGCAAATAAAGCATGTTGAGTATTGAGAAAAGTGTGCCAAAGTTGAGAGAGCATGATGAGTTTGGAACATTGGCAGAGTATGAAAGGTGAGGCACAAATGAGAAGGCCTAAGACTACATTCATGAACATGTAAGAGAGTGGGTCTAGCTGTGGCGATGATTTGATGACTGTTTTCCTCCTACTCTGTTAATGGAAAATGATAACCCAGGAGAGGGTTTCCATTATTGGTGCAAATGTATTATGAGTCTTCAAGTTGGGTACCATCCTTACAGACCAAGTGTCGGGGTCTGGGTACAGTTGAATGTCTAAAAGACTGAACAGCACTGCTAGAATAAAGATTTAAAGAGGCAAAGGGAGGAGAAAAATAATACTTAATGGCTATAGTTTATTAGGCATGGTTAGACACATTAATTTGAGAGCTGTTCATCTTATTTTGGGGCTATCACATTCTCACGAGAGAGACTAAATCATTATTTTCAATTGTCACATAGCTGTAAATATTTTATATATATATTTATGATTAATCTTTTTATGCTCATCCTGAAGAATTTTTATGATCACTTTTAAATGTAGTCTTGTTTAAAAAAACAGGTGGGGGGGTGACGACAATAATTTGCCTTTTTCAGTCTAACGGAAAAGTACCCAACAAAAAGTAACTCTTTTTCAGTGTTATCTCCTATTATGTTTAGTCAGATAGTACAAAATATTTCTGACATCTTACAGTGGAATATTTGGTTGCTTAAAGTACTTTCTCCCGCCTTTTTTTGGAGGGTTGTATGAAAACATACACAGCAAGCATATCACATTCAGCAATTGCTGCAAGTATCATTCAGCGACATTAGTTACATTCTTCACATTATATCACCAGTCTTGCTATTTTTTCCGCAAATTATTTCATCATCATTAACTTAGACTCTGAGGAGGCCTGAAGTGGTTTCCATGTTGGGCTGCTCAAACCCATCAGTCAGCTCATATAAAGATTGATAGGCTCAGAAACCAAAAGGTAGTTCAACTCTATCCTATGAGTTGGATTTGAGTCAGTAGCAGTGGGTCTTTGATTAACTTAGATTGACTGCTCCCTAAATGTCTCATCTGCATTTTAGAGTTACTGTTGTCAGTTTAATCACATATAGGTAATTTCTTAAATGAGTGCAATACTTTAGGCAAAACATTCTTTATTAATTGAGCTAAACTATTGGTTAAAGATGAGTTTACAGCTAAACTGTTCTTTAAAGATCGCTTTAGAGGATAATTTCCATTCACATTACAGAGATTATTCCAAGACAGTAGATTTCAGGACTTCCTCAGGGTCTCAGTGGGTCCAGAAGTCTAGAGTACTATAAGGGTGTGAAATTGTGATCCACATCTACCCCACAGCCCTTTTTGATCAGGTTCCATCTATTGAACCCTTGATTAGAATGTTCCACAATGGTAACCAGGTATCATTCATTTCTTCTGGTCTCATGGCAAAGGACTGGTTCATGGAAGCAGTTAGACCGCAAACTACTTCCATCTCTTCTTCCTCTGTTGCTCCAGGTGAATTGAAACCAATAGTAGCATCTTGGATTGATGCTTAAAAGCTTTTCAGAATCTAGGTACTTCTCAATGAATTAGGAGAGAGAACCCTTTGCCATTATTAGTTCCAACTCATAGCTACCCTATGATAGAACTGCCTCATTGAGTTTCTGAGACTGAATTTGTATGGTAGCAGACTGCCTCATCTTTTGTGGAGTTGCTACTGGGTTTGACCCCCAGACCTTATTGTGGGTAGCCCAACACATAAGGTAGAATAGAAATAATATTGGGCCAGTTGACTGGACTTCCCCATGAAACCATGATCCTAAACTTTCAAAACACAAGACCAGATTTCATGAGGTATTTGGTACCTAAGTAGTATCAAGTGCTGCTCCCTGCCCCCACTTCATTTTTTCCTTTTTTTGTTGTTATAAAATCATATATCTATAACACATTAGCCACTTTGACCTTATTCCTATATACAGTTTATTGATATCAATTATATTAGTCATATTAGTCATTATCTTTAATTGATGCCAATTTTGTATAATCATCCACACCAACTCACTACTTCCCAAAGAATGTTTCCTCCTATCTCCACCCACCATCCATCCTGCCCTTATAACTACTACTGACCACTGGGCATCATATAATATTTTCTTTGCGATTACTTAGGTTATTGAGGTTCAACTATGTTGTAGCATGTATCAGGATTTCATTTCTCTTTATGGCTGCGTAGTATTCCATTGTGTACATGTACCATGTCTTGTTTATCTGTTCATCTGTTGATAGGCACTAGGTTGTTTCCATGCTTTTGCCTTGAGAACAGTGCTGCAGTGAACATCGGAGTATATTCCATTCTGTCTGTTGGTGGCAATAACTACTTTTGTGAAGGATTTCACTTTTTATCATCATGGTTCCACCTTTCGTGAAAATAATTAGCTTTCGTATTGTTTATAATTCTTTATAGTGTCCTTTCAGCTGTGTCAACTATTTGTTCTCACTTGTAGCCACTTGTTGATGGTTCCTTGGTTGATATATTGGTCCATTGACTTTACAGATTGTTACTCTGGTATACTGATGTCTTGTAAATACAAGACTAACTCTTTACCTCTCTTTTTCCTCTTATCTTGCAGAATTGACTCAGTGACAGTGGGTTTTTCCTTACCCTTGGTAACCACCAGTTAAATTACTCTCTACACATTTGCTTTTTCTTATCTCTTTATATAAATGAAGTCATAAAATATTTACCTTTTGTGATTGAATTATTTCACCCTATTTCAAGCTTCATCCCTACTAGAACATATATCAAGACTTCATATCTCCTACTGACTGAGAAGGAACCCTGGTGGTGGAGTGGTTATACTTGGGCAGCTAACTGCAAGGTCAGCAGTTCAAAACCACCAGCTGTTCCACACTCTTGGAAACTCACTGGCAGTTCTGTCCTGTTTTATAGAGTGCTATGAGTTCGCATCAACTTGATGACAGTGAGAGTGAGTGAGTGACTGAGTGGTATTCCATTGTATGTATGTACCATATTTTGTTTATCCGTCATCTGTTGATGGGTATTTAGGTAGCTTCCACCTTTTGGCTGTTGTAAATAGTGTTGCAGTGAACACTGGTGTTCAAGTCTCCCCTTTGGGTGTCTGCTTTCAAGTCTTTGGGGTATATTGCTAGGAGTGGAATTGGTGAATCGTGGTAGTTTTTTATTTAATGGTAGTTGTGCTTTGGGGTGCAAACTACAAGTCAGGAGTTCAACCCTACCAGCCACTCCTTGGGAGAAAGATTTGGCTTTCTACTCCTGTTAGGAGTTATAGTCTTGGGAACCCACAGGAGCAGTTCTGTTTTATAGGGTCACTGTGAGTCAGAATTGACTTGATGTCAATGGTTCCGCGTGTGGATAATGACGATGTGGCCATCGACATGTTTATTTAGTGGCCATTTGCATGTTCTCTTTGGTGAAAAATCTATTCAAGTTCTTTCCCCATTTTATGATTGTTTTATTTGTCATTTGTTGTTGAAGTTTATGTGTTTTGGTTAAATTCTTGTTGGATGTATGGTTTTTGAAGATATCCTACTAATTAGTAACTTGTTGGGTTTTTTTTACTCTTTTAATAACAAAGTATTTTGAACAAAAGTTTTTAATTTTTTAGAAATCCTATTTATTTTCTCTTTGGCCATTTGTGAAATAATTCATTGTTGGAAGTTAAGCCAGACAGCATTGCTTCTGCTTCTTATTCTAAGAATTTTTAAAATTTTAGTTTACACATTTAAGTCCATAATCCATTTTGAATTTAGTTTTGAGTAATGTGTGAGGCATGAACCCTATTTTGATTTTTCCCCACTCTGTATGTATAAGTTCCATTTACTTACTATCGTTAAAGATACTCTTCTTTTCTCATCAAATGAATTGTACACTCTTGTCAAATACATACAGATGTGTATTTATTTCTGTACTTTCAATTCTATGCCATTGGTCCACGTGTCTATTGTTATCCCAGTATCAGGCTATTTTGATCACTGTAGCTGTATACTCATTGCCAAACCACTACTACTGAGTTGATTCCAACTCATAGTGACTCTTAAGAGTCTGGGGGAACTGCCCCCGTGGGTTTCCAAGACTAAACTCTTTATGGGAGTAGAAAGCCTCATCTTTCTACCTATAGCTGTACCATATAAGGGTGTAGTCCCTAAAAAAAAAAAAAAATGGATAAAAAGCTCCACTGGGCAGAGTTTTCATAGTACACATTTTTCCTTCTAGGCAAGTATGTTAGTCCGGGGAGACTAGAGAAGCAAATCCAGGTAGACTCTTGTGTATAGGAAAGAGCTTTATATGCAAGAGTAATTGAATATTGAGAAAACATCCCAGCCCAGTCCAGATCAAATCCATAAGTCTGATATTAACCCATATGTCCGATACCAATCTATAAATTCCTCTTCAGACTCATGCAATCCATACAATGACGCCGAATGCAGGAAGATCACAGACCAATGGGTGGAAAGTCTTGTGGATCCAGTGGCAGTGTGAGCATCTCAACACTGGCAGTGGTCTCTATGTGGCTCTTCCAGCTTAGGGCGCTAGCATAGCTCCATATATCTTGTCAGCTGGACTGTCACCCAGGGAGTGAGCGTGTGTCCTGCCTCCAGCGAGCTATTTATCGTCTTCGCGCCTCCAGATGAGGTCATCAAGCTGTGACCTGATTCACAGGCTAAACTGCACCCTTTCACTCTTAAGTCTCAAATTGACAACAGATTATGTAACTACCACAGCAAGCATTGAGGAACTCACTCTGAGTTAGTGCACCCGGTGGCATCGCCTGCGAAGGTTCTCTGTGGTCACAGTGCATTTTTTGCAAAAGCAGTTTTGCTCTATCTCGTTTTTTTGTGATGGCCGATGTAAGAGAACAGTGTGCAGCTGTGAAATTTTGTTTACTGCTCTGGAAAAATGCCCCAGAAACTGTTGTGATGTTGAACACAGTTTCCAAGGACAGCTCTATGGGGAAAACTCAGTTGTACAAGTGGTTTTCTCATTTCAGAAAAGATGAAATGTCGATTGATGACAAACCTCGTTCTGGATGCCCATCAATTTCCTGAATGGATGAAAATGTTGACTTCTAGTGCGTTTGGAGTTCGTTCTACTGGGTCAGACTGTTACTCAAACTTTCTATTTATAGGTCCTGAAAAGATTGTGTAACAGTGTGCAACAAAAAGGCTCCATTTTGTGATAAATGGGGACTGTTTTTGCCACCACAACAGTGCACCTGCCCAGCCATCTCATTCTGCCAGTTATTGGCAAAAAAGAGCATGCCACTCTTGCCCCACTCACCTGACTCACCTGACCTCACTCCCAGACACTTCTTTTTGTTTTCGAGAATGCAGAGGGACATGAAAGGACAGCTATTTGATGACATAGCAAAGGTGAAGAATAAAAATGAGGGAGGTGCTGTCAGCCATCAAAACAGATGTATTGCAAAAATGTTTCCAAGAATGGAATTGCAGATTTGACAAATGTAGTAAGTGTAGTGGAGAGTATTTTGAAGGTGATTTGGTTGTTCTGTAAAAAAATTTAAATACATAGTTCCGGGTGGGGAGATTCCAGGTGTTTTGGGGTATTTTAAAATCAGGAATTTAGAGTCTCCTTACTTTGTTGTTCTCTTTCAAGATTGATTTAGCTATTCAATGCTGCTGGAACTTTTTTTCCTTTTTAAGGTAAAATTCACATATCATAAGATTAGCCATTTTAAAGTGAACACTGTAATTCTATGCCATTTAGTAGTTTAACTATGTTAATCTATTCCAAAACACTGTTATCCCAAATGGAAAGTGGTAAGCAGCTGCTCTCTGATCTTACCTCCTGGGTTCCAGTAGCCAATATGTACGGATTCACCAGTTCTGGACATTTCTTCCCTTCATAGCTGCCTTCTCTACTTCACCTGCTTTTGAGATTCATGCACATTATAGGGTATGTGTCTACATATGATTGAGTTTTATATTGACTTCATATCAAGCAATCTATTAGATGATTTTAGATTTCATATCAATATTCTATATGTGACTGTGTACAGATTTTATAGGTTTGTATATTTCTAATTTTATACCTATTGTCTCTATCTTGTCTTACTCTGGTTATAGTAGTGATAATGGTGATGACTTTTTTATACTTCATCACTTATGGATTCTAGAGATTTTTGTTTGGTTGTGGTATGTAACTCTCATTAGATTAAGGAAAGTGCTGTCTTTTCCTAGTTTGCTAAGTTTTCCTGAGTGGCTGATGACTTTTATCAATGCTTTCTCTGTATCTTTTGAGGTGATTTATAAGATTTATTTTGTTAATGTGGTTGGGGTTTTTTGTTCTTAATCAGACATTATTCCTGGAATAGCCCCAATTTAGCTTTAATGTAAGCAGTGGTAGAATGTTTGCTTTTTCTCTGGTTAGGATTGTTTAAATGCTCATCGGGTTTCATTCTCCTAATGTTTTCAACAGGTTTTAATTTATGTGTTATGACTGGCTTATTTCTTCCTTAAATATTTTGCAGGATTCCAGTTGGGTGTGGGGAAACTATCAATTATGGAGTGCTGTCGGGGAGCCAGTTCTCTGTGGCCGTTCTGCATATCTTGAGAAAACATTTATATCAAACTGTTTTGAAGGATATTTAGTTAACAGCCTTGAAGCCTAGAGAAGATAGGGGTTTTCCTAAGTGTATGGTTCCTCATTTGTGGCACCGATCCACTGTGTATGTGGAATCCACCTGGGTCAGTCAGTCTGCATCGCTCCTCGGGGCTTGAGAGGGAAGAGGAATTGATGAAAATAAAAGCTTTGTGCTGCCTGTTTGATTGGAATAAGAGAATCTTTCTTTCTTTTTATTCAATTCTTTTGTTTTTTATTAAAAGATGATTTTATTAGGGGCTCTTACAGCTCTTATAACAATCCATGCATCAATTGCATCAAGCATATTTGTGCATATGTTGCCATCATTTTCTAAACATTTGACACTTAGGTATCAGTTCCTCTTTTTTCCCTCCCTTACCCCCTCCCACCCACTTGACCCTTTGATAAATTATTTTCATATCTTACACCAACTGCTATCTCCCTTATCCCACGGTTTTTGTTGTTCATCCCCCTGGGGGTGAGGGTGGTGGTTATGTGTCAGTAACTGCAATCAGTTCCTTCTTCCTCCCCTCCTCTCCTCACTTTCCCCCTACCCTCTTGGTATCACTACTCCCATTCCTGTTCCAGGATTCTGTGTGTCATGAGTTCTTGTCTGTACCTGTGTACATGCTCTAGTCTAGCCCACAGTGAAAGGCAGGACGGGGGTCATGATAGTGGGTGGTAAGGGAACTCAAGGAATCAGAGGAGGATTGTATGCTTCATTAGTGCTATACTGCACAATGGTTGACTCATCCCTTCTTTGTGACCCTTCTGTGAGGGGATGTCCCATTGTCTACAGATGGGTTTTGGGTCTCCGTTCCTACCCCCTCCTCAACAATATGATTTTGTTGGTTGGTTGGTTTTGGGTCTTCTGATGCCTGTTACACAGGCTGGTGTGCTTCTTCCATGTGGGCTTGTTGCTTCTCTGCTAGATGGCCGTTATTTAACTTCAAGCCTTTAAGACCCTAGATGCTATCTCTTTTGATAGCTGGGCACCATCAGCTTTCTTCACCACATTTGCTTGTGCACCCATTTTTACTTCTGGGATCATGCAGGGAGGAGTGAGCATCACAGAATGCCAGGTTGTTAGAACAAATTGTTCTTGCGTTGAGACAGGGCTTGAGCAGAGGCCCAAAGTCCGTCTACTGCCTCAGTGTATCACCATATAAATATATGTACATAAGCCAATACCTCCATTTTCATGAATTTTTGCATTTGCATACGTACACGCCTATGTATATAATTCTATCCATAGCTATGCTACCTAGATCTTTCCTCTGTTTTCTTCCTTCTACCCTAGCATTACACTCACCTTTCTTCTGCCTCTTAGTAACTCCTCTCTGCTAGATTGCTGTTGCTCCAACACCCCCAGGATCTCCATGTCCTCCTCATTGTTAATTCCTTAGTTGTTCCCCTGTCTATGGCATTGTTTGCTCACCACTCCCTTCCCCCGCCTCCTCCTCCTGCCAAGTCCCTCCAGAACCACTGGTCCCGTTGCTTGCTTCTTGAGCTTGCTTCCCATGCCCATCTTATATAGTTAGGCAAAACCAGCAGTAATGGAGACAAGACAAGAAAACAAAAGATTGAATAAAAAGATTAAAAATGAAAAAATAATAACTGAGGAGGGTGGGAGCATACATAATCCCAGGTCTGTCTGCTGACCTTTATAACTATCTCCCTACTGTCCTGGGGGATTCCGGGAGCTGCCTCTCCTATCCTGAAGTCTATTCTTGGGGCTCCTCAGGGGCTTTGTGGCTTTACTTTGCTCCCGTTGCTGATCTGTTATGTTCCATTCTTGGTTCTTTCCACTGTAGGGTGTTCAGACTGGACTAACTACCCGCCGTGTGTCCCCACTATTGTCCTCTGTTGAGGTATGCTCGAGGGAGAGGACAACATGTCCCAAGCTGTTGTTGGCCCTACAGTCCTCTCTCAGCCTTAGCAGCCCAATGCAGGGCCGTGGTTCCTCCGGGTGTGTTGGGCTTCCATGTGGGCGTAGCATGCCGGCCCCCTCCCCAACGTGTAGACTTAGTGTTGTCCTCTGTAGCACATACTTCTAGGGAGGGGGTCATTTTGGCTCTGATTGGTGCTGGCCCTTTAGCCAACTATGTTCATGAGTTGCTCCATATGGTTACGTTGCCCTCAGGGTTTGGGGTGACATGGTGGGCCTGCATGCACACTCCCATTTCTGTGGAGACAAACAATACCCTCCCCCTGGGTGGGTTAGTGCCCTGCTCCCCCAGTGCCATTGTCTCCCTCTTTCCCCCTCCCCTTTTCTCCCTGCACCCCCATCAGACCATCATCTCCCTTTCCCCTTCTTTGTATTGGGATAACATGTACTTCCCTGGGTTTGATCTTACCTCCAACTGACTGCTTGTCCCTCAACACCTCAACCCATATAGTGAGAGATAAGTGGATTTTCTTCTATCCCTACTGTGCTGATTATACTTATTTCAGGAGACTCATGTTGTACTTGTCCTTTTGTGATTGGCTAACTTCGCTTAGCATGATTTCCTCCAACTCTTCTCATGAGACCTTCTCATGTGATCATCGGTGCTTTTTAGGGATGTGTGATACTCCATTGTGTGTTTGTGCCAGGGTTTTCTAATCCACTCGTCTATCGATGGAAATTTAGGTTTCCAATTGTTTGCGTTGTGAATTGTGCCACAATAAACATTGGAACGCAGATGACTAGTCGTGGTCTATTTCTTATCGCCTTCTTATAGCTTGGTCATAGGGTAGCTCAATTTCAACTTGATTTAAATATCATCAGATCGCTTTCCACAGAAGCTGTATGTATCGGCATGACTACCAACTGTCGGTGAGTTCCTATTTTGCCACATCCCCTGCAACATTTGTTGATTTTCTGATTGTGCTATCCTCAGGAGTGTTAGGTGGTATCTCATGGATGTTTTAATTTGCATTTCTCTGGCGGCTATTTATAGGTAGCATTTCCTCATACATTTATTGACCATTCGGGTCTCCTCCCTCGTGAAACTTCTTTTCAGGTCTTTTGCCCACTTCCTCAGGGGATTAACTATTTTCCTCTTTTTGGATGTGAGGGGAGGGTATTGTATATTTTAGTAATAAGCCCTTTGTCTGTGTGTCATTGCTAAAACTCCTTTCCTAGTTTGTGAGGTTTCTTGTCACTCTCTTGGTGAAGTCTTTCAATGCACAGAGATGTTTTATGCTTAGTATATCCCACTTGACAATTTCAGGTTTGTTTGTGTGTGTACCTTTCTCTATTGCAGTTAGCCTATGTATTTCCTGAGCCAAGGTTCTTAGGTTTGTCCCAATTCCTTGAGTGATGGTCCTGATAGTTTGGGGTTTTACTTTTCAGTCTGTGATCCACCTTGAGTTTGTTCTTGTGCATGGGGTGAGGTACACATCTTGTTTCATTTTCCTACAGGCGAATATCCATTCCTTCCAGCACCACTTGTTAAAGAGGGTATTCAACTCCCACTTGATGCTTTTGAGGCCCTTGTCAAATATCAGTTATCTATATGCTAATAGTTCTATTTCTTGGTTTTCTGTACTTTTCCATTGGTCTGAGTATCTGTCATTGTTTCAGTACCATGCTGTTTTGACCACTGTGACTGTGTAGTAGGTGTTAATGTCAGGTAAGACAAGTCCTCTGACCTTGTCCCTCTTCTTGCGGAGTTCGCTGCTAATTCTGGGTTTCTTCCCTTTTCATATGAAATTAGTGGTCAGTTTTTCTAATTCTTCGAAGAAGGCTGTTGTTTTTTGAATCAGGATAGCGTTAAATTTATATATAGTGCCTTGGGTAAGATTGGCATCTTTACTATTTTGAGTCTTCTGATCCACAAGCATGGGATATTCTTCCATTTGTGGAAGTTGCTTTTGGTTTCATGTAGTAGAATCCTGTAGTATTCCTTGTATAAATCTGTGTTTGTTTGTTTGTTTTATTTGTTAAATATATCCCTAGATATTTCAAATTGTTCCTAGCTATTGTGAAGGGTACTGCCTTCTTGATCTCCTCTTCCATGGTCTTGTTCGATGTATATAGCAAACCGATAGACTTCTGTTTGTTAATCTTGTATGCTGCCACTCTTTCATATTCCTCTATCTCTGTCAGTACTCCTCTTGTGGAGCTTTTGGGATTTTCAATGTATAGAATCATGTCATCTGCAAATAGCGATAGTTGCACTTCCTCTCCTAGTTGGATACCTTTAATGTCCCTATGCTGTCTTATGTTGTTATCTAGGACCTCCAGTACGATGGTCCCCTTTTTCATTGGGATTGTTTTTGGCTTTTTTTCCATTGAGATAGCTTGTATTAAATTGAGGAATTTTTCTCCCATTATTATCTTTTTGAGTGTCTTAATTAGGAATGGGTGTTGTCAAATGCTTTTTTTGTGTCTGTAATATTATGTGATTCTTATCCTTTTTCTTTGGTGAATAATATTGATGAATTTTTGGATGTTAAACTATCCCTGCATTCCTGGAATGATTCCACTGATCATGATGCATGATGTGTTATATATATTTTTGTGTTCAATTGGGCAATATTTTGTTAAGAATTTTTGCATCGACAAGCCAGTCAGTGTGCAATATAGCACCAAGGAAGCATACATCTTTCCTCTGATTCTTTAATGCTTCCTCCCTTCCACTGTCATGAACCCAAATCTACCTTAAAATTCAGCTAGACCAGAGCATGTACACTGGTACAGATCAGAGCTGAAAACACAGGGAATCTAGGACAGATCCTCAGGATCAATAATGAGAGTAGCAATACCAGGAGGGTAAGGGAAAGAGGGGGAGAAAGGGAGAACTGATCACAATGATCTTACTAGGGGACAGACAGCATAAAAATGGGTGAAGGGAGACAGTTGGTGAGTGTAAGACATGAAAATTTTTTATAAATTATCAAAGGTTCATGAGGGAGGAAGGAAGGGTGGGGGAGGGGGGGGAAATGAGTTGATATCAGGACTCAAGTAGAAAGAAAGGAGACTTCCGGGAAGATGGCGACTCAGTAACACACACCAGAGGGACTCACAGAGATCAGTGTAGGAGACTTCCTAAGAGGGAAGTTCCACACTGCTTGGTCGCAGGAGGAGCATCATAAAGATAAGTAGGCACAGATCCACTAGGTTTTGAGGGGCTGGGGCTTTTGGCTTTGCACAGTTGTGGCCAGCTAGGGTTTGGTAGAGCCGGGATCATCTGGAGCTGGTACAGGGGCTTTATCTCAACAGAGACACAGCTTGCCATTGCCTCGGGGCAGGGATTAAACCCCTCCAGCCCCAGGGTCAGGGATCGTGGCTCAGCTATATTGTTACTTTTGTTTCCCTCTCTTTTCTTTATCCCCCCACAGTGTCAGTGGGCTTCGATTTTTCTTTTGCTCTTCCCTTTTCTCTCACACGGCACTCCCAACCTCCAGACCAGTCCCCTTAGCCGAGGGCATGTACGGCTGGGAGTGCTCCAACCTCTGCATCATAATGGCAGCTGGGGAAAGCCCGCCCATCCACCACCAGGGGATATCCCGTCCAATTTCTTCCCAGGGAAATTATACCTGCCAGCCCTGAGCAGTACTGAACACTTGACTGGGAAAAATCCCGCCCACCTTCTTGGGGGTGGTGGGAGGGGGGCAGGGAAATCCTGCCTGCATGGCTGGGGGAGCTCCTATCCATCTTCTGAGGTCCCACATGAGTGAAGGAACTTCCTCCCACCTGCCATAGTGCCTCACACAGCCTAAAGCAGCTTGGCCAACATTCGCCAATGTTCCAAACTGTTGCGGGAACCTCTGCCCAACCTCTGCAGCAATCTAAGTGACCAGGAAAATTCTTCCCACCATTTGCGGTGCTCTGCACCAAAGGGGGAAACCCACCAGCCTTCCGTGGCACTCCCGTTGCAGCAGGCACCCCTGCATACCCTCTGCGGACCCCAAAGTGACCGTGGCCACACCATCACGGCTTCTTGTGAAGTCACCCAGTACAGCACCATTCTTGTGGGTCCAAAACAACCGAACCAGTGTCCCCTGAGAGGACCATACAACTTGCCTTCCAAATGACAGAATACTGGTTGACTAGGGAAAGAGTGAAGCCACAGGAGGGTAAGGTGGTAGGCCAATTCCATAGTGAAATTAGCTCCAGGCAGTTTGAAGAAGCATTCCTACAAGTCTCCCAGAGAAAGCCAGTGCTCTTGGACTTCCTGGAAAATGGCACCTAGCTCCTCTAAAACAACGCAACGCAAGCAGTCAGGCCCAACGACCTCAGTGACACAACAGGAGAAACAAAAGGCAATGGCAGAAGATGCCCTGAACCTATCGATGTGCATAGAAGAAACAGACATTGATCTGCCACAGAAAGAAAATTTCAGAATGCTGCTTTGAGTCATACAGGATACGAGGTAAACAATACAGGAAAAGGATGAAATGATGGAGGAGATAAAGACCATACACCAAAGGGAAATTCAAGAGCTTAGGGACAAGATAACAAAAACCAGTAGCAGACTCTTGGACTTTGCTAGTCCACTGGAAGAGGCAGAGAACCACACCATTGATCTAGAGGACAGCCAGGCAGACTTTCTAAGAAACGCGAACAAAAATCTAATAAGATCAGAGAAGCTGAAAAAAACCTAAGAGCTATGCCTGATGCTATGAAGAGGAACATCATCAGAATAATTGGATTAATGGAGGAAGACACAACAAAGAAGTCATCTGCAACAATAGTGAGAGAATTCTTGAAGGAAAACTTCCCCAGCTTAATGAATGAAAGCCAGACAGCCATTCAGGAAGCTGAAAAAACACCAGCTAGACTGAATCCCAAGAAGTCACCAAGGCACATAATAGTTAAACTATCCAACTTTGAGGAATAGGAAAAAAATCATGAGAGCAGCTAGGGAAAAACAAGCAATCACACATAAAGGTTCCCAAATAAGAATATGCTCAGACCTATCAGCAGACACTATGATGAAGAGGAGAGAGTGGAGTAATATATTCCAAAAATTGAAGGAAAATAACGCAAACCCAAGAACACTATCCAGCCAAATTATTGATCAAGATAGATGGAGAAGTAAGCATCTTCCCAGACAAGGAAAAACTAAAAAAGTACAGTAGAAGAAACCCAGCCCTACAAAAGATCTTTGCTAACCCAGTATGGGCAGAAGAACACTCAACAAGCAAAAATAAAGAGACCGGCACATAGAACACCCCCACCCAGAGGGCAACAGAGAGAAAACAGCCCCAAGATAGCATTCGTTTAAGGGTGGAAAGAAGTCAAGAAAGATGCACACACACACCGATGAGAGGTAGGAAAACACCCAACACAAAAGGTATAAGATGACATCACCGAGACCACAGATGGAGATAATAACCCTGAATATCAATGGACTGAACTCGGGCATTAAAAACTGAGGCTAGGAGATGGGCTTAGAAAACACCCCATCCATCTCCTGCCTATAGGAGACACATCTCAAGACTACAGACAAAAATAGGCTGAGAATCAAAGGCTTGATAAAGGCATACCAAGCCAACAGCAATTCAAAAAAAGCAAGGGTTGCAATCCTAGGCTCGGATAAAATTGACCTCAAAGTGCAGACCATAAAAAGAAATAAGGAGGGACACTATATAATGCTTAAGGGAACGATAGACAAAGAACCACTAAGCTTTTTAAACATATATTCCCCGAACTAGGTACCTGCCTAATCCATCAACCAAACGATTCAAAACATGAAAAAATAAATCATAACCTCACCAATTATAGTTGGTGATGTCAATACACCGCTCTCTGAGAACGATAGATCACAGGGAAAGAAACTCAACAAGGAGGCTAGTGATCTAAACCTACAGTTAGACAATTTGACCTGATAGATATTTACAGAGCTTTTCATCCAAATACAAAATAATTCACGTTCTTTTCAAACCCGGATGGCACATATTCGAAGACAGATCACATGCGGGGGCATAAGGCAAATCTGTGTAAATGTAAGCACAATATACAGACCTCTCTCTATGACCACTGTGCCATAAGGCTGGAAATCAACAAAAGGAAAATGAAGAAAACAAGCAAAAAATTGCAAGAGGAGTGCATACTGGCCTAGATCAGAGATGAAATTAGGAAATTTCTAGAAACCAACGAGAATGAGAACACAGTGTACCAAAACTTATGGTACAGAGCAAAGGCAGTTAACAGAAGAAGTTTCATAGCTATACAATAGAAGTTTCAGCACCTGTTGGCTTTTCCTGTTTTGTTATGTTAAAATCCTAGGCCAGCGGTTCTCACCTGTGGGTCGTGACCCCTTTGGGGTTGAATAACCCTTTCACAGGGGTCACCTGATTCATGATGGTAGCAAAATTACAGTTATGAAGTAGCAACAAAAATAATTTTACGGTTGAGGGGGGGGCCACCACAGCACGAGTAACTGTATTAAAGGGTCATGGCATTAATGAGGTTGAGAACTACTGCCCAGGCTGTGCTCTCTGAGCTTTCTGGCTACCTTGTTATGTTAATGGACAGAGTTCTAGAAGCTTACTTCAAAGTTATGCAAAACTCCACAACTTGGAATTGAAAGTGTTAAAAAAAAAACGTTTTTCTTTCCTTTTTATAATGGGCTTGTGAAGTATCCTGGTATCGGGACTGTGTAGTCCTGTCCCCAAGGGAAGGGGGACCAGTTTAACAGAGGGGGTTTGATGCTGACTGGATCTGCATTCGCCCCTAGCTGCATGCCTGTTTCATTCCTGGCTTTATCAGGTTGTGTACTGGGGAACTGCGTTCTGTTGCAGGTAAATATCTCAGTGGCTTTTTCAAATTGCTGTCTTAATTATCTATTGTTACCTATACTGGCAGGCGTGGAGCTGTGGAGAGACAGAAAGGAGATGGCTGATGTAGTCACTCTGTTCCTGGCTACGGAGGCTTCAAACCCTTGACTGCAGGTGCAGGGCAGATAGCAGCGGAACTCCAGTGTGAGGCCTTGTGGCTAGCTCTCGGAGGCTCTCTGCAAGTCTGGAATTCTTACCTAAAGACAGCTGCCTGGGGAAATTACTGCTTGCCGTCGGTTTAGGGTGCAGGAAGGGGTGGAAGACACCATCCTGCTCGACCTGGCGAGTGGTTAGTGAAGCCCGCAGGTAGACGCAGTAAATTTAGAGCATATCAGATAGTTCTCGAATTGCTTCTTGGGTGAAAAATCAAAGGGGAGGTCTGAAAATCAAAGAGGAACTAGACCCTAGTACACTGTATCTATTTTCAGTGCCCAGCCTCCCAGTAGTCACCTCCTTACCTCTTGACTTTCTGGTCTGGAGTGCTGAGCAGGTGATGCTACCTGGATGCCATCTTGACTCCCTCCTGGGAGAATCTTTTTTTTCTTCAACTAAGGGTTATGGGGTTTCTGCCAATATCTATGAAATTGCGTGCTTAATTGGTAGTTTTGTGAAATTTTTATCTATTAGAAATTTATCTGCCTCATCTAGGTTGTTGAATTTACTAACTTAAATCTTCTGATTTCTCTTTAAAATATCTCTAGGCTCTACAATACTATTTGCATTTTCATTCTTGATTTTGGGACTTTATATTTTCACTAGATAAAGAATCCTAAGTTAGCAGAACTTTTAATTCAGCTGATTGACAATAATCCAGTCTTTAATGGTTTTTATCTTGGAGAATTCTGTTATGTGTAGTTTTTTAATATGATATATCAACGTGTGTCCCTCTTTTTCTTTAAGCTGCTTGGCAATCATTAAGTTTTGACTGTTAACCATTTTCAATTAAAGAACATTGTCAGCTACCATCTCTAAATATTGCCTCTGTTTATGTCTTTTTCTCCCTTCCTTACATTCAGATTAGAAAACTGTTTTCAATTCACACTGACAGTCTTCATTGCTTCTTCTGCATCTCTTATTTCCTCTTTGATTTTTCTTTTCATGATATATACTAGAAACTCGCCCCTGCCCCAGTATTCTAGTTCACTGGTAGTTTCTTTATTTGTATCTAGTCACCTATTCAAACTAACCAAAAACCAAATCCATTGCCATTGAGTTGTTGCCAGGGTAGAACTGTCCCTGTGGGTTTCTGAGATAGTTCAGGTTTATTGTGCCAATCTGGCCGATAAACACATCTGGGATTAATTGAAGGGCGGAGAGATAAATCGTTTGGTGAGCCTAGCCTTTCTAGTTCTCGGGTCTCTTGCTCTCTGATGGTCTGACCAGGGTGCAGTTCCCTGCTTCTGCTAGCAAGGCTCGCTTTTTGCAAGACATCCCTGAGGAGAAGCCACGTGGATCTACTCTGATGCAGCCCTGGGTGCTGGAGTAGCTGCGTGGAGACCTCTGCCAGCGCTGAGATGCTTACACGCTCACTGATTCGGCTCTCCTCCTGCAGTTGGTGTCATTGCGTGTGTTTTGTGAGATTGAGGAGGACTTTGTAGATCGGTGTCGGACATATGGGCTAATGTTGGACTTATGGGCTTGGACTGCACTGGGTTGGGATGCTTTCTTGATGTATACTTACCCTCTATATAAAATTCTCTCTTACATATATGAGTTTCTGTGGATTTGCTTCCCTAGTTTACCCAGACTAACTTTTCACAGGAGTAAAAAGCCCGCCATCTTTCCCTCTCTCCGAGCAGCTGGTAGTTTCAAACTTCTGGTCTTGTGGTTAGTAGCCCAGTGCGTAACCATTACACCAACCCATCTAATGAAGTTCAAATTTCACTAACTGCTTTTTTGGTTGTTTAAATTTCTAGATGTCCTGTTTGGTGGCTGTTTTTCCCCCCCATCAACAGCAATTTTTCCTGCAAAAATTTTACATATCACTTTTTATTTCTTTAAGTAGTGTTATATTGTTTTATAGTCTGCACCTGAGAACTTCACTATCTGAAGCCTTTTAATTCCTTTCTTCTGCTTTTGCTGTTTTTGCTGGTAGTTGGCTGAGGAATCTGATTTACATGTGTAATAGCATTACTTATAAAATCTTTTGTACCAACAACGTGTGGCTTCCAACGAGAAAGCGTGTTCTTGAGAGGATATGCATTTGCTTCACCAAGAACTTGGGATCACTACCATTCCTGATGTACAGTTTCAATAATTTATTGCTGTGTAACAAATCACTCTTAAACTTGCATCCTTAAAACTTCAGTGCTGTCTGTGTCTTCCCCACGGTTCTGTGGGCTGGCTGGACTAAGCTGGTGGTTTTCCTGTTTCCCATGATGTTGGCTTCCTTCTGTTGCTGAGTTCAGCTGGGCGCTCAGCTAAAATGCATTGTGTCTAAGCCTGCCTTGCTCATTGTCTGGGAACCTGGCCCTTTCCCTAGTTCCCTGTGTGGCCTCTCCAGGGCTCTTTCATCATTCAGTAGTTTCTTTGCACAATGGCTGATTTTCCAGAGCAAACATGGACGCTGTCAGGTCTCTCTAAGATCAAAGCCTGGACCCAGTGCAGCAAGCATTACTTCAGCTGCAGTCAGTTGGCCTAAGCAAGTCACACAGCCAACCCAGATAGTGAGGGAGGGGAGAGAGACTCCACATCTCGGGGAGACTAACAGTGTGCAAGTACAGGATGGTAAGATTTGCTGGTACTTATCTTTGGAGATAATCTGTCACAACTACATTAAACCATGTTAAGTATTTGGAATTTCCTTTTTAGGATTACTGAGAGCATTAGGGTGACCATGTAATTTACTTGGCAAGCTGGAACATTTGTGAAAGTAACAAGGAACACTGATTTGCACGTCAGCCAGAATTCTCAGATTATCTCAGGCAAACTCATAACTCATGGTCTCTCTGCTGATAATTGACCAAGGGCTGTTTCATTGTTTACTCTCCTCCTGAAGGTGTGGTTCTTAGGTTCCCAAACTTATTTGGTCTACTTCCTCCTTTTCTGGGGGAGGTTGGGATATATTTATATATATACATATATAATTATATTGAGTGCCCCATTGTCAACTGAAACTTTTCATACTATAGTTCATAATCCAGGATAAAGGATCAATAACTTCTTTTCACAATTCCCCTCCCCCTCAAATCTGCCCAGTGCCTACCAAAGTGGGTAGTATTGCCCACTTTGGGAAACACTATATATCATCCTTTAGGTTTTTAACTTCTTGTGGTTAGGAACGCCCCTTAGATATTTCATTTTTGTGTAGTCCCTGGCCCTGGGCTTTTTCCTGCCCCCGCCCCCACCCCATCTTGTGACCCTCTTGAAACTGAGGGCCCCATATTCCTTTTATTGCCCATGACCCCATGGTTTCCCTCTTTTTTTGGTTTTAAAAATGGCCCCATGGGAGAACTCTGATGAAGATTACAACCAAGGAAAAAACCAGATAGGGCAGCTCTCCTCTGTCAAATAGAGTCATGCTGAGTCAAAGACCTTCAAGGGCATCTGACAGCAACAAAGCCTTATTAGTTTATGGTCTTTAAAAATTTTTTGAGATCTTAGCCAGCCTTTATAGTTGTTTTCAGTGGAAAATATGATCCAAATAGCTTAGTGTATACCAATGTAGGAGCAATTATAGTTAATTTACTTGAAGAAACAAAAGGAAAAGAAACTGAATTTATAAATGTTAGATAAATGCTTCTTTTTCATTAGACAGATAAATTCCCATGGGTTCCCTCTAAAGATATAAGGGAGGTGGGGGTGGCAGAGAGTGATTAGAATGAAGACATTATGCTCTTTAAAAGAAAATAATGCCACCATGTTTCTTCTATTTTGTATAATTGTGGATTCTCTGTTATGAAACATAAAAAACAAAAAACTCAATTCCATTGAGTCACTACTGACTCATAGCAACTCTACAAGTCAATAATAGAACCAATCCTGTGGGTTTCTGAGACTATAAGTCTTTACAGGAGTAGAAAGCCTCATCTTTTTCTCACAGAGCAGCTGGTGATTTTGAACTGCTGTCCTTGGGGTTAGCAGACCAACGCATAACCTCTGTGCCACCAGGGATCCTTATGAAACATTAGGGAATTAATTTATTTTCCTTCAAACACAAGTCTCTCAAATCTTGTTAATTATACTTTTACCATGTGACGGTTTTAAGGGTTAACAATGTATTGTGCACCTTCTTCCTCTGCTGTTTAACCTTAGTATTAATTGTAAATAAATTCTTGCTTTCTTCCAGTCATTTGATCATACCATCTTATTTCTGAATTGCTTATTTTAATTTATCTCTTTATTATTTGCATTTTACCATTGTCCTTTTTTTCTGCCCAAGAAGAGTTCATGAGTGATTTACACACACACACACACACACACACACACACACACACACACACACACACAATGGCATTCTCTTCTCAGCTTTGTTACGGAATGTTTTTTTCTGCATTTTATTAGACTCATTATGTCTATTTATTTTTATTTGTTTTTTTATTATGTCTATTTAAATATTTTTCACTTACAGGTTTTATTACATATATGTATAAAATGCATATGCGTGTAAAATGATGTATAGTCCTATATTTCTCAAAACAGAGTCCTAGACTATTAATGTTTCTTTTTTGAGCTGGTTCAAAAGATTATTGCTGAAGAGTGGACTTATTTATTGAACCATATTTTCCTTCCCTTTTCCATATACTTCTTGCCATTATTTCCTTTGATGTTGAAATCTAATTTTTAATAAGCATATTTTACCTTAATTTTAAACTGTGATTTAATTTAGTTAGTATTGCTTCTATCATGTAAGACGTGATTGATCATTTTATTTTTCTCTACCTCTATGTGTGTAACAGAATGGTTATACTGGGTTTTGCTACATGCTTACCATACAGAGAGTCCCTAAGTTTCAAATGTATAAGTTATGTATTACCTATAGCTTTAAGCCAACTCCCACAAAGCCTACCCTATTATTTCTAGGTATGTGCAGTGGTTCTCAATGGATGCTGCTTTGAGTTGTGCATTGTCACTATATTATAATAAAGCCATCTTGGTATATCTAGAAGTGCTTCTCTATTTTATTATGCATAGAAAAGTACGTTGTATATGTGTACTAAGACTCATTTGAGTAACTGGTGTTACATAAGAACCATGCCTTTCTGATTTACATATAAAGTCTATATAAAGATCGGTGTAGGAATGGATCTTATTCATAATCCAGTAACTGCTGGTCTTGATTCCCGATATTTAAATTGCTTTGATTTGTTGCTTCAACAAATTATATTTATTGAATTGGTTAGGGTATATCTCCTAATGTTTTCTCCAGAAGGCCATAGTGACATGCTGAGAACTAATTTTTCTTTGAGAGGTATATTTTTATGCTGGTAAATTGGCAGTCTTAAGCTTTTCAGTGGTGTTTATCTTGGGTCATCAAGAAACAAAGGTGCTATTCAAAATTGCTATTCAAAAAAAAGGGTCACTTTTCTTTACACACCTCTATCCTGCTCAATAAGTACCTTAAGAGGAAAAGGTCATGCATTCGTTCAATTAATGACAGCGTGGAACTTACTCATTCTCGTATCCACAGTGATTTTAAAGAAAGACATTGTTATTACTTTAATAAATCAGAGTGCAAAAGCTTTGCCAAGAGAGAACCTTTAGAAAAACCCTTAAATAGCTAAGAATGTTTCAAATATGTCAATTATTTATTTATGGACATTTATAATATTCTTACAAATCATTTTCGGAGGACTAAACATATTACCTCTGAATCCGGAATGGTATTTAATGAACACTATTTTTCACAGAGGGACAAGAAAAGCCATTTTTGTCCTTTCCAAACCTAGAGGACGACTTGAAGTTGACTGTGTACCTTGTGGTAGTTCAAAGTAGGCTCTGGGGTCTGCCTGCTGACCTCCGCATTCTCTCACTGCGCGCTGCAAGGCCTGAGGCGCTTCTCTCTGCTGGGCCTCCAGTCCACATTCGCAGCAGCACCTGGCAGCAGCACTGGCTAGCAAAGGACCAGGCAGGCGTTCAGGCTCAGTTGTCACTAGTCACAATTTAGTCCCTTTTGCTATTGGAGATCTGAGAAATAACAAAGCCCACACGGAAGAAGCACACCAGCCTGTGAGATAAAGATGTGTCGAAGGGATCATGTATCAGGCATCAAAGAGCCCCCACCCCCACCCCCCAAAATCATAGCATCGTGAATGAGGAGGAACGTGGAGTGGCAGGAGGGCCACGGGGAGGAGACCAGCCAGTCAGGGTGCAGTGTAGCACTGATGAAACATACAATTTTCTTCTAGTTCTTGAATGCTTCCTTCCTCCCACTGTCATGATCCTAATTCTGCCGTACAAATCTGGCTGGACCCGAGGATGTACACTTGTACAGATAGGAACTGGAAACAGAGAATCCAGGACAGATTAACCCCTCAAGACCAGTGGTGAGAGTGGCGATACTGGGAGGATGGAGGGAAGGTGAGGGAGAAAGGGGGAACCGATTACAAGGAACTACATACAGCCTCTTCCCTGGGGGACGGACAGTGGAGAAGTGGTGATGGGAGACGTCAGACGGTGTAAGATATGACAAAATAATAATTTATAAATTATCAAGGGTTCATGGGGGAGGGGGGAGCAGGGAGGGAGGAGAAAAATGAGCTGATACCGAGGGCTCAAGTAGAAAGCAAATGTTTTGAGAATGACAAGGGAAACAAATGTACAAAAGTGCTTGACACAATGGATGGATATGTGGATTGTGATAAGAGTTGTACGAGTCCCCAGTAAAATGATTTTTTAAAAATTCTTCTAATTTCACTATGGTTTTTATCATTCATCTACATATATACCTAAGTCCATATAGTAGTTGTTGTGGCACAATTTTTAAAAGATGCAAAGGGCCTTAGAATTAAGGGTCTTTGACTTCAAAGACAGTATCTTAAGCCATTTTAAAAATATGGATGTTAGGAAAGGAATTGCTTTGGACTGTGGACTGTTATACAAGAGTACTTAAGTGGGTCCCAGCGGTTCCGACACACAGTTCAGCGTAGCCGGGCTGCACAGCCCAATGTGTGGCTGTGCCACATCACACCGATCGTGCCACACACTCTGGCTTGTGTTCCATTTACTGTAAAACTTGAAACTGCTTCTAACTTTCATAAAGCTCACCAGGATCACAAATCAGCTTGGGCATGAATTCTTTCTCCCGTGAAGCCAAGGACCGCGGGACCTCTATCTCCCGTGAAGCCAAGAAGCCAAGGACCTCTATCTGTCTCTCTCTCTCTCTCTTTCTCTCTCTCTCTATCTATCTATCTAACAGTTCCAGTCACCATGGGAGAGATGACAGCACTGAAGTTACACAGCTCGAGGACAGGGGCATGTCTGTTTGGAGCACACAGGAGCAAACTGAGGGAAAGAGAGTGGAACATATTCTCGCCCACCAATCCCCAAGGACGATAATCCTGCTCAGAGCAGCCATGCACAGAGAGGACTATAGGACATGATGTCCCTCACTGACACTTAGTGCTACAGAGGACACCACTGGAAACACGATGTGGGAGCTATGCCTGATCTGACCCTACCACACCAGGGTGAAACACGAAGGGCATGCAACAGAGCAGCAAGGAAGGCAAAGCAATGAAGTCCCCCAAGGAATCCCAAAAATAGACTTACGGGGCAAGGCATGGCGCCACTTCAGAGTTGACCAGAAAACACTCAGAAAGGTCAACAGACAGACCTGGAGCTATTTATAGGCTTTTCTTTTGTTGTTGTTTGTCTTTCTTTTTATTTGTTTGTCTTTGTTCTGTTTTGTTTTGGTGTTATTGCTTTTGCATGTCTATCTAGATAAGATAGGTGGGATAAAAAATCCCAGAGGAGAAAACAATGGGACTGATGGTTCCAGGGGGACATAGGAGAGAAGGAGCTGGGGGGAAAGAATGGGGGAACCAACAAACCCAGGGACAAGGGAACAACAAGTGATGTAAAATCAATGGTAAGAAGGGTGTGGGATGCCTGGTGGGGCTTGATCAAGTGAAATGTAGCCAAGAGGAGTTAACAAAAGCTGAATGAAGGTCGAGCATGATAGTGGGACAAGAGGAAATTAAAAGGAAATAAAGGAAAGAAGTCGGAGCCAATGGGCATTTATAGAGGTCTAAATACAGGCACATATATATGTAAATATATTTTTATATAACAATAAGATCTATGCACATATATTTATATGTTAAGTACTAAGGTAGCAGACGGACATTGGGCTTCTACTCAAGTACTCCCCCAACACAAGAAGACTTGGTTCTAATAAACAGGCATTCCATGATGCTCACCTCCCGACATCACTGAAGACAAACTGGGTGAATAAGCAAATGTGGTGAAGAAAGCTGATGGTGCCTGGCTATTATAGTGTCTGGGGTCTTAAAGGCTTGATGGTAATCAAGCGGCCATCAAGCTCAGAAGCAACAAAGCCCACATGGGAGAAGCACACCAGACTATGCAATCACAAGGTGT
>NW_022103908.1:39046420-39080031 GCF_000313985.2 Echinops telfairi
TATGTATGGATTGTGATAAGAGTTGTATGAGGCCCTAATAAAATGATTAGAAAAAAAGAAAAGAAAAGCTAATGGTGCCCGGTTATCCAAAGATGTGGTGTCTTGGGTCTTAAAGGTTTGAACATAAACAAACGACCATCTAGCTGGGAAGCAACAAAGCCCACATGGAAGAAGAACAACAGCTGTGTGATCACAAGGTGTCCATGGGATCAGGCATCAGACATCAAAGACCCAGAACAAACAATCATATCGATGCAAATGAGGGTGAGGACAGAGAGGAGCCCTAAAGCTCATTTGTAGACAATTGGACATCCCTTACAGAAGGGTAACAAGGAAAAGATGAGCCAATCAGGGTGCAGTATAGCACTGACAAGGCATACAACTGTCCTCTACTTCTTTAATGCCCCCCCCCCCCCCACTATCATGACCCTAATTCTACCTTATGAATCTGGCTAGACCAGAGCATGTACACTGGTACAGATAATAGCTCGCACACAGGGAATCCAGGACAAATAAACACACAGAACCAATAATGAGAGTAGGGATACCAGGAGGGAGGGGGTAAGGTGGTGGGAGAAAGGGGAACCAATCACAGTGATCGACATGTAACCACCACCACTACCAGGTGGATGAGCAACAGAAAAGTGGGTGAAGGGAGACAGAGGTCAGTGTAAGACATGGAAAAAATAATAATTTATAAATTATGAAAGGTTCATAAAGGAGGGCGGGTGGGAAGGGAGAAAACAAAATGAGGAGCTCATACCAAAGGCTCAAATAGAAAATGTTTAGGAAATGATGATGGCAACATATGTATAAATGTGCTTGACACAATGGATATATGTATGGATTGTGATAGCTGTAAGAACCCCCACTATAATAATTTTTAAAAAGAAAGAAACTAACAAAAAATAATTTCCAAAACCTAAACAAACAAAATAATGAAATCCATCATTACTGTGAAGCCAGGAGAAAGTTTTTTTAGCTCAACTTTAGTTAGTTATAGGTGCAGTACACAAAGATTGACCAAGCACTGCTATTGGTCCTTTAAGTCTCTGTTTGATTTCATAAAAGATTAGTATAAGAATTACATTTTAAGCCAAATCTGCCACACCACACAAGACCTCTTTAATGTGTTCAAAAGCAAAAATGTGCCTGACCCACCCTCACAAACATGAGAAAAAGCAGGACAGTGAATAAAGAAAACCGAAGAAGCGCTGATGGCTTTGGATTTGGGTGTTGGTGAAGAATATTAAATATTCTGTAGGCTGCCTGAACAACAAACAAATCTATTTTGGAAGAAGTACAGCCAGAATTACATCCTCCCTACAAGCCAGTATGACAAGACTTCGTCTCTTGTACTTCGCCTCTTGTACTTCGCACATGTTATCAGGAGAGACCAGGCTCTGGAGGAAAACATCATGCTTGGTAAAGTAGAGGGTCAGAGATAAAGGGGACAAGCCTCAATGAGATGGATTGGTGCAGTGGCAGCATCATTAGGCTTTAGTACAGCAAGGGTTGTGAGGATGGCACAGGGCCAAGGAGGTGTTTCATTCTGTTGTAAGGTAACTGACTCAGCAGTGACCACAGTACCTGACAGCAGCAACAGAGCAGCAGGCATCCTCCTTGAGTGCTTTGGAATAAGAATATTTATTAGTACTCATCCTGCTTGGTTTTTCAATACACTACAGGTGTCTAGAAGCTAAAAGATGCCTAGTTCCCAAGGCAACAGTCTAGGCTGTTTAACTATGTTGGTGTTACTTGACATATTTCATATCTTGGCCAATTTTCAAAATACTTTTTCTTTCCAATGGACTCTTCTATGTGTACTGTATTCTCATGTTTGAATATGCTAATCGTTTATAATTTGCTCGCTGGGTGAATGTTTAAAATAGGTATTAAGCAACAGTAGCTTTACATTTTATCTGTATAAAGCTATATAATGCAAAAACAATTAGTGTTCATGTAGAAAACAGTACAAAGTCAATCTATTAACCTGGGTGTTGCCTTTAAGGTATCATCAGATTTGGTATATGTAACCAGAAATACTCACTGTGGTAGTTACATAATCGTTTGTCAATTTGAGAAGATTTCGAGCAAAGGGCTGTCAATCAAGATATAACCAATGAGACCTCTATGTGGGCATGGCCTTCCCCTGAGAATTCTGGGAACTCCTGTATTTTCCTACTTGGAGACACCTCTCTGCTCACTCCCTTCGAGATGCTCTACTGACAAGACACATGGCATTACGCTGATAGACCACCTGTCCTGGGAACTGGAGAAGCCACATGGAGACCCCTGCCAGCGCTGAGATGCTTACAACGTCACTGGCCTGTGATCATTGCATGTGTTTCGTGAGTCTGAAGAGGACTTTATAGATTGGTATCGGACCTACAGGCTAATATCGGAATTAAGAGCTTGGATTGGATTGGGTTGGGATGCTTAATGTACAGTTTACTCTTTATATAAAACTCTTTCATACACATATGAGTTTCTATGGATTTATTTCTTTAGTCTACCTGGACTAACACATTAACCTAAAATTATCCTTTGAGTCATTTTTTTCTTTGCTTTTAAAATATATTAAAGTGAGTTTCAGTGTCAATAACCCAGTGTCTTCGCGTTTTGGGGTTTTTTGGTTTTGGAGGTGCTTTTGACAGGTTATGGGGAAAGGGCAATAATTCAATTGCTTTATTACAAGATGAGTGATTTGAAAAATGAGATAACAATGCAGTTACTTAAGGAAACAAATGGCTGTCCTGTTTTTAGAGCTGCAGGCCCTTCTCGGCCTGAGGCTATTTCCTTTGATATCACCCTCTTTCATGCCAGACTGTATCGTAGAAGTGGACCCTGGCGGACTTGGTCCAGCTTTCACCAACTCATTTTTCAGTCTAGATTTCTCTTTTCTCCGTGTTCTTTGCTTCCCCTTCCTTAAAGTGTAGATGTCAAGTTTTAGAAGAAAGGATGCAAGATGCATTTGTTTGCTTATCTGGTTGAGTGGCACAGGGAATCAGACTCTCTTCCTCCACCATGTTCTTCTTCCCCATCAGAAGAGGAGGGCAGTCCAAGTTTACTGTATCTTAGATATCTGTACATTTGTTCCGCTGCTAGTCCGTTTATGGTTTCCGCTGCCCTTGGTGGCACAGTGGGTATGTGCTCCACTGTGCTCCAGAAGATTGGTGTTTCTAACTCCCCAGGGGCTCTGCAAGGAGAGCAGTCCTGGCGATCTGCTGCCTTAAAGATTCCCGCCCAGGAAACCCTGTTCCCCGAGGCAGTTCTCGTCTGTTGTATACGGCTGCCAAGAGTTGGAACCAGCTCAACGGTACACAACTGCAGCAAGAGCCCCATTTACCTACAACTACCCTGCTTTTCTTTGCACTTTTCCCCACAAAGAGATTGGTTATTTCTAGTTATTAGGAGACCTGGTGATGTAGTGCATTACACGTTGGACTGCTAACCACAAGGTTAGCCTATTGAAACCACCTGCTTGCTCTGCAGGAGAAAAGTGAGGCTGTTTAATTCTGTAAAGAGTTATAATCTCAGAAACTCACTGGGGCAGGTCTCCCCTGCCCTCCAGGGTCACTGAGCTCGACGTGATGGCAGTGTTTGAGGTCTAGTTGTTGCTGAGCTCCTCACCTCGATACTGATTCTGGACCTGAATGATGTGGACCCCCACATTGACAGAAGCTCCTTCCCTAGTTGGACTAGTTTCTCCCTGGCCTGCCAGGCACCCCCTTTCCTGCCTAGGCTTGTGCCCCACACCTCTTTGAAATGGATTTCCTGTCCTGTGCTGCTTTTTTGGTAGCACACTCTTAGCAGGCAAGTCAGGGTCCCATTTGGTTACCATTTGGTTAACCTTGGCTGCTTGTTTAAGCTAGAGTGTTGGCCTAATACAGTGATTGGAGGTGCAAGCCTTCCTCCAATATTATCTTGCACATTTTTCAGGATTTTGTCTTTTGTCAAATCTTTTTCTGAATCCCTAAGGTCTTGTCTGAAGGTAGGACCACATCGTGGGGAAGAACATGGCGCTCTGAAGGCTACATGCTAATTATGTGGCTGTGAGCAAGTTGCTTGACATCTCTGAGTCCACATCTGTAAAATAATGTTTCTAGTAAGAGCTGCCTCTGTCAGTTAGGACGAAGTTTACTTAAGAGACATACAAATTACCAGTGGTTTCAACACATTCTTCTCTCTTGTCAGGAAGTCCCAGGGAAGTTGCCCAGCCCTGGTTTGGCAGTTTTGTGGTCAGCAGCTGCCCTCAAGTGACCCAGAATGCCTGCAAAATGGAGAGCAGAGGGAAGACCTCTAAGGGGCCCTGTAGGGAGTCCTTTGGGAGCCTTAGTGATGTAGTGGTGATGTGCTGGACTGCTCCTCAAGCCCCTCTGAGGGAAAAAGATGGAGCTTTCTACTCCATCAGCAGTTGCAGCCTCAGAAACCGAGAGGGAGGTTGCTATGAGTCGGCATTGACTCAATGGCGGTAAGTTTTTGGTTTGATGGGGAGCCCTTCAAAGTAGCATATCCATTAGGTAGAAGTTGGTAACTTGCCTAATACCACAAACACTGGAAAATACAAGTTTTTCGTTGAGTAACCCGAACCAAGATCTGGTTCATGACGAAGATGGCGTGGCTATTGAGGGACTAAGTAGTTGCTGCCGCCTGTGTCGTGCGCTTCCGAGGCGGTAATCCCTGTAAAGTGACCCCACACAGTGACGCCTCAACGAATGCCCGGTATTTTTATGATTGCCTGTGCAAAGGGCCTGAAGGCCAGCCCTTCCTCCCTCCTGTCAGCCTCCACGTGACTCATTTACCTTCTTTCCTAGGAAAGGGGATCTGTTAAAACATCCTCAGAACAGAAACTTACAGAAACAACCTGTTGGAAAACCATTCATCTTTGTAGAAGTGCTTTCAGCTTTTTAGCAAATTAGCAATTCTCAACATTTGTAGAGCTGTTAACAGCCTTTTCACTTGGACTGTGCTGGGTTTCAACCACCGGCCTGTGGTTAGCAGCCTAACACTTAATCCACAGTGCCACCAAGGGGCTTATTGGATTCTTTGACTTGTTTCCCTTTTTATTCCCTTTGAAAATTCACTTCATGGAAGCTTTATTTAAATTTGTGTTACACTTCACAATGTAACAATGTAAATGTATTGCCTTGGGGTGATACAGAATGAAGATTAGAAATGATTTTACTAAACACGTAGCCTTTTGCGTCACTAAACGCCAAGTTTGTACATACTTCATGTCAGTGCAACTTTATTTTTCTATATATACCCATCCTGTAGTGAATTTTACAATGTACATAATAAAGCTTTGTTGTATCATAGCAAGAGAAGTGGTCGATCCCCCTGTTTCTTGTCCTTTAAGTACCATCGCCTGCCTTTTATCCAGATAATCCAGGTTCTGATTAAGCCAGAAAGGAGAAGGAAATGTTAGTTGGAACCAATCTAGGCTAAAGTACTGAATCTCATGTACATATTAGAAAGGCCTGTGATTCCATTTTATTTTGAATTAGTGAAGGTCCACAGAGCAGAACGATTTTCCATCCAACAATTCATAGACGTTTGTTTCATCTCAGTCAGTGCAATGCAGCATCCCTTCTCCCACTGCCTCCCTGTTTCTTGCTTCTAGTCCTTCTCCTTACTTAACCCTTCTGAGCTTTGTCCTTGGACCATGCTGCCCTTTTGATCTCAAATGGTTGATTGTTCTAAAGTGTGCACCTCACAAGTGTTATTGGCCTACTTACCGCCAGCCTGTGGTTTGGCTGAAAATTGAGATAGGAATGAGTTCAATTCCAGACCTAGAATTGGAAAATTTTTATATTGTTTTAAAACAATAAATCACCTGTAACTTTTAAATCTTTTACTTTATTCATAATTTTCTTGCACAACTTTTTTCTTTCTATGGGGATTTCTTAAAAATACGTACATGACTGTTATTGTTAGTTGACATCATGTCAGTTACCCCTGTGTGCAGAGTAGAATTAACAGCTTCCTAGGGAAGCAGATCATCAGGCCTGGCTTCTAAGGCTCCCTGGGACGGTTCAAACAGACAACTGAGCTAGAGTCTTTGCTTCACCCCGGCCATCCAGACACCTCACGTACACATAGATGTGTAGACAACTATCCACATGGGCTGTGCCTAGGAAAGCGTACACAAAAATCAAAATGGTTTTGTTGGGATGGTAAGATGTTAAGTGTTTACATGTGTACTTGTTTGCTTATTTTAAAAAACAATTATAAGTGAAAATTAATCAAATTATAGGATATTTAAAATACTTGAAAATCTAGTTCATTCTACATTAAACCCCAGAAGCATATCAAATTTAAGCAACAGTTGAGATGAAAGTATTCAACATTGTTAAAAATGTGTTTACCTGTAACAGTGAAGTAACATTAGTGGAGTGCAATTAAGGAATAATGAGTAGACTTGCTCAATTTTACATTTTCATTCTTTAGAAATTTTGTGTTGAACATCCTTGAGGGCAGCAATGTTTGTATATTGGACCTGTCTTCTCTTTGCTCTTTTTCTCCCCTATTATTTCTTAACTTCCGCACTAGTGATTTAAACAAAAAAATTAAGTAGATCTCCCTCTTTTAAAAAAAGCATAATTAAAATTATCTCTGAAATAACTGGACACTACTGGATTTGGAAAATAAATATCATGCTCAGGGTTAACTGAGTTATACTTTTTGTTAGGAAACAGATTTTAAAGTCATGTAATTAAGAGATAAATTGTAATTGTCTCATTTAATATCCAAATCAGTACTTTTTTCTAAAATAAGTAGTAAACTAAATAAAATTAGCATTTGCTTGTTATATGTAAGATGCTTAACATTATACTTTTTTGAACATTTTAAACGTAGGTCATTTATAACAGCTTAAAGGATTTATATCATAGAAACTCTTGAAACTATTGTGTGTTTCTATTAAGAGACCGTGGGAGTGCAATTACCTCTTGATAAATTATCTTGGGCAATTAAAAATATTTATCTTAGCTATTTCCCTCTTCCCAGTATACTTTCGTTTATCACTATTCTCTGGTGTTTATAGAAACAAATTTTAATAGTAGCTTAAGCAAAATATGATTAGGAAGACAATTCTGCTACAGAAGAGGCTGTTATAGACTTCAAAGCTAAATACAAATAATTTCTAAGTTACGTGTTGTTCTGGATCATTTGGATTGCATTGTTGCTTTATTAGTAAGGATAATTATGATACACTATAATTTTAATCTTGACTGGCATCTTGTAACTCCAGATCTTGACAGAAGCCCTGCCAAGTAATCATAGCTGTCTCCATTCTGAGAAGAACTTCGAAGACCAAAGAATTTAAGGATCTTGCTTCATTTAAGGTTCATTATTAATTAGGGATATATTTGAGATTTCTTTATCTGATACCTGGGAGCCTCAAAATTTTGTGGAAAATTGGAATGAAAGATAAAGGAATTTTTCCATGAATTTTTTGAAGCCCACTCATATCAATCCTGATCAAATTTAATTGGCTGATAAAATCGCTGCAGTGAAGATTTTCTTGATGTTGATTTTTTACATAATAGCCCAAGGAATTAATCCCATGCATTTTTAACTAAGACAAATAAAAGTGTTTGCCTGTAGAAACTTAAGATAATTTTTGTTTCTTACCGTATTTCATCACAGTGTCAAGCATGCATTTGTTCAGATCCCTTGGTTCTGTTCATATCTAAGTAGGAATTTACTGTTGTGTCTCTTGTTGAATGGTTGTAAGGCGGGTATACTCTTAGACTATAAAGGCAGTGAGCGGGCACTGATGGCCAATGCCTAATCCAAATATGGGCTGTATGAAATACTTTACATATAACTCCAGATCTTGACAGAAGCCCTGCCAAGTAATCATAGCTGTCTCCATTCTGAGAAGAACATCGAAGACCAAAGAATTTAAGGATCTTGCTTCATTTAAGGTCATGTAGCCAGGAAGTGGAAGTTCCTGGAACCTCTGTCTGACTCCAGAGCCTGAGCACATTCAACTGTGCCATACTTTTTCTCATGTTCGTTGTGACTTGTACAGGTCATAAAGAAATTGAGTCACTTCTACAAACCTGATACATGAACATCTAGGTTTACCAAGAAGAGAATTTTAAGATTTTCTGTACTTTTTTTTGAGGTGATTCAATCAACTCATGTTCTTTAGTGACATAACACAGCATTTAAAAAGATTATCTCTTCTAAAATTCAATCTCCATGTATATTTTAGTACTACTTGTATTATGAGATCATGTCAAGTGAGATAAACCTACTTTGCGAGAGCCTGTGTTGTACCAAGTTCTAGGTATCTGAGGTACCAGTAGTCTGCAGAACCAGACCTTCCCTGCCAGCTCCAGAACTGCCATCCTGGGCTTTCAGATCGCTCACTAACCGGTGATATATGGTACATAAATCAAACCTTTAAGGCAATTTCTTCATCTGTAAAGGTCATTGACAGGATTGAGATAATTCACATTCAGAGCATCTGCCGTATAGTAAACACCTAATAAATAGTACCGTTTTTTATCCTAAAAATAGCATGTGAGTGTAAGTACAGACTGGTTAGACTAGGGCCCGGTGTTGGTGTCCTAACTGTGGGTTGTTGGTTCAAACCTACCAGCCACCATGTGGGAGAAAGATGAGGGTGACTGTCTGGTCTTGGAACCCCTGTAAAGGGTCACTATGCACCACCATCCACTGGATGGCTGTGTCCTTTTTGCCCAGTCTGAAAGAGTAGTCATCCCTGTATCACACACAAGTTCTCTAAGGGTTTTCCTTT
Organism: Echinops telfairi; assembly: GCF_000313985.2. Lineage (NCBI taxonomy): Eukaryota > Metazoa > Chordata > Mammalia > Afrosoricida > Tenrecidae > Echinops > Echinops telfairi. The sequence goes on from NW_022103908.1 coordinate 39,055,197, forward strand.
CATAGTGTTCTGCACACTGTCACATAAATTTAAAATGTCATAAAAACCATAACCATATTTTTATTTTTCACCTTTTAAGGATAGTGTAAGAAGCCTAGTGTGGGATTATTTCCAGTAACAAACACGTACACGTTTGGCTCATAGCAACTCTAGTAGCTTTGTTGCAGTATTTATTTTTGAGGGAAAGATTTGAGAAGAAATTCTTGGGTACTACAAACAAAAATATGATGACATCTTCACTCTGACTTTATACATTTTCTGTGATTCTCCAGCTTTCTGAAGGGAAGCTATTGTCATTTGTTTTTAGAAAATAATAAAATTAAAAACTAGAAATGTCTAGATTTATTACAGCATTTAGTTTCTTGAATATGTAAATCTAAGTGCAACTAACTTTGAGTTAAGAAAGAATCATTTATAAAGTTACACAAGAGTAATCATTCAAGTTAATCCCCCCCCCCCTCTTAAAATTGCTTTAGGGCAATGTGAATTAGCAAAGACTTAAGAAAGAATTAAATATATCCAGTGATGATTTTTTTTTTGTTGAGATGTACATTTAAAACATTCAAACCTTTCTTTAAATAGTGGTTTTTAGTTATAATCATTTTTTAGTAACAGTTAAATTGTCTTTCTGTGACTTGATGCGAAACCTTATTGGTCAGACTTCTGAGAGATTTGTTCATTTATATCTCCTGGAAAGGATAATGTCAAGACTGTTTATACTATCTGGGATAAAATCTTGTTAGAGAAAAACCTTGCTTTGATGTGAAATCACTACCATATTTTTCACGATCAAAATCCAAATGCCAAGGAAAAGCCACCTCTCAAAAGCTGGAGAGGTTTACACAGAAACAATGTAATTGCCATGACTGCTAAAATACATTTACCCTCCCTCCATATTTATATTCCTCTAAATCTAAATCAAGTCATTTGGAAGTAAAGTACATAAGAGATAATATGATGTTTTAAAAGACATGTTTTTTGTCTTGATATGCATAGAAGATTGTGAAGATAGTGTGTTCTTTTTTTTTTAAAGTAAGTTGTAAAATATATTTTATACAAGTAGATTTTTAAAGGTTTCTTGACAGAGTGTCCAGCTAAGAACTCTTAGCTGTTGTACCTGGAAGTCAGGTATAATTCTGGAAATGCATTGCTAGTTTTACAAGTTTAATCTGAGCTTTTACGCATAATGAAACTGTTGACATGTGTGCTCATTAAAACCAGATAACCACAGTCAAGTTTTTAGAAATCCTATGTGGATGTTTATGAAAATAAAGATAACAATCTTAATGGAGTTGGTTTAAAGAAACACATTTAGAATTTGTTCTTAGAAACTAAAGTGGCATGGTGTAATTATTTCTGGAGAAAAGTGCGCTTAAATTCAAAGCTAAATCACTGGATTATTTCCTTGAGACAGTAATTCATAAAATTTAATCAGCTGGGGGGTAGGGGGAATGCTGCTTCTTTAGCATAAAGAACTTAAAACTTTGGGAGTCTGAGATTTTGTATCAAGGTAAATATTAAAGAGAATCAATGAAGTTTTTAAAATAAGAATGTTATTTAGTGGTATTCATTTAATATTTTGACCTTGGAAAAACCAACAGATAGATATTCAGGGTGATTCTGAAAACTAGGTGCTATGTTGGAGCTCACCCTGCAATGCCATGAGTCTGCTGACTTTGCCCACTTCTCAGACCGGCCCGTGTTACTCTAGCCTCTGATCAACTCCCTCTGTCAGTGCATATAATACTGTGCGAAATTATCAAGTGGCACTCATCGTTTTTTAAGCTGACACATTTAACTTCTTGTTAAAATTATTAGTACAAGCAAAGAAGCTAGCATCACCTTTTTACCCACTCTTTCCTTTTATTGTCATTAATATGTTTTCTAGGAATTGTTAGCAAATTATCAATTGAGCTATAATTCTAATATGAAATACAAGAAATAAGTTTTGGGTGCCTGCCATTAAAAATTAAACCAGTACCTTCCTACAGTCTCATTTTGCTGCACTATAGCTTTGTTTTAATAAATCTGCACACGTACTCCCAGTGGCTAACCATGCCAGTTCAGTTTCTTTTGATATTTGCCATAACTAGAAAGAATTGTAAATCTCACAGCCTCTTAAAATATTTTATTACCATTTACTTGAGTGCACGAAAGATAACATGTACATGCTTGATCGTGATGCTGCAAGTACCCGAGACATTCTGATGGAAAGACAGTTTGAGGAGAAATAAACAAGTAGCGAAAGCATTCAGTCTTTATTTACAATATGTCGATCTCTGTGTTTTCATTTTAGGTGTAAGAGTCTCATCAGCAGGAACACCCATAGAAGGACGTGATTAGCGATAGGATTTACATACCGTTAGCTCCCAGTCATTGATTAGCAGTCGGGCTAGGGCTCTGTAGTACAGAGCCTGCTGGGCATGTTGTTAGGGATGCCTTTGATGCTGCTGTTATCCGAAGCTTGCTGGCTGCATGCTTGCTGCTTTGTTCTAGATGCAGGTGATTACTTGATAAAATGAAGTGCATCGCTGTGAACAATTGACCCTTTGGAACAATCCAGGCTGGTCAGCAGTCTAAAACCACACTTTAAAGCCATCATTATAGCTTCAAACTTAAGAGTTTCCAAGGTGCAGACAAAGGTGTTGTCTTCCTTTAGTACAAGTCGAGTGCCATTTTCAGACTTTATGAAGTATTTAAATTGAATAATATTAGATGATATTGAAAACTCCTCTGGAAATCCATCCAGCCTGCTTTTGGATACCAACACAATGCGAGATTTTATTTTTGATATGAAATCAGGAGCATTACAGAAGATTCTCAGTCCTTGAGAGCGGTCGTGGTTGTCTGTTATTTCCAAGAAAGTCGTCTCTCTGGGTGTTAGCTGTTCTTTTTCCCACCTGGATTTCACTTCTTCTGCCAGTCCTTTCAGCTGAAAGAATTCAGCTTCTTGTGCCAGAAGTTGATTTTCTCGAAACCCTTCAGGCAGCAAAAGTTCTCCATTTCGTAGGAAGTTTAGGACATGCCTGAAGAGGAGCCCATCTCTGTCTATGAAGTAATGACCGTCCGCGTCAAACGGGCAGGGGATTTTCCCGTTCGCTATCCCTTCCAGGACAGTGTCGGGGTACTTGGTCAGGGTTTGCTTTTGGGTAATGTATAAATACCCACCAACGTTGAGGGTCAGCACGGTGGACTTGCGGTTCTTTCCTTGGTCAGCCTCTTCTGTACTGTTGTGGGTCCCCTCACAGTCCTCTTCCCTTTCTCTCCGGTTCATTTTACGCTCCATTTTCTGAAGACGCTGTTGCAGCTGGCTCCTCCCGGCTTGGAGATTTTTAAAACAGAAACACCACCACACAGCACGCCTTTATTCAGCCCAGCCTGGTGATGGAATGGAAAGGCTGGCAGCCTCGCCTGCGCTGTCAGCTGGGTTTTGCAGTAGGTGGCGTGTCAGCTGTGCAAGCAGGAGCTTTCTGGAGTAAGACGGGAAAGATCATTTGCATTTAACTGTGTCAGGGAAGGGATTTGTTGTGAAAGGCTTTTCACATACAGTCTTTCACACACGAAAGTTACTCAGACTGAATGGGATTTCTTCTTGCTGGCTAAGCTAGCTGTTCAAGATGTTTCATTCTCCAGCTTAGCCGATACCTGAATATCTTTCACGTTATCGTTTACACAGGAAGGCTTAATACTGAACAGTAGTCATCTGTTAGAAAATAATGTATATTGAAATAGTATCTTTTTTTAAAGTAAATCATAAATAGATTACCTGAGGAGAAAGGAACTAGGGCTGTGGGCTTTTCTTCCCTGTGGAAAATCACACGTTGCATAGTGGTGTAGGCATTTTTGAGAAGCAAATAAGAATATTTAAACCTGACACAGCACTTAAATCTAATTGGATTTGCCTGTGATTCTGATATTAGGCTCTTCAGTAAATGAGGAAAAGATTTCTTAGGTTCTTTAACAATAGATTCTTTTATTGTTTCTTTTAATCTTAAATTTTTATTTTTTAATTATTATTTTTAAGACAGGAAGGCATTGCAGTAATCATTTACTTTTTGGTCAAGATTTCCTATGGAAAATTTGTAAACTCAAGCCATTCTTGTGTCACTCTACACCTGCTTTGTTGCTAAACAAAGACTTGCAGAAAATACAGAGCGAGAGAGAATAGAAGAGAAAGAGCTGAAGGTTCTCAGTACTGAGTGTAGAATAGTCTAGGATAAGTGTAGTTAGTGCACTCTCTTCCCATCCTGTTCTCTGCTTTAAATGTTCACAGATGGGTAGAAAAAGAATGGAAGCTTTTGAAAAGAAAAAACAACCTGAGAGTTGAAACCGTTTGAGGGTGGTGCCTTCCTCTCTCACATGCCTTTCATGGCAAGTTAGGGATCTGAGCTTTTCCTTTTAGAATTTAAAGGCCAAGCAGTAAAAAATGTGGATGCTGTCTCCCAAAACTTTTATTGTACTAGTGCATCTGCTAAAGTATCCTGAGGAAATGCATTGTTTTTTAAATTGTACTTCAGCTTTTCGATTAAGTTGATTTATATTTCTGTATCATCAAAAGTATTTTTTATTCACCTCTATGTTGCTAGAAATATTGGGATAACATTCTGAAAAGATCTGCCTTTCATTTTCTTTAAATACTGTTGGATTTTTTCTTCAAATATAAAAATCCCATTTGTAAGTAGAGCCGAGTCCCACTCTTGGGGACCCTGCAGGGCCGAGTGGAACTGTCTTGTCTCATAGGTTCCAAGGCTGCATCTTTTTTTATTTATTTATTTATTTTTATTTTTTTTTAACATTTTATTAGGGGCTCATACAACTGTTATCCCAATCCATACACACATCAATTGTGTAAAGCGTATTTGTACATCATTTCTCAAAACATTTTCTCTCCATTTAAACCCCCGACATTAGGTCCTCATTTTTCCCCTCCCTCCCCGCTCCCCCCTCCCACATGAGCCCTTGATAGTTTATAAATTGGTATTTTGTCATATCTTGCCCTGTCCAACGTCTCCCTTCATCCACTTTTCGGTTGTCTGTCCCCCAGGGAGGAGGTCACACACAGTTCCATGTAATCGGTTCCCTCTTTCCTACCCATTCTCCCTTTACCCTCCCTGTTTTGCCACTCACACCACTGGTCCTATAGGGCTCATCCATCCTGGATTCCCTGTATTTTCAGTTCCTATCTGTACCAGTGTACCTCCTCTGGTCTAGCCAGTCTTGCAAGATAGAATTCGAGTCATGGTAGTGGGAGCGGGGAGGAAACCTTTAGGAACTAGAGGAAGGTTGTATTTCTCATCATTGTTACATCACATCGCACCCTGACTGGCTCATCTCCTCCCCGAGACCCCTCTGCAAGGGGATCTCCAGTGGCCTACTAATGGGCTTTGGATCTCCACTCCACACTCCCCCCATCATTCACTATGGTAAGATTTTTTGTTCTGATGATGCCTTACACCTGATCCCTTCGACACCTCGTGGTTGCATAGGCTGGTGTGCTTTTTCCATGTGGGCTTTGTTGCTTCTGAGCTTGATGGCTGCTTGATTACCTTCAAGCCTTTAAGACCCCAGACGCTATACTTTTTGATAGCCGGGCACCCAAGGCTGCATCTTTATGGAAGCCGGCTGCCTCCTCTTTCTCCAGCAGGCTGCTGGTGAGTTCAGACCTCCAGCCTTTGCTTGGCAGCTGGCCAGCCATTTGAAGTACAGCATCACCAGGCATCCTGAGATTTTGCTCAGAAGCCATGAAATTCAGCCTCCTCATGTTACCAAAGTTAAAATTGCAGTCTAGAGAATTTTTAGTGTTGCACCTAGAACTTTACAGCTTATTAATGACAAAGCCAACACGCAGACTAAAGCTTCCCCTTAGTCCCACATGATGCAGAAGTCTGCTCTTATATTCTAACAGTTTCATGTGTGTCTTTGATTTATTTGCAACCAAACCTTTTCTATAGCTGTGACATAAAAATAATACTGGCAAGACTTTTTGGTTTGGGGTGCTACTTTGAAACTATAGTTATGAAATTCTAACATTTCCCTTACAAGTTTAGTCACCTGCACGTGAGTAGTACCATCTAGAAGGGAAATGAGCTAGGTCATAACAATTTCATTCGTAAATCACCATGGGAATTAGTGCAGCCTCACTATGTAGTGATGCTGACTGCGCTGTCCTTGCCTTGGTGTGTTTGTGTGATGGACTTGAGCATAGTACACTGCTGCAGCTCCCTCCTCGCCCTCGCGGATTCTTGCTGACAGATGGATGCCTTCTTGTGGAATCCTCATCCTGAGTACTGCTAGGAGTGGAAAGGGGGTCCTGCTACAAGTGGGACAACAGACCAGTGCAGCCATTATTCTGGAGCCACCAGATCCCCCTTCACTCACTTATGGCTACTTTCTGCTGCCCCGTTTTCAAAACAACTGAGGTGTGTTCTTGGTGTCTGCCACTTTACCAGGACAGACCCTGAGCCATCCTATCACATCCCCTTAACTCTTGATTACTCTCTCTCACTTTGGACTTCACTGGGTGGCCTTGGCCTGTGCACACCTGGCACATAGGTTTTGTTTGGCTCTTGTAACCTGGAAGCAATCGTGTTGCTGAAGCCTCATGATTGTGCCTGAATGTGTATTTGTGTGAACCCATAGAACTTTTGTGTGCCCCCTGGTTCCCAACTTGCAGTCCTAGAAAAAAGGAGAGCTTTCTTATCCCCGTTACAACAAGAAGATGGCATCTCATGGGAATTGCAGGTGTTCATGGAGCATTTTTGCCTGTATGAGGACCTGTGATCAGGTCAGCACAGCCCTCTTTGGTGTGAGGTGCCATCAGGTCAGTGCTGACTCCTAACCATCCCGTATGGCAGAGAAGAGTTGCCCCCAGGGTTTTCTTGGTTGGAATGTTTGCAGAAGCAGTGCTCCAGGTCTTTCTCCCGTGGTATGGCTGGTGTGTTCAAACCAGCCTTTCTGTTTGTAGCCCCAAACTTCACCACGGCACTCCCAGGACTCCTTTAACACAGCCCTAAAACTACAAAAAATGGTGCCTGAGTCCCTAGACCAAGAGAGACCATATTTCTCTGTCTCACTGCAGATACAAGCTTGCAAAAGATGAGCTCACCTATGCCATCCCTGTGATCACTAACTTCAGGATTGCCCACCCACCTTTGTCAGCAGAAACAGAAGGGCTGGTCATTAGAATTAGATCACTGTATGTTAACCCACAAACAAACAAACAAACAAACGTCAAACTCGATTCCCACTATCATGACCCTGTAGGACAGGGTGGAACTACCCTTGTGGGTTTCTGAGATTGTAGGAGAAAGCATCGTCTTTCTCTTAAGGAGTTACCTGGTGGTTTGAAACTGCTGACCTGGCCACTAGCAGCCCAATGAGCAACCAGTGCTCCATCTGTAATTAGGCATTAAACAAGGACTCTTCAGCCAACTGAGAATCTGAACAATGCTATTGTCAAGTCCATGGCTGAGTATATTTTATAGGTGATTAGATCCAGTGCCCCAGATGCTGGCAAAATCTTTCACTATGAGGTAATACCACTCTCTGCAATAGGGAGACTTTCTTCTAGGCCAGCGGAAGATGTTTCCATCTTTTATACCAACTTCTAGTGGGAAGTGAGGTCATTACCCTGTTTATATACCAGTGATAATTCCAATGCCTTTCCCATGGGAAAGTAGTGGAACACCTTTTGTGGTTGGGAGATGAAACAGGTCACTGGCAGACCACTCTTCTGTGAATTCAAGCACTTCTTTGCTAGGAAAGGGGGTCTTGGAGCTACTTGTAATCAGAATGCAGTGCTCTGTACCTACAGGCTCCACCTCTGCTGAATCTCTGTGGTGGTTTTCATCTTTTGGTTTCTATGCTGTTCTTTTGAAATGATCCTGTATTTCTACCCTGGACTTCCACATGTTTTTTCAAGTTTTTCTTGTATCTTTCTTCCTCGTTTGAACGTGATGTCCAGTTACCTGATATCATGATGATATATTATTTATTACCTGTTCCATTTCTGAAAATTGACTAATCTTTAGCCACCTGAAATTTATGCCCTCCTGATTCTTCTCTGCCTTGACCCAAACTAACACAGCCTCCCTATACTTTTCACAAAACTGGTTCTCTTTTTTAATCTATGGCTTACTTTGTCACCAATACCACCTCTCCATACATACCACAAAACCTAACCCCTTGCTGTTGAGCCTATTCCCGCTTGTGTGTTTAGTGTAGAACTCCATAGGGTTTTCAATGGCTCCAGTCAAGTAGATCAATCAGGACTTTCTTCTGAGGCCCTTCCAGTGGGTTTGAACCTCCAACCTTTCAGATAGTAGCTGAACTGTTAACCATTTGCATCACCCATGACTCCTGCTACTTCCTGACCTCCTGTGTTAATAGCGTTCAACAATCGTTTTGATGTTCAGTTGTGATTATTGTAGTTTCTTTTGCATGTTAAAAAGTAAATTACACAGTATAGTACATTGACACATTTTTAGGATTGAAGTTGTTTTTTTCTTTCATGTTAACCTAGTTGTATCGGAAGGTCAAAACTAGTTTTATTTTGAAATGTTATGATTATCTGTTTCATGTGATACCTGGTCTTGGTACTCTACTAACACAACTGCATTTCAGCGACCTTAACTGATTTACTAGAGTGTCTCACAAACAAGGGAGAGAGGTTGAATCTCCTTACAGCTCATCACACATAACTCTTCTCAGGGTGATCGTGTGACTATAGGATTCCAGCCAGGTGATTATCCTTATAAACATGTTACAGTGCTCAATTAAGTTGTCTGTGCTACTTTCCCAGATATTTAGCCCTATTTGGAGAATAGAAAAGAATAAAGCAAAAAGAACACAAATAAAGATGACAGTTAAAGCAAGAAAAGGAAAGGGAGGGCCCTCAAGTAAAATTCCATTCTGCATATTATTTTCTGCTCACTATTGAGGTAATCTTGAAAACAATCACATTAACTCAGACTTTATATATACTGGGGCAAAAGAGTGTTTCAGGGAAAGTTACATTTTATTGTTTTATAAGCAGAAATCATGCCTTACATTTCAAAATGAGTTTTCTTAAAGTGTGTCTGATGCATTATTCTTCACTGGAAATTTTATTGTAACCTGATGAGCAAAGCACTTTTATGGGCCATCAAATGAGCTTTGAAATTACATTGTTATACGGAGCTTATATTTATAGTGCTATTTGGCAAAATAGAATTTTAGCTTCTCTTTGGGAAGAAGATAAGTTTATAAAACTACCTGCAAAACAACAACAACAAACTACCTGCAATCTTAAAATGAGGAACATGACTTTGCACATACCCCTGTAGAGGTAGTATTGTTTTGAATATCAATGACCACAGAGAAACTCCGCCTCTAAGTGTTGTCCCTACCCCTGTTCCGCCTGCTGTCCTTTTCTCATGTGTCTCTCGTGGTGGGTAGGCTGGACAGGTGTGATGGGGTGGGTGGAGGCGTGACTAATAGGATGGGATATAATGGTTCAAAGGAACAAATGCAATTTCTTTACCTACAGAGAGTAGATCGATTGTAAATTAAAAGATGGAACATGCTGTCATTGCAAGTTTTCTGCATTTGACATTTTTGAAATTGTATCTTAAAAATATTTGGCATATTACAGCTTATTGGATAGCTTTGCTTTCCTAGGAGTACATAAAATAGCGGTAACTATAATTAATGATGTCTTAGATGGAAAGGAATGAGAGAGGGGTGGAAAGGTGGGTAGGTAGTTGGGGTGGGTGGATGGATGAGTTTCCAACAACGACTGCATCCTAGAATCATATTTACAGATTATGAAAATACCATTATCTTCTCCCCACCAAAAGTAAAGCAAAAGTCCTGGGAGTGGACCCAGAGTATTAGCACTTTGAAATAAACTGCCCAAGTGGTTCGATGATTAACCAGAATTGAAGGACCACTGTTTTAAAGAAACTGATTAGGACAAGTAAAAAGGGTTTATCTCCAAGTTGTTTTTAATGGAAGGAACATAATTTTTTACCTTATGGTTGTGAGAATCACTCAATATCAAAGTACTTGAAAATGATAAAGAACTAATGTATGGTCTCATAGTTACTGATTAAGCATGGTAAAGAGAACAGGAGTCTCTGAGACGAAATCACTGAAACCTTGGATCATACTCCATTGATTTAAAAACCCGTGTCCTCAGGTTGTCTCTGTCTCATTCATACGGTCTCCCTCACTCTATTGCAGCTTCTGAAGTACAGGCCTCTTGCTCTCCCTTATGGCCCTCCTCACACCCAGTCCGCCTTGGCTGCTCTTGGACTGCAGTATATGTCTGTCTTGGGATTTCATCTGTTCTGGAAGGTGTTGGTTCTTATCTGTTTAATCACATTGGCTGCTATTCTTTAAAAATTTTTTTCCAATTCCAAGTGCAGCAGCAAATGCCGAATAGCATCTTCATTTGAGGCTCTCTGACCAAAACTATTGTAGAACTGTGATTTTCCTGTCCCCTTTCCTTTATTTCATAACATAGCATGACTTGTTTCGTTTTTTGTCAAGCCAAGTTTTACTAGGGTACCCCCAAAAAACATTTTTGATTTCTCAAATCTATGCATTTAAATTTTTTTACAAAACCACCTCATCACTTTCAAAGTACTACATTACACTAAATCCACTTGTCAAATCTGCTATTCCATTCTGGGAAACATTTTTTCAGGCTCATCTGTTTGGATGGCTGATGGCATCTCCCTCGTTTTTTTCTTCACCTCTTCTGTGTTGTCAAATTGCTATCCTTTCAAGCCCCTCTTCATTCACAGAAACAAAAAGAAGTTGCACAGATTGAGGTCAGGTGAGTAAGGTATGTGGGGCAAGAGAAGCATGCTGCTTTTTGCCCAAAACTAGTACACTGAGATGACTACGTGAGCAGGTGCATTGTCACGGTGGCAAAACCAGTCCCCCATCTGCCACAAAGCAGGCCTTTTTTGTCATACAGTGTTAGGCAATCTTTTCAGAACCTCTAAATAGAAAGTTGGATTAACAGTCGGACCTAGTGGAATGAACTCTAAATGGACTAAGAGTGGACATTTTCATCCGTTCGGGAAGTTGATGGACGTCCAGAATGAGGTTTGTCATTAATCCACATTTCACCCTTTTTAAAAAATAAAAAACCTCTCCTACATTTGACCTTTTCCCATAGCGCTGTCCATGTGAGCTGTACTCAACATCACAACAGTTTCTGTGGCATTTGACCCGAGCAGGAAACAAAATTTCTCAGCAGCACGCTGTTCTCTTAAATCAGCCACCACAAAAAGAGAGACTCAAGCAAAATTCCTTTTACGAAAAAATTCACTGTGACTAGAGAGAGCCTTCCCAGGTGACGCCACTGTGTGCACTAACTCAGAGCGAGTTGTTTGATGCTTGCGTAGCAGGAAAAATACGTTTTATGACAGCTCCTCCCAGCTCCTCCCTTTTTTGGGGGTGTGGGTGGGGAGGCGGTACTCCCTTGTATTACAGAGTTTTTATTCAGGCTGTCTTTAAAAAAGTAACATTAGTAATAAGGATTAAGTTCTTTTGTATAGCACCATACCACCTGTATTTAGGAACTTTTTATGTTGCTTAATTGTGTGCCCCTCTCAAGGGGGATGACTATCAGAATTGTAGGTAAAGGGATACACTGGATAGTGTAAGGTATGTAAAAATAATAATAGTATATAATAAGGCCTCACAAGTGTGGTAGGCAGGTAAGGGCGGGAGTAAAGAGGAGCTGATATTAATGGGCTCAAGAAGAAAGTATTTTGAAATTGATGATGGTAACATCTGTACAAGTTTGCTTCGTATAATTGATTTATGGATTGTTATAATATATGTAATAGCCCCCAAGAAAATGATTTATTAATTTTAAAAATCATGTGTATGGTATAACAGGCAAAAAGGGTACTATAGTCTGAATACAGAGGGTATGATAACTTAAGAAAAAACCCTGTAAACATTAAAACATTATGTAAATAATTGTTTTTAAAACATTTGCTCATTGACTAGATTACTTCTTTCATATGGCATCTGTAGACTGATGGGAACAATCGAAACACCTTCATACATTTAAAGCCTTCCTCCTTTCTTGTTTGGACTTTACTCCCCATCCAGTCTTTCTACTCCTGACTAGCAGCCTTCTCATTTAGATCCTCCAGTTTAGTCATTCTTTGTACATTCTACGTTCTGTGCATTTCATTCTTTGTGCAAGACTTGAGGGGCTAGCCTTTTTGACTCTTGTTCTTCCTCTTCTTACACTGAAATCTGTATTCTCTTTTATTACTGCAAAGAAGGCATCACTTGTCAAAAGAGATCATCTTACTTAAAGCCAAATCTTATTTCAGTGTGTTCCTTATTAGGCATAGACTTAAGAGAAAGATATTCTTAATGCTTTTAAAGGTGAAGAGAAGAGGCGGGAGAAGTTCAAGAGATGGACTATGGCAAGAGGCTGAAATCTCTGAATCTAGTTCCCTAGACTACTCAGATTATGGTTTCAATACTTGACTTAAAATTGGAAGTTCCCAGTTTATTTAATATATCTGTAGTTAGAAACTTATTAAGTAAACAGATAGACCTCTTAGGAATATTTATAAGAGGATTTGTTTTCTTTGAGGTAAAATTCAAATGCTAACTCTATAACTGACTGAAATCTGAGCATGATCTTTGAAATTGCTGAAGATTAACTAGAGACCAGAATATCAGTTCACAGATTTTAGTGGAGTAAGAATCACCTTACACACACACACACACATTATTTTTTTTAAAGAGTCACCTTACAAAATAGCGATAGCAACTCTGCCTAACTGGTTTGTTTAGATGCCAGGTGTGTTAATAGGCCTCACTCTGAGAATCACAGGCAATAAATAGGTAAAATATATACATATTTTAAGTGGGAAGAAAAGACTATTTAAAATTGCTTACCTATTAGATGTACCAGCTCAATGGTAATATTCTTTCAGTCCTTCCTGAGAGGGTATACAAAGGAGTGATGTACGGAGTGGAAGTGTAGCTTCAAAAGTCTCAAAGATCAGTCCCGTGCTCGCTTCGGCAGCACATATACTAAAAAAAAAAAAAGATCAGTCCCAAATCTTGATAACTAACTAGCCCACTGGCCTGTGTTTTAGCTTGAGTTGCAAGTGTTCTTAAAGGCCTCTGCATTCAGCTGATCCAGAGTGGCCTTGTGGAAATGAATGTCCATAACTTCCTGATGTCGCATAACTCCCTAACATGCCTAATCTCATGACTTACATGCCAATGCTATTAACACGCTTCCTGACTACTACTTTAACTGATTCAAACGAGGGATTCCCTTGCCTTTTGAAAACTACCAGTGGGTTATTTTGCTTCAATTCTTCAACATGCAGTATATCTTAAGTTGAGGTAATTAAGTTGAGGGGCCCAGCTTGGAGCAGATGCTTGTATATTTTCAAATCTTGAGTACCTTCTAAATATTTTGTTACTGATTTTCCAAGAAGTAATGTTTCTCTAATTTTCACTCAAAGGAAATTTGTTATTTAGATCTTTTAGAAGGTATCAGAGCAAATGGAATAATCAAACATGCGAAGTTGGAAGGGAAAGACAATTTTGCTTTCTTTTCTTCTGGTTTTCCCTGTGTGTGTACAGTAAGTGAATTAAAGAACAGAATTATGGGACATGAGAGCGAGAAGGGCCCTCAGAGATTCTAGGAACTTTAAGATACTGAAGTCCAGACATGTGAGGTGATTTTTCCAAAGAAACACTGTTCTTCAATAACAGAATCAGAACCAGAAGCCTTTCGTGTGTGTTGACTGTGCTTTGTGTATTTACCCTTTAAGTTTTTCTTTGAAATAGGTATGGGGATGGGGCGCTTGGTTCGCAGTGACTGTGTGGCAGAGTAGAAGTCCTCCGAGGGCTCTCTAGGCTGTCACCATGATGGAAGCAGGTTGCTAGCTCTTCGTCCTGCGGAGCTGCTCATGGCGTCACACACCAACCTCTCAGTCAGTTCCCCAGGGAACAAGGTGACAGGATATAAATAAATAGCATGAAAGGAGGTATGTGTTTATAATTTTTTGGCAGCAAGTAGCAGAAACCAATAAGTAAATCAGCCTTGTAATACAATTTTTCCAAAGAGGTAGGGGGAGTTTAGAAAGGACTTAGAGTGTATCCCAGAATCCAGAGAAGAAAGGTGAGAGCCTTTCAGTAGTATGAGCGTCTGTTCCCTGTCTTCAGAGTGCTGCCGTGAACATGTGCTCCCTGTGCTTTCCAGTGGGTTCTTGTAGCTGAGGATCCCAGTTTCAGAGACAGGGAAGGGATGGACGAAAGCTATTGCTCAGGCCGTTGGTACCACCTTTCGTGGCATGCCTCCTCTCTTCCCTGTCGAAATCTTAGCCTTTTTCCAGGTCCATCTAGCATAGATACCATTTTCAAATCCGACTTTCACGTTCTCTTCAGAGCTCTTCTTGATCCCCAGCTAGACAGGCTCTTCTGTTCCTTCTTCGTTGTGATCCTAATACTCTTGTCTCTGTATTATAACCCTTAACATGTTCCGCTTACAATAGAATCGCACGCGACCCATTTGAAAGAACCAGTAGTCATTTAGTTAGATTAAACTAGGGATGCCTAAAAAGTGATATCAATAAGCTTTCTTACATATCTTAAATTTTAAGAATGTCACTGCATCACCAGTGTACATGTAGGACAAATGAGGTCTTTTGTCTGCGTCTGGGATGTTGATTGAGCATCTGCTCACTCTCCCGCATGCGCTCACTCGCATGCTCTCTTTCTCTTTCTCTGAAGAATTAAATTCATAACTTGGTTTGGATTTTGAAATGTGGCTTCTTTTAAAGGACCAAGAGTGTAGACATCATGAAACAGAATGAATGCCTGGTCCTTTTATATTGTGTGCCTCTCCCCAGACTTTGACAATGTCTTATTTGTCTAAAATGACACTCATGTTTTGAAGAAGGAAAGAAGTATGGTTTAGGGGAGAAAATTCAAGAATGTGCTTTTGTGAGGGGAATAGAGTATGAAGGCTTGGAAAAAGAGCAGGCAAGTCATGTCTAAAGGGCTGTGTTGTAAGTAAATTGGGGAGAAGGTGAGTGAACAGAGAGGTGAGGTTAAGAACAGTCAATTCATGGAAAAATTCATTGCTGATGATTAAGACTTCCTTTCCCTTAAGAAGCATTTGAACGTTATTTTAGGTTTGAAAAGGGGGTATGATGGCAGAAAATGGTGGTACGGAAAAGTGACTTTATTGCTTTGTGAAATGACCTGATTAGAGAATTATGTTGAGTGGCAGCCAAGTTGACATGAGCAGCACTGTGGATGCTTTCTGCCGTTTCGGATGCGTGGTGAAGTTGATAGCATAGGCTTCTAACTGAAAATGAAATTTAGTTTGTTTAGTGCTAAATGAATGGACGCACATCCACAGGTAGACAGACTCATGGTGACCCTCCTGCACCATCCTTGTCATTGTTGTTATGTGTGAGCCTTTGCTGCAGCCACTGTGTCACTCCAGCGTTTCTGCTGAGGGGCTCATCTTCTGGCACTTCCTCTCGCAGTATTCGGGCCGTGTTTCACTGCTAGCCTCGGGTTTTCAGACCTTAATTCCTCAGAAGTGGACAGCCATTCCTTCTTAGTAGTCTGTAAGCTCTGCAGGGACCTGTTCATTTTGGGTGCCTTGCTGGTATTTGAAAACGCCAGTGACCTAGCTTCCAGCATCACAGCAACATGCAAACCACCACAGCTGGATAAAGTGACAGGCAAGACACTTTACGTTAAATGCCCCAAATCTTGCTTTTGCTATGACGACTGGAGAATTTTGGTACGTGGTACTGTTGCCTTCCTGTGGTGAAGCATTATTTTTGCTTCAAGGAAATTCACATTTTAATCATATTAAATTCATAAATGGGGGGGAAATCGTTTTATGTAAAATAGCCATAACCCTCTCATGCTTACCTTCCTGGTACACTTTAGTTTAAAATAGGCCTTCCTTCATCTTTGCTATTTTCAACCTACTGAAACCTGTGCTTAAGACTTGCTGCCTGTCTCGGGGAGAGGGAAGGGGGATGAGGGACCTGATAGCAGTGATGAGTATATAAGCCCACTCAAGGGGAACGAACAACAGAATTGTAGATAAATGTATACATTGGATGGTGTAAGGTAGGGCAATAATAATAATATATATTAAGGGTCCATGGCGGGGGTATACAGGGGAGCTGTTATCAGAGTTCAAGATGAAAGAAAATGCATGGAACATTATGGTGACTTAATCTCATGGAACTATGGATTGTAATAATATCTGTAAGAGCTGGAAGGACGGTGGGGTAGAAAGGGGGAACTGATTACAAAGATCTACATATAACCTCCTCCGTAAGGGATGGACAAAAGAAAAGTGGGTGAAGGGAGACAACGGATAGTGTAAGACAGGACAATAATAATTTATAAATTATCAAGCGTTCGTGAGAGAGGAGGAAGCAGGGAGGGAGGGGAAAAATGAGGAGCTGATGCCAAGGGTTTAAGTGGAGAGGAAATGTTTTGAGAATGACGAGGGCAATGAATGTACAAATGTACTTTACACAACTGATGTATGCATGGATTGTGATAAGAGTTGTATGAGCCCCCAATTAAAAGATTAAAAAACAAAAAAGAATGTACTTGAAAGGGGACATCCAAAGTGTCCTAGGTGATCTAGAGCTATAAACACAGAATCTGCTGTTATTACCTGTTCAATACAGTTTTAGCAAAATACCTAAATAAAAAAATATATATATCTGTAAGAGCTCCTAATAGAATGTTTAAACGAAAAAAAAGTATTGTTGCCATTCTTGTGGGAGAGACCCAGAAATGCTGAATCTACACAGTTTGTGATTGGTCCATTGAGTCCCTAGATGTTAGAGAAAGAGCCTTGGTGGTGCAGAAGGTAAGTTCTCGACCACTGATCAAAAGTTTGGAGGGTCAAACCCAGCCAACTGCTCCATAGGAGAAAGACCCAGCAATCTAGCAGCTTGCTTAGAGTGTAGAACACTTCCACTCTGCCACAGGAGTGCCTCTAAAGTCAGAAACACTTGAGAGCACCGGCACAGTCGAGATCAAATCAAGGAAGGTCACCATTAAAAAGAAAATTAGGCAGGGAGGGGACCATGGACTTTGTAGTATAAATCATGCAGCGTGATTTTATGTGCATTATGCACTTGGTCAGTTTATCTTTCTCCCCTAGTGCTGCTTGAAGACCGTGAACCCAAAATCCACGCTCATGGCCATGGGCTCAGTCCCGACTCGTAGCGACCACCCTGTACCATTTAATTATCTTGCCTTCTGAACTGCCCAAACAGTACCCTGGCATAGTAGGCATTGAGGTAATGTTAGTGGAATGAAGAGGCTATTCACCTGAAGAAATGAATCATAAATACATTGTTGATGAGCCATGAGATCTCCTGACTGTCTTCTGCATGAACTCTCTCAGAAATATGATGAAAACCTAGCTATTCCTAACCATAGTCATACCTCCCCAGTGAAGCTGGTTCCATCAAGAGACATTCATATATACATTAAATGAGCTCATCCCTGTCAAATGACTGCCCCACACCAGTGGGCATACACTAAGTACTAGCTTAGGTTTACCTTTCCTGCTATCCAGAAGTTTTTTGCTAAAGCCCCTCTAAGAATTCTAATGGGGGGAAATTGTACTCCAATTTGGACAGATACTCATAGCACCTGATGCTCCAGTTTTAAGACTCCAAAATACGCAATTCTATTAGTAACAAAAGTCAGAACTACTGGCAGCCTATAGTGGCACATACTCTAAACTAGATAGCGGCTGTCCTTCCTAGGCAGGTTATAGTTTAGAATTTTGCTTGCATTTTTATTAAAAACAAAATACACATTTTTTGTTTGTTTGTTTAGACTGGTGGTGTCATTTCTATGCCTCCACATCCTCCAGATTAAAAAAAAAATTGATTCTATGGCCTTTTAAGCCACCTTATTTAGAAAGAGCCACGTACTTGAAAGCTGTTCTTGTCAAAGGAATTATGGCAGCCCAGTAAACAAACCTGACAGGAGCCCCATTTGTTACCAGCCAAGAATAAGGTTTCTCCCTGTTCTGACCAGGCCACCGCTGAAACTTACTGTTACTCCTTTCGTTTCCTTAATTCTCGTTACTAGTTATTATGTTTTGATTGTTGTATCATGTTTAGTGTATGTGTTGACGAAAATGATCAACATGATCTCTGACCATATACATATGTTACTCTTTTGCTATCTATTCAAGATAAACTTTCATTGGAAGGAATAGTGGTACAGAGAGCTGAATGCCGACCTGCTGCCAGTGAAAACTACATGCGATTAAAGAGGTGGGTGTTTAACTTTACTTGCTTCCTTTGGGGACATGTGTGAGATTGCCTGTTGACTGAACGAAAACTGTGATGTAGTTAGTTTCTAAGGCTGTTTGTTTTAAAAGTCAAGTAGGACCCCTGGTGGTGTAGTGGGTT
Organism: Echinops telfairi; assembly: GCF_000313985.2. Classification (NCBI taxonomy): domain Eukaryota; kingdom Metazoa; phylum Chordata; class Mammalia; order Afrosoricida; family Tenrecidae; genus Echinops; species Echinops telfairi. The sequence continues at coordinate 39,073,664 of NW_022103908.1, forward strand.
GTGTGTTGGGCTGCTAACTGCCAAGTCACAGTTCAAACCTACTAGCTGCTCTGCAGGAGAAAGCCGAGGCTTTTGACTCCTGTAAAGATTTGTAATCTCAGAAAATCACGGGAATTCTACCCTGTCCTATAGGGTCATTATGAGTTGTATTCAACTCAATGGCAGCGAGTTTAGTAGTTGTTTGTTTGTTTTTAGTCATTTTATTGGGGGCTCATACAACTTATCACAATCGATACATACATCAGTTGTGTATTGTGTAAAGCACATTTGTACATTCGTTGCCCTCATCATTCTCAAAACATTTGCTCTCCACTTAAGCCCTTGACATCAACTCCTCAGTTTTTCCCCCTCCCTCCCTGCTCCCCCCTCCCTCATGAACCCTTGATAATTTATAAATTATTATTTTGTCATATCTTAGACTATCTGATGTCTCCTTTCACCCACTATTTTGTTGTCTGTCCCCCAGGGAGGAGGTTATATGTAGATCCTTATAATCGGTTCCCCCTTTCCACCCCACCCTCCCTCCACCCTCGTGGTTTCACCACTCTCAGCACTGGTCCTGAAGGAATCATCTGTCCTGGATTCCCTGTGTTTCCAGTTCCTATCTGTAACAGTGTACATCCTCTGGTCTAGCCAGATTTGTAAGACAGAATAGTGGAGGCTGGGTGGGGGGAGAAGCATTTAGGAACTAGAGGAAAGTTGTATGTTTCATTGTTGCGACAATGCACACAGACTGGCTGTCTCCTCCTCGCGACCCTTCTGTAAGGGGATGTCCAGTTGCCTACAGATAGGTCTTGGGTCCCCAATCTGCACTCCCCCTCATTCACAATGATTTGATTTTTTGTTCTTTGATGCCTGATACCTGATCCCTTTTACACCTCGTGATCACACAGGCTGGTGTGCTTCTTCTATGTGGGCTTTGTTGCTTCTGAGCTAGATGGCCCCTTGTTTACCTTCAAGCCTTTTAAGACCCCAGATGCTATCTCTTTTGATAGCCGGGCTCCATCAGCTTTCTTCACCACATTTGCATATGCACCCACTTTGTCTTCAGCGATCGTGTAGGGAAGGTGAGCATCATGGAATGCCAGTTGAAATAGAGCAAAGTATTCTTGCATTGAGGGAATACTTGATTGGAGCCTAATGTCCATCTGGTACCTTAATACATATAAATATATGCATATAGGTCTATTTCCCCATCCTCATTTATAAATATATTTACATACGTACATGCCTTTATTTAGACCTCTATAAATGCCCTTGCTTCCTAGCCCTTTCCTCTATTTCCTTTTACTTTTCTCTTGTCCCACTATCATGCTCAGTCTTCATTTGGGTTTCAGTAATTCCTCTTGGTTACATTACCATTGATCACGCCCTACCAGGCCTCCTACACCCTCTTCACCGCCGATTTGGATCACTTGTTGTTCCCTTTTCCCTGGGTTTATTAACACCACTTCCTTTCCCCCTACCTCCCCATCACCCATGTCCCTGCTGGAACCGTAGGTTCCATTGTTTTCTCCTCCAGATTGTTCATCGAGCCTATCTTATTTAGACAGACCTGCGGAGATAATAACATGCACAAAAACAAGACAGCAAAACAAAGCAAGAAGAAAACAAAACAACAACAAAAAGCTAATGACATAAAAACAACAACAAAAAGCCTGTAGTTAGTTCAAGGACTGTTTGTTGGCCTTTAGGAGTGTTTTCCAGTCGAGTCTGATGGGGTGCCAAACCCTGGCCCCAAAGTCTTTTTTTGGTATTCCCTTGAGACTTTGTTGCTCTGTTCCCCTTGCTGTTCTGTTGCACACCCTTAGTGTTTTGCCTCGGTATGGTGGGATCAGATCAGGTGCAATTCCCACACTATGTCTCCAGTGTTGTCTCCTGTAGGGATATGGGTCAGTGGAGGGATATCGTGTCTCATAGTGGAGCCGGCCAGATGGTCTTCTCTGTGGATTGACTGCTCTGAGTGGGAATATTGCCCTTAAAACTTGGTGAGCCAGAATGTGCTCCACTCTCTCTTCCTCGCCTTCATTTGCTCCCATGTGCTCTGATCAGACATGTCCCTCTCCCTGAGCTGCAGCTTCAGTGCTGTCCTCTGAAATAAATTCTTCTGGGGCGAGGAGCAGGTGTCCACGTAGTTGTGATTGGGGCTGGCCCCTCAGCGAGTTTAGTTTTTTAGGAGTCTCTCTGACATTAGGCCATTTTAAGGTATTTTAAGCTGTTGTATTACTATATCTTGGAGCCAAAGATCTTCTTAACTTCTTGTAATTTGATCTTGTTTCTGTAATTAATATTGAAAGATGATTTCAAATTTGTAATGCCCTTTTATGACTTTCAAAGAATCAGCAATTTTTTAAAACATTGAAGAACTGTGTCTGTTTCAGTGTTTATATGTAATGTATTTCAGCCCTGTGTAATTCAGAATTATAAATCTGCTCATTCATTGTGCACTTACTGTGACCCAGGTTCCTTTTGAGGAGCTAAGAAAGCATTAGAGAACACAGAAGCCTTGCCCTCATGGAACCTACCTTTCTGTGAACCTCAGGCTCCATCTTGTGAACTGGCGGCTGAGAACTCACTGTTCCAAGGGCTGGCTCAGCCTCTCCACAGATCAGCCACTCTCACCTGTCAGAGAAGCCAGTTGAGCGAGAGCATCGTGAATTTCACACTGTTTTTCAATTTTCCTCCTTTCTCAATTAGAGTAAACTCAAGCTCACTGGAATGAAACAAAAAGACTGGTTTCCTTGCCCTCTAATTTACGTACTCCCTCAGCAAAAGTAATAATGAAGGTGGGGTTTTTTGGTAAGAGAAAATAGCTTTAGAACACAGGCAAAAGATGTTTCTTTCTTTGTTTTTAGCGTATAACATGATTATATAACACAAACCCCTCTGAAGATTTATCTTCTTCAAATAACTACTAACATGAAAAATGTAAACTCTGGTTACTGAGCTGCTTGCCAAGATCTGTTACTGCTGCCTTCATTTTCCTTAACGATTTTCTACAGAGCTCTGGTTCTGAGATAGGCAGAGCTCCTGTGTGTTGAGAGGCTGGCTGTCCCTTTCTCAGAACAACAGAGAAATGGGTCGGCATTTGCAGAACAGTAGAAGTCCAGCCATTGTGTATATATTGTTCTTTACTTAAAGACCTGGGAGGGAAGCAGGTGTTTCAGGAGGTGACATTGATGTGGCTTTTGCAGGACTGGCGGGTTTGTTTTGAGAGTGGCAGCATCGGAGACCCAGGCCTCTTTTGTAACCTGTAAACATATTCAGGCACGTCAAACAGTGAACTTCCAGGCTCCTCCCCGCTCCCCAAACCTGCTCCAGTAATAGATCTCACTAATGCCTACCGTGTGATCTCCTTTTCTCAGTCCAAAAAACCTTGACTATGTTTTTAGCTCCTCTCTCACATCCCACATGTAGCCTGTCAGAAAATCTTGTGGCTACACAGATACCACGTGCCTAAAATAATGCATGACACATAGTAGGTAGTCAGTAAATATTTGTTGAGTAAATAAATGGCAAGAGAGATGATGTAAGCCACCATTAATTGTTCAAGAGTCTTAAATGTTGATGAGAAATTCGGGCTTTGTGTGCCACAGCTATCCTCAATAGTGAAGCCTTTAAACCTGGGTGGAGTCTCTGGCAGGGATTTATTTGTAGAGCTCAAGCTGAGCAGTGTATAAAGACTGGAAGTAGGAGCTAGCTGGAGACTGAGGCAATAACCCAGATTTTTAAAAATTTGTTTATTTATTTATTTTAAGTCTCAATAAGTAGCCCAGGTCATTCTAGTGAGAAGGGAAATAAGATACTGTCTTGTGTTGATGATACTTGCAGGTAGGACCAAAAGGTCTTTTATGAACTTTGCCCCAAAATTCTGTGGCTGTGAGAGTTCTCTATGTCTAGTCTCTTGGTAATGACTCTGACTTGGATCTCCTCCCACTTTGGATCCCCAGAATGAATCCATACCATTCTATGTGTTGTACGGCCAGGTCTAGGAAAGAGAGAGTTTTGTGTTGCCTATGTCCATTTTTATTTATATTCTCATTGACAATTTAGATAACAGCAGAAAGTATCTAAAGTATAAGAATAGTAATCATGAATCATGTAAATTGTGTAATAAATAATTTGTTTCCAATTACTCAACATTTTTGAATGCATACTATGAATACTAAGTTAAGGCTTAACATACACACACACACGATATTATTATTCCTTACTCAGAGAGTTTATGATCTTTGAACCTGAAGGAGTACATGCATACATATGTACATGGGGTTATTTAAAGTCTTTACCAACATTATAAAGAAAGATGTCATATATAGATATGTGACATCATTAAATGTAAAATAGCCTGTTTACAGATGTGGGTGACATTAAAATAGAAATCTTCTAGAGCAGAATTGACAATTCAGTATTTAAGATATCTCATACGTAAATAATCCTATGTGTGCTACAACCTCTTCAGGGAGGGGGTCCTTCCTGTTGCCTCCTTCTTAACAGCATTCAAGCCTTTTGATCATCTGGCTCTTGTCTCACTTGTCACCTAGTCTCTTTTACATAGATAATCATATAATTTATTGCACTACAGATTGTCATCTCAGATAGGCTAGGCACTTTTCATGTCCTCTTATCTACCTTCTGCCACAATCCTGAGCCTTTGAAACCAAACTCACATGTCTCTTCCTCAGTGAAACCTTCCTTAGCTTCTTCATCCCCTCCCCTGCTGAGAGCTCTCATCCTCCTCTTCTGCATTCATATGTATGTAAGGAACCCTGGTGGCACAGTTGTTAAGCACTGGGTCATAACCAGGAGAGATTTGAACCTACCAGTGATAACATTAGAGAACAGACCTAGAAGTCTGTGCCTGTAATGACGAAAACCCAAACCAGACTCATTGTCCTTGAGTTGAGCAAACCTGTAGGACAGGGTAGAACTACCTCTGTGAGTTTCTAAGACTGTAACCCTTTACAGAAGTAGAAGGCCCCATCTTTTCTCCCACATTATAGATGGTGGTTTTGAACTTCTGGCTTTTCCCTTGGCAGCCCCATGAGTAACAACTACTGACTAGAAAACCCTATGGGCAGTTGCATTGTACTGTGGAACATAGTAGGTAGTCATAGTGTCACTATGCAGTTGACTCAACAGCACCTTCTATCAACAAAGGTATAAATGCCCATGTTTCTACTGTTCAGGGTATATGTACAGAGTTGATCATAATTTGTAGAAGAGTATGAGCTTCATCTATTTTTATATTTTAAATAGTTTCATTGGCATATATTTCACATATCATACAATTTAATCAGTCAATCATAGTAAGCTTTGTGCAATCACCACCTCAATTTTAGAACATTTTCTGCTGTTACTCCGTATTGTTAGCTTCCTGTTTTACCATGCCTGTAGGTAAAAGCAAGTAGAAAATATTAAAAAATGGAAAATACTTTGAAATTGGTCCAAAAGGAGATCAAATGAGAAGATATAACATTTTAACCTACATTGACTTTATAGTGCTCTCTGTCTAATGCAAGGTTATTTACTTATCTGAACTATGGTCAAAGGGATTCACCAGAGGCTTAATCCAGACTTTGCTAATGGATTTGGATAATTTATATTGCACTTATATTGAAAATGTTGAAAAATGCCAGTTGCGATCACATGGATTTCCACTGTCTTTTATAGCCTTCTGCAAACTGGGTGTTCACAATTTAAGCTCTGGTACTGTTCCATCCCTTTGGACTTTTATTTTATTATTTGAAATCCTTGGGCCACACAGGCTGGTGTGCTTTTTCCATGTGGACTTACTGAAGTCTTACATAGATGGTTGCTTGTTTGAAGACAAGCCTTTAAGACGCCAGCACTATTCTTTGTGATAGCCAGCCACCATCTGGCTTCTTGACCACACTTGGCTATAGCACCCATATCCTCAGTGATCTCTTCATAAAGGGAGCTAGAATTAAGTTTGAGCACAAAGGATTATGAACTTCTTGAGAACAGAAAACAGAGAAGCATTTTATCAGCAAAATCAAAATTTCCAAAATGTAAAGTAACTGTTCACAGAGGAGTACAAGACAAAGAAAGCCTTCATGTCGTGAAAGAACATTCTTTTTTTTTTTAAATCATTTTATTAGGGGCTCACACAACTCTTATCACAATCCGTACACACATCAATTGTGTAAAGCGCATTTGTACATTCATTGCCCTCTTCATTCTCAAAACATTTCCTCGGCACTTAAACCTCCGGCATTAGGTCCTCATTTTTCCCCTCCCTCCCGCTCCCCACTCCCTCATGAGCCCTTGATAATTTATAAATTGTTATTTTGTCATATCTTTCCCTGTCCGTCCCCCAGGGAGGAGGTCACATATAGTTCCTTGTA
>NW_022103908.1:39081949-39084141 GCF_000313985.2 Echinops telfairi
CCTCCTCCCCAGTTGTCTACCATGTGCATCCCTGTATTTGATCTGGTCCCTGCCATACTACCCGGTCCTCACCCCAAGAATGTTTGTATACAGTATCTTTTTCCCTATGCCCCTTCAGTCTTATTTTACAAAAATTCCATTTTTGTACTAAATTCTTGCAGTTAGCAGCCCAACACATAACCACTACGCCACCAGGGCTCCTGACCTTGTACTAAATTCTTATAGCTCTTTGCATTTAAATCTTAGCTATACATGAGCCATATTTTTTTAGCATTATAACTTACATATTAATCTGAGGTAATTCAGAATGAGATACTGCCATTCATAGATGATAGCAGAAATTAGGTTCATGTATTACTGTAAACCCTTTGTAAATGTGCAAATCCTTATCAATTAAATTCAGACTAAGAAAAAATTAATTCTATGGTGTAGTTTATTTTTTCTGATTTAATAATGTAATATAAACCTGCTGTAAAAATACAGTGCCCCCCCCCAAAAAAAAGAATCCCGTGCCCACTCAGAAAACTTTTTTTAAAAAGGGAAAATAAATAACCCAATAACTTTATACCTACATCTTAAAATTCTGGCAATATATCTCCAGTGCTTCTATTATAATCCCTTTCTCTGACATTAATTTAGTTCGATTTGAACGATACTTTACTAGAAAGGTATTTATGTTGAATTGGTAACCGTAAATAGATTTAGTATCAGCTCATGTGTGCTGTGTTAATTAAAAATGCATCTAATTTGAATTGTTTTTTAAGTGTGACTTTTTTTTCATTTCTCTTGAATCCTTCTGTAATCTTTGGATGATAAATTTTATAGCGTGCTATTTATAATCCATGTTGCACATCTATTTAAAATATTTAAAATTACCATTTGCCATCAAAATGATTCTTACTCATGTTGACCTCTGGTGTCAGAGTAGAACTATCTAATTTTAATTAAAACTAATTTTTTGGGAGTAAATCACCAGGCTTTTCTTGTGAAATGCATCTGTGTGGACTTGAATTGCTTGTGGGCATAAATAAGATCATATTAATATAAACGTTTTCTTGTAAGAAAGTCATACAAATGGGAAAATAAGAACTTAAAAATTTTTGTGGAATAATGGGACGAAAAGATAATAGAATTGATACACCCCTGCATACAGCTTTTCCCTCCCCCCATTTCTGCACCAATGCATCAGAAAATACTCGTTGAAAATTTTTTTGTTTGTATTATTTCATTGTTTGTGAATTTTCTTCAAAACCCAAGGAAGGCCTTTCCCATTGGGAACCCAATGTGTGTGATGGAAGAAAGAACAAATTAATTTTTTTTGTGTGTCAGTATACCACAGATAGCAGGAAGCAGATGAGCAGGTAATGATTTGCATTCTTTCCTGGAGAGAGGTTACCCTGCTTTGTCTGCCTAGATGACCACTGTGCCTCCCATGATGGTAAAAGGCGCCTAAGCATGTCTTGGTGTAGGAGAAGGAGAAGAAGGGACCCTGCTTCAGTGGAGCTTGACTTAATTCGTGGGTCATTTGGCAACTAGATTCCTGCCAAAATAAGGTTGTGCACATAGTTTCTGCTTAGTGCAAAGCAGCAGTGGAGCATTTTCTTCCTACTACATTGCACTAGCATTGGAATAATAAATTTAATATTTGTAATTTTGACTTTTACCCGTATATCCGTTTCATACGGACTCGTTACGTTTGTTAAGTGATTTTTCTTATATATTAGGATAACTATCTAATATATACCCCCTTTATATAGTCAGAAGAAATATAAGGTAAATTGTATAAATAGCATGAGCATATATTCCAAACAGTGCATTTGAGAATGAAAGGGTACATTCACCAGGGAAGTGTGTGTTCAGACTACAGTGTAAACTACTGCTAGGATATTAGATAAACTGGTCTGTAAAGTGGCCCAGGTACATTTGGGGCAGGGGAGGGTGACTCACTGCCATTGAACCAGTTGTGACTCATGGCAATCTTATAGGACTGAATACAACTCCTGTGGGTTTCCAAGACTGTAATTTTTTTTAAAAATCATTTTATTGGGGCCTCATACAGCTCTTATCACAATCCATATAGCTATCCATTGTGTCAGACATATTTGTACATATGTTGTCATCGTCATTTTCAAAACATTTTCTTTCTACTTGAGCCCTTGGTATCAGCTCCTCATTTTTCCCCTCCCTCCCTC
>NW_022103908.1:39085277-39110600 GCF_000313985.2 Echinops telfairi
TATCTAGATAGACATGCAGAGACAATAATAAGCACAAAAGCAAGACAGAGCAAAACAACAAAAGAAAACCAAAAAACAAAACAAGAACAACAAAACAAAGAAAAGAAAAGCCTATAAATAGTTCCAGGTCGGTTTGTTGACCTTTACGAGTGTTTTCTAGTGTCTGATGGGGTGCCATGCTCTGGCCCCAAAGTCTGTTTTTGGTATTCCCTGGGGATTTTATTGCTTTGCTGCTCTTTTGCACGCCCTTAGCGTTTCACCCCAGTGTGGTGGGGTCAGATTGGGCACAATTTCCCCACTGGGCTTCCAGTGTTGTCCCTCGTAGTGCCAAGACTGTAAATCTTCATAGGCGTAAAAAGCCTTCTTTTTCTCCCACAAGCAACTGGTGGTTTCGAACTGCCAACCTTCCAGTTAGTAGCCCAATGTATAACCCACTATACCATCCCTTAAAAGCATGAACTGAAAGATTAAGGACCAAGCAATCAAGGGGAAATTTATAGTAGATTCTAGATTAAACTATTAGGTTGATAGAAACATCTTTCCTTCCCATTAGCCACACACAAATGGGAATATGATGCCATTGAGTTAATGTTTTCATGTGGAAGTTATGTAAAGTTTTACTAAGCAGAAAAAGGAATAGCCTGGGGAGCATACATGTTTTCGATTGGCTGCACACCTAAAGATTGACATTTGAGACAGCAGCTTCCATAAGGATTACTGCCTAGAAGCCCTACACAGCCATTCTACTCTGTGACTCTTGGCTCAGCACAAGTCAGAATCAGCTCAGTGGAAATAAGTGGAAGCAAAAAAAAGGAATACCAATACCAAAAACATTATTGTCGAGGTCGTTCCAACACTCAGCGATGCTGTCGGGCAGAGTAGAAACTATCCTATCGGGTTTCTAAGGCTGTAAATCTTTATGAAGCAAACTGCTGCTTTTTCCCACAAAGTAAGAGGTGGGTTTAAACCATAGACCTTTCGTTTAGCAGTTAAGCTCTTAACTACTGTGACACCAGGGCTTCCAGAAAAGGAAGACTAAACTAAGAATGTTTTTATTTTAAAAAGCACTTTTCCATCAATCCTCAATAAAAATAAGGTCTACAGAGAAAATATTACATCCAGGGAAATGTACTGTTTTAGCTTTCTGGGTATTTTCTTAGAAACAAGCATCAACCTGGCTTGCGTTGGGGTTAATGGTTAATGGTCCTGGAATTGGTTTGAGTGCTTTCATTTGAAAGTATGAGAAAACTGGCTTAAAAAAATGCACTGACTCATACAGACTAGTGGTGTTATAGACATTAGCCGGGGCTTTATCTAAAAGTTCACGCTATCATCGGTCCTCTATCTCTGCTTCCCTCTCATTTCCTTTCGTCTGTCTCCAGCTTGGCTGTCCTTCCTTCTGAGAGCACAATGGCTGCCTGTGGTTCCCCAGATTCTCTGTCTCTTTATTCATAAGGGGTCAGGCGGTGCGTGCTCTTCTCTTCAACCAAGTATTAAACAGAACTCTTCCCTTGGCTCAGTGGCCAACGTGGATTTTGAGTCTATCCCGGAGGGAATAAATGTGTCAGTGAAGATAAGATTAAATAGACTGGCTGGAAACCAGCGATGGCAATGTTGAGGATATAGGGTCAGTCCCATCCAGTGCATCAAGCTCCTGCTCAGTAAGGCAAAGTGGAGTGGGTGCTAGAGAGGCCAACATAAAACCCAAAGCAAAACTCCAAGTATCTTCACGATAGGAACCACTCTTATCAGAGACAGTAGTACTCTTGATTACTTCCCTTGAAGAAGGGCCTTTATATATCTCCACAGGAGACCAATACTTCTATTAAAACCCAGTCTAGACTCCAGGAAGATGGTGGCATAAACAGACTATTGCCTTGGCTACCCCCTCACCCCACCCCCGCCCGTACACACACATCTCTCAGTACAACAAGGGAATAAACTGTGCTTGCCTTTAGGGACTCTAAATTGAAGAGCAAATCAAAGCAGCAGGGAAGTGCAGACCAACAAGACCAACCATGACTATCTGACCATTCCTTCCTCCTCTCCAGAGCCATGCAGGGCACCAGTGGCTGTGAATCAGGGTAGTGGCCCCATTAAAGAACCTGCTTCCCCAAACACCGCCAGCCCTGCTTATACAAAGACAGGAATCCAAGCTTTGGTCCTAAAACCAACAAGACAGATCTCCCCAGGGTCTGTATGTAATGTGCCATTACCACACCCCGCTGGACACTGTCAGCATCAAGTTCACTTGTAGAAGGCCTCTGAAACCTACAGGGCAGACACATCGTAGACCTGGGTCTGGTGTATCTACTCCACTTCTCAGGCAGTGTTGAAGACAGGCTGCTTGCTCTGTGTAAGAAGCTGTCATGCCTAGTGGAGGGAGACCACAGCCAGGGGAGGTGGGGGGAGTCTCCAGTGGCAGCAAGGCAGAGGACCCAAGGGTAACTGAAAGTATGCCAGCACCTCCCTGATGTGGGAAACTGACAGCTCCTGGGAATTGCTGCAGAAGGCCCATGCAGTGGAATCTGCAACTAGACCTCCCTGGGCACGCTCAGCTCAGGCCTCGCTGGTCCTGCTCCCCTTTTCTGTTGGTGTTGAGGACTGCAGACAGGCTGCATGTGCTAAGAAGCAGGCATCGTTAGTGGAGGCTCTGCCATGGACAGCATACTACAGGAAGGACTCCATTTGGACTCCCCGGACCCTATCACCTGAAAGTCTGCGGTGGTCAAATTGCCACGGACAGCATGACAATGGAGTCCTCTCCCACACCTATGCTCTGCCTTCCTCCCTGTGTACCCTGTAGCCCTTGCCCTGAAATTAGTAGGGCTCTGGTTTCTGGGGCAAGACCTCCTGGAAGTTCATTCTGAATGTGATCAACCTTCCCTTAACCACTAACTATCCTGCTATACTGACGAATTCCTACAGGAAGGTCCCTACAGGGGACTCCAAGCAGGCTTTGTCTAAACAGTGATTGCTTTCCCCGCCACCAGTGTCACTGGAGTTCTGAAACCAGGATAAGACAGATGTCTCCAAGGTCCTTCTGAAGGGTAGCAGCTCTCCTCCTCGGCCTGTGCCCCCCTGAATGCCAGCGCAAATTCAAGCAGCCCCTGCCGAACAGGCACGCAGCCCGAAGGGGACTTGCTGAGCATGGGTTTTATGACGAAAAGTGTGATTGCAGAGGTAGTAATTATGCAGGGCACCGAGTCCCCGGGTGGACAGATTGATTGGTACGAGACAGCGTGCCTGAGTGGTAGTACCTGCTGGTGGACAGAATGACCACAGCTTAGTGGAATGGTGGGAGAATAGCAAGAGGCCTAATATATGCAATAGGGACTTTCCAGGAGACAAAGGGACAGAAAGAACATGTGAAGAATTAATGACATACAATTCCCCTAGCCTAACAAAGGACATAGCGTACAAATGAAAGAAGCTCCAAGAACCCCAAGCAGGATAAACCCAAAGAAATCTGCTTCAGGAAACATACAGCATCGATAAACTCTCAAAATTATGCAGATTGTTGAGGAGAGAGGGCTTGACTCAAAAACACCGTCCCTCTTTCTCGAGACTCCTGCGATTGCCTGCAGTGTGTCATGAAAGAAACTTCCTCCAGCATTTTTAAGGAACATGAGTTTATAAGTCTAGAAAGAGAATACAGGGGGCTTCCAAAGGTTTACAAAGTAATGGAATTAAAAGATAGTGGAAATTTTCATGAACTTTTTGACTCCTCTTAGGTTGTAAAAATAAATTTGAAAGTTTTTTTTTTTTTAGGGCAATGGGACACTTAGGCAGGAAAAGCCAGCCTGCTATGGCTCCGCACTCTTAAATTACTTCATGTACTAGAAATAAATGTTCATTTCAGTTACTATCGGTTTTTGTCTTACTCTATTACCACAGATAGAAATTTGAGTCTCAGAGAAGCAAAGTGATTTGCCCAAACTCATTGTAAAGTGACAAAGTTGGGATTTGAATCCAAACCTGATTGATTCCAAAGATGGTAGGCTGCCTCTTCCAGCCTTTAAGTATTTCAAAAATGTGCCTGGCTTTTTTTCTTTTTTGTCTGCAGCAAAGGTGAAAGGAGTTGTTTTCTCCCCTCTCCTCCTCCCCCAACCTGTGGTGGATGCCCCCAGACCCTAATGCCCCATAAGTTAAACTGTAAAGTAATATTTACAAAAGTGTAGCCATTCATTGTTTCCGTGCAGAATTTCTATCTATGGTTTCAGGCCTTCAATTGAAAACTGAACTCTGAAAGCCTAAGTCGAGTTTTAAACATGAATCTGCAGTGGAGTGGGAGAGCATTAAATGGTTTGGTCTGTCTGTAGAGTTAGTTCTTTTGCTTTTGTGAAGTTTTGGGGGATTCTATAATGCTTTGGGTCGTTTTGATGAGTTAGTTGTGCCCTTTTGAAGGTTGCCTTCCCCTTAATGCTCTCCCGTGGTTGTTTACTGCACGCTGACATTGTTTATTTGGCATCAGAAACTCTCTTCTTGTAATTCATTTGTGTGAGGAGAATCAAAAGGAAGGAATCAACTGTGTCCAGGCAGAAGCCTTTTCAAACTATAAAATAGTAGGCCTGGGGAGATGCGAGCAGATGATGTGGGTTTCAGTCAGTTTGTACGAAACAAGATGTCCCCGTGGAAGACATGCCCACTAGAGTGAAGCTCCATGAGGGCAAGCCTTCTGTCTGCGTTATTCATGACATCGCTGGGGACTAGATGAGACCTGGCACCAAGTAGGGGGCCTGGAAAATATTTGTTGAATTTGACGAAAGAAAGGCATGAATCTGGTTTCGTGTCTTTTTGTCTTGCAGACTGCCCAGTACTTTGGATTCCAATGAGTCATTCCTTTTTAAGCTGCTGCGTGCCAACTTGAGTTCTGTACTTCTGTTGCTTCCCCATGTTTCAACAGCTTCAAAGTGTCGTGTATTACTCATTTATTTATTCAGCGGTGTTTATTGCGCATCTAATGTGAACTAAGCAGAGCAATGTTAAGAAGCAATGGGAGCTTAGCATTTTTGGAAAACTGGATCAAATAGGAATCATTGAGAACGTTTTGTCAGTCAGCTCATTAGAAGACAGGTAGGTATATAAAGGAGTAGTACAGGCATGCTTTGCTTGAGGCAGCCATTTAAACACTGAATTTATATCCGTGGTCCCATAAGGTGTTTTGGTTAGTTGGTTTGTCTGTCTGTGTCTGTCTGTTTTTCAAGGGAGAGCAGCTCTTCTTGGGTTTGTGATTTCCCATTCCGGTTTTAAAGCCCCCAAAGTGAATGAACAACTGACCTCCGGGGCGTGTCCCGTCCCTGCAGCACCTCCTGCTTTCCCCTCTCTGCTTTATTCACCCGCCCAGCAGCCGTGCAGCCTTCACTCCTGGCACTGGGCAGCTGTAAGGAAAATGACATGCAGTCAGTCGGCTTTCCTACAGATTTACAGCCTTGGAAACCCTAGAGGGCAGTCCTTTCTACTCTGTCCTCCTATAGCGTCGCTGTGAGTCAGAATCCACTCCATGGCAGTGAACTTTCTTGTTCATAAATTAGTAAGAATTTTTAAATGATAACAGCAAAAGCTTACGCACTGGGCCCTCCTGTTTGCCAGTCTGTTGACTGCACAATCTGCATGCTATGAAGCTGGCCCTGCCTCACTACTGCTGTGGCCTCCTTTCTTGGCTCCCTGCTTCCCTCTTCAGGCCACCCTTCGCATAACAAGCTGGATCACAATGGAGATCAGATGGGTCCGCATCCTCCTTTTTGTAGTTAGATTCAATTTACAGGAACCTGCATAATCTGGCCCTCCATACTCTTTTGTGAGCTTCCATCTAATACCACACTTGTTTTTTTGTTTACTGCTGAAATAGCAGCCTGCTTTTTTGTATATTTATCGGTCACATGTCCCTGCCTGGACCTTCCTCGTACGACTATGTGAACCATCTTAATTAACTGACTGGCTCTATCCCATTGCCGCCTTAGCGTTTGGCATGTGATAGTGATCAGTATTTGTTGAGTGAATGAATGAATGTTATTCGTAATCTTTTTAGCCTCTTATTTGGGAAATTTTTCTGAAGTTAAATATTTTTTCATTTGTTAAATTCTAGCCATTTTTATTTCTTTGATTCTTATAATTTTGAATTACTTTTTTTAATCTGTAGATAGTCTCAAATTAATTTTAAAATCTCAATTAAAAGAAGCTGTGGTTTGTTTGTTTTTTAGTTTGTCTTTGGCCAAACACATATTACACTTCTCATGGCTTCAACACGGAACTAAAGGTGCTGTGACCGGTTAAAACACAAGTTGATGCCACAGGGAGAGCAGGGTTCCCCGGAGAATCAGTATTTCACACCGTAACTCCATAGATCTTACAGCCTAAGCATCACAAAATGATGTGGACCGTCCGCTCATCAGTCTACAGTGAGCACCTATCCTGTCACAGATACTCCGGAATACAAGATGAATGAGACACAGCTCCTGCCCTTGAGTAGCTCACTGTTGGTGATTTATTTTTCTGATAAAGGACATCGATGATTTCCTGTTGTTTCAAAAAGAAAAGTACTGAATCTGTCTCGTGAACTACTGCTAGAGCAGAGCAGTGTGTCTGAATTGGAGAAACACAAACATGAGCTCATGGTATAAAGCTAACATGGAGTGTGTAGGATGGTTTAAATGAGCTCATGTACAAAGCTGTTGTTTTCCAATACACACAGCAATTTTGGAGGGTCTAGGGTGGCAATAGCCAAATGCCATTGTTCATATAATTTTCACCCCTTATTGCATAATTACAATGAACACCATATGGTATTCTTTAATTACTAGCCGTTTAAACTTCTGCTTGTTTTATCTTCAATGCATTACAGTCGCTGTGGGGTTTATTTTGTAACAAATTTTTTTATATTCTTACTTCATTTAAAAATAAAAAATTTCCCTCAGATAAAAATACCTGATAGAATATAGCAAGCACCATGACTTTTCCAGAAATATTCCCAGGTGAGCTCGATATGGTGATTAATTGACAGTAGAAAACATGCCTTAGAGCATTAAAAAAAATTATAATAAGAGTAACTCTTGTTAATCATGTTAACAGAGTAAATAGGAATTCCTTTTTTTCAGAGACATTTTAAAAATTGGCTGTTTAGTTAGTATATTAGTAACATTTCCTTCCTGGAAATCTAAAGAAATTCGTTTTTTCTAATCCTTGAATTTCCCAAGTAGCTATTATTAAACTCTTTAAAACTGCACTACATGCTGTGACCTCTCTCCTATTACCGGGTATCATTTTTCCAGGTTGGTTGTGGTACTGGCGGTTGCATCCTTTCTCTTCCTTCTGATTTTTAATTTCCTTGAGTGAGAAAGCCAGTTAGAAGAGTCCATTGGAATGAATGTTAAAGACTGAATAGGCTCTGAGTGAAGGTCTGATTGGACTCGCCTCGGAGTCAAGTGCTTAGAACAGTCATGCTTGGCCTCATGCCATCTGTTTGGTTGCTGAGATGCCTTCTGGCTTGGGGAAGGGCAGATGTCACTATACTGATAAATGGCAAAATAAAATACAGCGAGAAGGTCTCATAGTAGAGTCCTGCCTTCGGGTCACTGGTTAACATGACACATTCTTAGCATCTATCTGAAGCACCGCTGTCAATAAAGTTCCCTGGTATCTTTCCAAGTGCTTTGCTGTGAAACAGGGTCCATACAAAGAAACAAACTCTATTAAGTTGTTGATCGCCAAAGCTCGTTTCTCTGCTTTCACACTTCTATCATGGATGAAACATAGTTTTGAAATCAGTTGCATGTTGACTTTAAGGCAAAAAACACATCAGCTACAAGGAAAGGTGTTTCCTACTCTTTGTAGGGTCAATCTAACAAGAAGGCATAGAACCAGAGTCAAGAATATCTAGGCAGCCAATGAAAGCAACTGAAACAGAGCACGCCAAACTCACTGCCATCAAGTCAATTCCGCCGACGCTGAGCCGACAGGAGCGTTCCACTGGAGAATGACGCAAATATCTAGGCATCCAATGAAAGATACAAAACTACTCAACACAATTCCAGCCAAAATAATTCAATAGCATATCAAAAATATAATACATCATAACCAAGTGAGAGTCATATCAGGTAAGCAAAGCTGATTCAACATTAGAAAAACAATAAAAAAATGAAAATAAAATACAATCTTTTACAAAACTTCAAAAAAAATATTGATTGTAATTCTAAATCCGAGAATAAATGGGTTAGCTTTTCTTCTTCATTTAAAAAAAAAGGAAAAAGAAAAACAATCAACATAATCTATCACATGAATAAAAGGAGTCACGTCACCTCAACTGATGCACAGAAGATGTTTGGTAAAATCCAAGACCCATTCTGGATAAAAACTCAGCAAAACAGAAACAGAAGGGAAATCCTTAAACATAATTAAAGGCATTTATATAAATCCAACAGCCAATATTATTCTCAACAGAGAGACTGAAAACATTCCCCTTGTGAAGGCAAACCGGACAAGGATGTTCTTTGACACCCGTATTTAATACTGTTTTGGAAGCACCAGAAAGAGGAGTAAGGGAAGAATGGGAAATAAAAGGCATCCAAATAGGGCATAGGTAGAACCGTCTCTGTTTGCTGATGAGATAACCCTATGTATACACAGAAAATCCCAGTTACTCTACAAGAACGCTATGGGACTCATTTGAGTTTCAGTTTATATCTTTGTGTCTAACATGTGTCTTACAGACAGTTTATTTGATGAGTTGCATCTCTGCCTCTTGACTGTTGTATTTTAAACATTTACATTCAGGACAAATACTGATAGACAGGAATTTCTTGCGGTTATTTGTTGTGCTGGGTTTTTTTTGTTTGTTTGTTTGGGTTTGTATGTTTGTTTTGTGTCATTTCTTTGCTCCATGGACTTTTCTATGCCGAGTTATTTTGTTTATGAGTCTCCCCCCAAACCTTTGTTGCTGTTGATGATGTATATACTGAGTCAATATGATTTTCTTTTGTTTGTTTGTGGTGGTGGTGGTGGTGGTGGTGGTAGGTACTGTCTCATAGCAACAGTTGGTTCTGACTCATAGCAACTCTTTGTACAACAGAACAACACACTGCCCGGTCCAGTGCCATTCTCACAATTATTCTTGTTTGAGCCCTTTATGTATCCACTGTGCCAATCCATCTTGTCACGGACCTTCCTCTTTTTGGCTGCCCGTGTCCCCCCCCTTGCCAGTCTCCCCCCTTACCACTCCCCCCCCCCCCACTCTACAAACATGATGTCCTTTTCCAGGGACTGATCTCTCCTGTTAGCATATTCAAGCTACATGACACCAAGTCTCACCATTCTTGCTTCTAAGGAGCTTTCTAGCTGTACTTCTACGGCATACTTGTTTGTTCTTTTGGCAGTCGGTGACACTTTGAGTATTCTTTCAGCACCATAATTCAGATGCATCGTTTCTTCTTCGATCTTCCTTTTTCAGTGTCCAGCTTTCACAAACATATGATGCAATTGAGAATAACATGGCTTAGATCAAGCACACAGTAGTCCTCAATGTAACATCCTGTTTAATACTTTAAATAAGTTTTTTGCAGTAGATTTACCCAATGCAATGTGTCATTTGATCTCTTGACTGCTGCTTCCATGAACATTGATTGTGGATTCAAACAAGACAAAACCATAGACTACTTCAATCTCTTCTTCTTTTACCATGATGTTACCTGTTGGTCCAGTTGTGAGGATTCTGATTTTCTTGACATTGAGCTAAAATCCATACTGAAGGCTACAATCCTTTATCTTCATCAGCAAGTGTTTCAAGTTCTCCCTTTCAGCAAGCATATTGCAGATTTTTAATAAGCCACCTTCCAATCTTGATTCCAAACTTTTCTTCATTTGATCCAGTTTTTCTTATAATTTAGAGGTTCTGCATGACCACAGTTAAGAGTTCTGGAATTCCCATTCTTCTTGAGGCTATTCAGAGTTTGATTTATTTTGGTGAGGATCTGTAGTAATTTTCTTTGTAGCAACTTTGAAATTTTATTTTTCCACGTGTAAGAAGTCTATCTTGACGTCTCGAATTTGGAAGTTCTGTGACTATGCCATTTCTTCCTTTTTTGTTTTGTAGTTGACATTGCTTACAGATTGATGTCTCTGGTTCCCTACTTCTTTTGGTCATTATTTTTATTTACTTTTGGAAATGTCTTCCCCGGGAGCGGCTTCAGTTGCTGTTGTCATCTGCTTGAGTCACAGGTTTGTGGCTCAGGGGTTGGCTCTCTTTCTGAAGCACTCCCTTTCCTGAGCTTCTCGCTGGGTTTTTGTCTTTGGTTTCAGAAAGTTTATACTATGTCTTTGTGATTCTTTGGGGGGGGGGGGGTCTGTGTTATTTAAGGTTCATTGAGCTTCTTAAGTGAACATCTCATCTGTCACGATATTAGAACAGTTTTCTGCCATCAAGTCTTTGCAAAATTTCTCTGTGCCCTTTTATGGGGGAGGGGCTTTCTTCCAGTTTTAGAATTATAATCACTCATAAAATTATCCCTCTAGATCTGTGGTTCTCAACCTGTGGGTTACAGCCCCTTGGGTGGGGGGTTGAATGACCCTTTCACAGGGGTTGCCTGATTCATAACAGTAGCAAAATTAGAATTATGAAGTAGCAACAAAAATAATTTTATGGTTGGGGATCACCACAACATAAGGAACTGTATTAAAGTGCCATGGCATTAGGAAGGTTGAGAACCACTGCTCTAGATGGTATCCTATATAGCTTTCAGGCTTTTCTTATTTTTCTTCATTCTTTTATTCAGAATGTGTCTCTAAGAGATTGGGACCCTCTATTCACTGTTTCTGACTTCCATTGAGAAGCTCAGGTGGTGTAGTGTGTTATGTGTTAGGCTGCTAGTTGGAAACTACCAGCTGCATGCTGGGAGAAATCTGAGACTTGCCCATAAGCAGTTATAGTCTTAGAAACCCACAGGGACAGCTGTACCCTGTCCCATAGGGATGCTGTGTGAGTCAGAATTTGCTCAATGGCAGTGAGTCGTACTAGTACACTTCCACTGATTAAGGTCAAGTCCTTCGTCCCTCTAATACATTATCTATTTATGAGATTCTGGGTTTCTAGTTGCTGTTATTGTATGGTTTTTTAATTGTCTATTTTGTCATTCTTTTTAATTTTTTAAAATCATTTTATTGGGGGTTCTTACAGCTCTTATCACAATCCATACATCCGTCCATTGTGACAGACACCTTTGTACATATGTTGTCATCATTTTCTTTTTTTCACCCATTTTCCCATGATCTTTTTTTTTATTAAAAGATCATTTTAGTAAGATATGACAAAATAATAATTTATAAATTATCAAGGGTTCATGAGGGAGTGGGGAGTGGGGAGGAAGGAGGAAAAATGAGAAGCTGATGCCATGGGCCTTAAGTGGAGAGCAAATGTTTTGAAAATGATGAGGGCAATGAATGTATGAATGTGCTTTACACAATTGATGTGTGTATGGATTGTGATAAGAGTTGTATGAGCCCCTAATAAAATTATTTTTTTTTAAAGATCATTTTATTGGGGTCTCTTACAACTCTTGTTACAATCCATACATTGATTTCATCAGGCATGTGTTTTTGTTGTGGTGGTGGTGGTGGTGGAAGCAATCTCTGCCAAGTTCTTCCAAACAGATTTATTTATACCATAGTTTTGCAGACCACTACATAAAAACAATGCCTTATGATTAACTCCGAAGTCACCCTTATTGTTTCCACTAAAACCTGATAAAAGACCATTATAAGGTCTCTACTTTTTTCTATCACTTTCTGTCCTCTTCCTGGTTCTTTCTTTCTGTACTGCTAGTCTTATAAGTTACATGCTATTCTTTATTGAGGTGTTCAGAAAATTTGGTTAGACTCACATCCTACTCACTGCCCTATATTTTGCTCACAATGTTCCTTTTCTCTTTGACTAACTTGATACAATTAAACTACCTCATGGGCTACTTCAAAGCCTAATATCTACAAGCAGAGTTAAATGCTTCTCAAATACTTTCCTTTACAAACTCTCCCATGGTAACTGTTCCATTGTCTACCTATGTCTCTCTTTTTTAAAAAAAAATCATTTTATTAGGGGCTCATACAACTCTTATCACAATCCATACATACATCAATTGTGTAAAGCGCATTTGTATATTCATTGCCCTCATCATTCTCAAAACATTTCCTAACACTTAAGCCCCTGCTCTCCTCTTTCCCCCCCCTCCCCGCTCCCCTTTCCTCATGAGCCCTTGATAATTTATAAATTATTATTTTGTCATATCTTGTCCTGTCCGACGTCTCCCTTCACCCACTTGTTTATACATATGTTGCCTTAATTCATTTGTAGACGTTACTTTCTATTGAGCCCTTGAGATCAGCTCCTCATTTTTTTAAATAATGTACATATCTTAAACATGGCCCTTTTATGGTTGTTGTTTTTTAAAGCATTTTATTGGGGGCTCGTACAACTCTTATCATATTCCATCCATCTATTGTGTCAAGCACATTTGTATATATATTTTTCAATCATTTTATTGGGGGCTTGAGATAGTTTATTGTGCCAGCCTGGCCGATAAACACAAGTGGGATTAACTGAAGGGCAGAGAGATAAATGTCTTGATGAGCCTCGCCTTTCTTGTCTCTCGCTCTCTGATCATCGGACCAGTGTGCGGCTGCCTTGCTTGTTCTGTGCCTCAATTTAAAGGCTACACTACCTGTGGGACGCATAGCCTGCGGACTGTGTCGCTGTAAGTTGAGGTCCCTTTAAGACATCTCTGGAGCTCGGGACTGGCGGTTGGTGACCTGCCTTGTGATTGGCTGCTGTGCTGACATAGCCTAGCTCTCTACAAATAGAGGAAGATCTGGCAGCAGACTAGACTTGAAGGACTGCTAGTCTCTCAACTTTCACGGACGTGAGTTGCACTGAGCCATTTGTAGTGCTTTCTAATTTAACTGTTTATTTCTTGTATTATATATTTATCTGTATATGATTTAACAGTTCATTTCTTGTTATAAATCTAATTATCTTTATAAATAAATATATTAAATTATCAGCAATTTGGTTTTATCTCTCTAGAGAACCCTATCTAACACAGGGCTCATATGCTCTTATCACAATACATACATGTATCCATTGTGCAGCACATTTGTACATTTATTGCCATCATCATTTTCAAAACCTTTTCTTTCTACTTGAGCCCTTGGTATCAGCTCCTCATTTTCCCCCCTTCCTGCTCCTACCCTCCCTCCCTCACGAATCCTTGATAATTTATAAATTATTTTTTCACGTCTTACACTGAACGATTCCCCTTTCACCCACTCTTCTATTGTCCATCCCCCAGGGATGGGGTTATAGGTAGATCAGTGTGATCAGTTCCCTCTTTGTTCCCCCACCTTCCTCTTACCCTCCTGGTATCACTACTCTTAATATGGGTCCTGAGGGGGTTATAGGTCCTGGATTCCCTGTTTGCCAGCTCTTATCTGTACCTGTGTACATGCTCTGGTCTAGCCGGATTTGTAAAGTAGAATTGGGGTCATGGAAGAACTAGAGGAAAGTTGTATGTTTCATCATACTGCACCCTGACTGGCTCGTCTCTTCCTTGTGACCCTTCTGTGAAACGATGTCCACAGATGGGCTTTGGGTCTCCACTCTGCCTTTGTTCTGCGTCTCTGATGCCTTATACCTGATCCCATCGACACCTCATGATCACACAGGCTGGTGTGCTTCTTCCATGTGGGCTTTGTTGCTTCTCAGCTAGATGGCCGCTTGTTTATCTTTAAGCCTTAAAGACCCCATTTTGTTCCTATATTGTCTTCCAGAATTCTAGTTTTGTCTGTGTTTTTTTTTATATATTTCTGGATTTCTTAGAGGAACCGGTATCTGAGAGGAGTTTTAAAAATTGTTGAAAAACTTTTTTATCTTTTCATTTCATTGATCACAAACATTCTGTAGCCCCTCATATAAGTCATTTTCATTCCTTAGTAGTAGTTTCTTCTTAAGGAGTTTTCCTGGTTCTTTATTTCATTCTCTTCCTAGACTTGTTATTTTGTTTGTTTGTTTGTTTGCTTGTTTACTTAACTCTAATTTTGTTGTATACTGATTTTTTTGTGAATGCTTTTTGTTTGGGCAGAGAGGGTGAACATGCTACTTGGCTTGCTAATATGGCTGCACTGTATTGTTGCCACCTGTGTCTGGGTGAGTGGGTCGCAGCTGGGTGTGCAAGCATAGCACTCTGTTCTCTGGCCCTGTGAGGTGGCTGAGGGTGGGTTGAGTGCAGGAACACTCGGTAATGGCACTAGGCCGGTACTTGGAGTGGCAGATGTGGCTGACTACTGGAGGAGGCATGGTAGGCACCTGTCCCATGCTCACAGCCTCTTGCTGGGGGAGGGATGAAGGAATGGGGGTGGGTAGAAGGGCAGGTAGAAGATGGGAGAAGGTGAGCAAGAATGGCAGTGGCTGGTGGTAGGGCTTCTGCCACCTCTTATCAGGCGAAGGAGGGGCAGAGCGAGTGGCTGGCCACTTCGCTGGTTCTGCTGACAGGAGGAGTGGGGACTATTAGGGTAGTGGTACTTGTGGGTGGGTGGCATCATGGCTGACGTAGAAGAGGGGGCTCTACTTTGGTCTCTTGCACTTGGAGCTGCAGGGGTGGTGAGTTTGTTCTGTTAATCATGAGAGCAGGGGAGGGAAAGTGTGCACTTCTGGCCACCGAGTTAGGGTGTCTGGACTCTTCCCATTGACTGTAGCTAGAAATTAGGCCCTCACTTCACTCCAGGTCTATCCACAGAGTTTCTCTGTGTCCTGTTGAGAATTACTTGCAGTTGCCTTCTGTGGTCCTCACCTGAGGTTACATTTCTCTTTGTCTCAATATGGCCACCCTGCGCTCGCTTGGCTCACCCTTCCATCCTCCTCACGCCCTCTCCATCTCTCTTATTCACTGTTTTTCTTTAGTTTCTTCTTCTAATTAGATATGCTTAGAGTTCCAGGATTATCTTCTGCATCCACTTCACTTGGTTTCTTAGATCTTTACTCTCAAGGGACAGTGTGGTGTATTTGATTAAGCTCCTTTTTTTGGGTCCAGAAGTGAAATGTTCTTTTGAATGCAACACATTCCTCTTCAATTTGTCATTCTGTCATAGTAGAGCATATCATTGCCCAATTCATAATTCCTGCCCCCTTTGGCTCACTTTGCTTAAGATACCTATCTTTATGTACTCTATTACATTTTTTATGACTTTCAGTTTTCCTAGTTTGATAGTAGGGAAGGTGATTTCATTACCAATATGCGTGTCCCTACAGCAGTGCTGATGAGAAAGCAATGGTGAAATCTGAAGTGCGGGAAAACAGTGAGTTTGGTGTGTATGTATTCTGCACACCGAATTGGGCTAAAGAGCGAATAGGAGCCCCGATGATGCAGCAATCCAATATTTGGCTGCTATCTGAAAACTGCTCTGGTAGCATAGTGGTTATGCCTTAGGCTGCTAACCTCAAGGTGAGCAGCTCAAAACCACCAGCTGCTCCAAGGGAGAAAGGTAGAGCTTTCTACTCCCATAAAGAGTTACAGTCTTGGAAACCCACAGGGAGAATTCTGACCTACCCTACATGGTTACTATGAGTTGGAAATGACTCCGTGAGAGTGATATGTGAAAGGTTGGTGGGTCAGACCCACTGATGGCTGCGCAGGACAAAGACGTGGCAGTTTGTTCCCACAGCCTACAGTCATGTAGAGGTTCTCCTTTGTAACACATGGGTGTGCTACAGTTAGAATAAACTTGATAGCAACAGCTATGGGGCTCTGGTTCCCTTTTAAGTTAGGTGTTTCTTTCTGGAACATTATGCCATCAGAAGGGGCAGTACACCTGAGGGTCTTCCAAAATATAAACATGAATTTTGCTAGCGCTACATGGTTGCAACTAAAACTGCTTTTACTGACTTTTAGGGTTTGTTTATATATTCATCTTCAAGCTGTTACAGAGGCAATGTAAATTCATGAGGAAATGACAGAGAAATTGGAGATGTGTTGTTTGCTGTTTTGTTGTTGATGAGAGTCACATAAGAATATGTGAACCGCTAGGTAATTCAGGGTCCTTGGTGTAATTCTAATTCCACCACTAATCTTTTGTCACTGTATCACCAAACTTTTTACCTAGTTTTTGTTTTCTTTCTTCAATTTAACCTTTAAATCTTCGCAATTGAGACATGTGCAAAATCCTCTTTTCACCCCTATATTGATCTCTTGATGGTGAGAGAGAGACCATATGGCCCGAAGCCCCATCCAGAGAAGAAAGTCTGAAGCAGTGAGTCAGCAGGGAGCCCTTCTTTCCCTCTTCACAGTCAGACATGACAGTCGTAAGTGGCTTCCCTCTTTAATATCAATATCAGCACCACACCAGCTGCTCAGGAACCGGGTACTTTCCCTTGCGCCCAGCCACGGCTTCCTGAATGTGCTCTGGCTTGATTTGGTTCCAGTTAGCACCAGAATCGCTCGTCTTTATTTTGTGAAGGTTGTGAAGACCACATATTAAAATTTACCTTCTCTTTTAAGAAATTCTTTCTGGCTGCCAGCCCACATTGGTGGCCACATACTGCCAGGTAGTTCTCATCTATTATTCCTGCGCTGTTAGTTTCCCGGAGTCACTAATGAAGTGGCCACTTAACGTTATTTGCTAAAGTCACCATAGCAACAGTGTCTTGGTTAGTATATGTCTAAGTAGCTTGCTACAGTCTGACATGATATTCAGCTAATCTGTACTCAAAAGCAACTGGAATATTGCTGAACGGTATTTTTAAATTTGCTGAAGAGAAGTTGTTTCATTTTTAAAGTTGCTGTAGAGATGTTGTTTCATCCCAATGTTGTATTCTGTTGGCAGTCACCATGGAATCATAAGATCATAAAGATATTTTTTTTAATCACATCGGGAGATTTTACTTTGTTTTTTAAATCGTTTTATTGGGAGCTCATACAACTCTTATCATAATCCATACATACAGCCATTGTGTCAAGCACATTTGTACATTTGTTGCCATCATCATTTTCAAAACATTTACTTTCTACATGAGCCCTTGGTATCAGCTTCTCATCCCCCTCCCTCCCTCATGAACCCTTGATAATTTAAAATTATTATTATATTGTCATATCTTACACTGCCCGACGTCTCCCTTCACCCACATTTCTGTTGTCCATCCCCCAGGGAGGAGGTGGTATGTAGATCCTTGTAATCAGTTCACCCTTTCTACCCCACCTTCCCTCCACCCTCCCACTGTCGCCACTCTCACCACTCACTGGTCCTAAAGGGATCATCTGCCCTGGATTCCCTGTGTTTCCAGTTCCTATCTGTGCCAGTGTACACCCTCTGGTTTAGCCAGAATTGTAAGGTCGAATTGGGATCATGATAGTGTGGGGGGAGGAAGCATTTAGGAACTAGAGAAAAGTTGTATGCTTCATCGTTGCTACACTGCACCCTGACTGGCTCATCTCCTCCCTGCACCGCCTTCTGTAAGGGGATATCCAGTTGCCTACAGATGGACTTTGGGTCCCCAATTTGCACTCTCCCAGATCATAAAGATTTTCATTTGGAAAAATGATTCGTATTTGTGGTAGATATCACAGTAACTGGCTAAAGAAATAATACATCCATCACCATAAACCAGCATATTTCATTCTTAACTATTGTAGGTATAAAGAAGTTGATCGGATGTTTAGGAATTGGGACTGCCTGATAAACTTGGAGGAGCCGTGGTGGTGTAGTGGTTACACATTGGGCTGCTAACTGCAAGATCAGCAGTTCTAAATCACCAGCTGCTCCACAGGAGAAAGATGGGCCTTTCTACTCCTGGGAAAAGTTACAGTCTTGGAAATTCCCAGGAGCAGTGCTTCCTTGCCCTGCAGGGTCGCTGTGAGTCAGAATTGGCTCTAAGGCAGTGCTCAAATGAATGAATCATCTTGGGTGCTGAGCCTTAAACAATTTTAAATAATTCTCTCTGTAAGCCTCCAGTTTATAGAATACATGCCAAACTTTGGAAGTTCTTCTCATCACAGTCATTTGTCCAGTCTTCATTGTTTAATTTTTGCTAGATCAGCCTCCTCGAACTACATTACCTCATTCATGCCACTCCCCCACATCCACTTTAAATTCCTCTAGTTACTACTTGAACCAAGTTACACATTTTCACTTTTGAAATCTGTTACCTTCAGAGACATGTACTATAAACATGAACTTTATAGAAACTACACATTCTTTAATATATATCATATCCTTTAGAGAAGATGAGGTAGCCTGAACCTGGTAATAGAGTTCGTGATTTCAGGAATCTGATGTAATCTTAAGTGATGTAAAAAATTGTTATAAAATATGTGAAGGCTTACATTGAATTGCTGGGTCCATTTCACATGGAAATGGTTTTCACCACACATGTATTCCATGTTTTACTCCTACCTGGTAAATGAAGTAAACCCACAGAAACCACTTCCCTTTAGCCCCTAGATTCTCCCATTTCAATCGGTATACAGACAGAGCCAGGGATTTAGGTGACTCTTTTGCATATAAC
This sequence comes from Echinops telfairi, assembly GCF_000313985.2. Lineage (NCBI taxonomy): Eukaryota > Metazoa > Chordata > Mammalia > Afrosoricida > Tenrecidae > Echinops > Echinops telfairi. The sequence continues at coordinate 39,103,813 of NW_022103908.1, forward strand.
AACAACACCTAAAGGAGTGCTTAATTCTTGGTCATCCTAAAAGCCAAATCCTTATTATTTTATTTTCGGCTGTAAATATTGAACCAGGACAAAAACATTATTGAGACCTAGTTTGTTTGAAAATATACGCACATATTAAGATAATAATATGCATAAAGGTAAAGACTTTAAAAACAAGCATATAGGTAGATACTTACATATATTATTATTTTCCCAGCCTACTCAATTGTAAATGGGTTTAGTTCCATGCAGTTACCTTTGCCATTGCCCCCTGGGCCACAGACTCTGCTCTACCTTCAGCCAGCGGTGAAGGAAGAGAGCAGTAGCATAGTTGTATCACTCATTTGCGCCCACTCTGGAGATTTGTCAAAAAGTGACCGGGTATCCTGGGAAGAAAATTATATAACACCTTTGACTCATATTTTATATGCTCAAAAAGAGAGGGGAAAATGATTTTTAAGACTCTTATAAAGAATGCTTATCCTGAATTACTTCTGTAATTGAAGGCTATATTCTATCCATATGCATTTTTATTCTTTTGTTTAACTCAGTTGTATGGTGTATTCACTGCTAGTTAAAAATCATATTTAAGTGCCCTAAAGGAGTAAATCAAAGAAACATTGTCCCTACATCTAAAATGTGGTAAATTTTTGAATCAGTCACATGAATAGTTACCCAGAACTGTAAGCCAGCATACTTTTATGTCGTTTGGTAAGGTGGTTAAGTTATAATTAGTTCTAATTAGCACTTTCATGAGCTGTTACATGTTTTAGCTTCATCTGAATGGCATTTAGAAAGATTTTTATCTTTGAAAACAGAAAAGGTAATAGATCAAAGGAAATGCTTTTAATATTCCCCCCATTAGAATAAATAAATGATGAACACAGACTCCATACATTTTGTTGCTATCCATTCGGTGAACCAAACAATTATTAAAATTTGTGCTTATTTAAGTACCTCCCATACATTTCTGGTTCAGATGTGGGTACATCAGTGGTAACAGTAACTACACTTGCATTAACAGATAGATACTGAGTGCATACCATGTTGTTGTTGCTGTACTCCATCAGATTGAACCTGACTCAGTGGCCCTCTAGGACAGAGTGGAACTGCCCTGTAAGATTTCCTGGGCTGTAATCATATAATAGCAAATTCATAAGTCTTTTTTATTATAGAGCTGCTAGTGGATTTGAAGCACCAACCGTTCAGTTATAGCCTAATGCTAAATCCTTGTGCCACCAAGGTTCCTCAGACAGACCATTCACTACATGGATTAATTGTTTGTTTTTTAATTACTTTTATTGGGACCTCTTACATAATATTCCATAACACTACGTGTTTTCTAAAGATGATCTCCCTTATCCTGTGGCTGTTGTCTTTATTTTTCCTAGTGAAGGCACTAGGTGTGAAAGGAATTGAGTACCTTGACTGAGGTCACGTCTAGTGGTGGAAATAGGATTCATAACCAGAGAGCCCCGTTTTTTTAATGAGAAATTATTAGTATTCATCTGAATACCAGAGATATTATCATATTGCCCTTAATTACTTAGTTATACATCTAATGGGTCCCCCACACTAAGGAACCATACCAACTTACTTGGGCTTTTTAACTCTTGTTGGAATTTGAGGAAAGGAGATTAAATTAGAAGTTCATAGATGTCATTGATCATCCATTGGCCTTTAGGGTTGTTTAATTCTGACATATAAAGAGTAGCTAGTTAGGTGCTCATGCATTGTGGAGCAGCAAATGGTACACTCATCAGCTAAAGCTTTTTTCCTTTCTTTGGGTATTTCAACTTTTGCCTGCTCTGAAATCACGACCAAAGAGTTAGTAACAGGAAAAGCATAAGCAAAAGAATGTCCTCCATCGTGATCTCTTCCCTCTGTACCCTCCTTCTAGACCTGTGTCCCCTTCCCTTCCCTTCCCTTCTCTAGTGTGAGCGCGCGCGCACACACGCACACTCACTTTGGAATTAAACTGTCCAAATAAAAAAAATTTTTTTCTTTCACAAAATGATGCAAAAACCCATGCCCAATTTGAACTACAGAAAAAAAAATTCAGTGGATAAGTAGCAAGTGTCCCCAATTTAGTAAAAACTTTCAGCAGTGCAAACCTTAGCCTGCTGCTCCCTCATGAGAACCAGTTGCTAGGTTGTGCTGCCTGCCTTCCTTCCCTTCCGCCCTCGCTGCGTGCTGCTTGTGCTTACAGTCACACTGCAAGTTAGGGTTAACATGGTTTAAGACAGGAAATAGGTTATCTAAGGAAAGCATATGAGAGAAAAGAAGCAAGGAGTAGAAATAGTTTGTCTATGAAGTAAGAAACTTCCATCTGAGGCTAATTACAGAGATTTTGTGCTGTGTAGCTAATAGCATTGAACACATTCTTTGGAATGCTAGTGCTCTACTCTTCCTAGAGAAGACCTTGCCTTTCACCAGTACTTTCATTGTAGCTTGTGTTTCCTCAGTACTGTCGGTTCTCCGTCATAAGCTACCTCCTGATATCATTGAACATTGACCGTTAAGAATAGCAGAAATTTCAATCAAATGTAGCTGCAGCACAAAGGATAGATGAATGCTAAAATAATGAAATTTTCATTGTAAAATGACTTCCATACTACTAGTAGATGGGGAAAATGTTTGTTATTTGGTATATTTTGTATTGTTTAAATCTATTGTTGTAAACCAAATTGGGAAAGCAGCATTTCCTAGGGATTTCTGTGTAAATGGAAAATAGTCTACATATATAAAATCTAGCTTTGTAGTAGTATTTAACATGGGATTCTACCTTTTCCTTTGTGAGCTGATTGCCCTGTAAGGGTGTAAGTCATTCATTTGCTCAACAAATATTTATTAAGTTGCTATTATATGATAAATACTGTATTTGTCAATGAGATCAGTTGAAAATATTTTGTCTTAAGTTTTAGATTTCTTTTCCCAAGTCTGTCAACAATTTAGAGCTATAAGGTTTGGCTTTTATATTTTGTTACATCTCACCAAAATTCTTCTAAAATTATTTTCAGGAGGGTATATATGCACAAAGGCCTAGTGGGTTACGTATGGGGCTGCTAAGCACAAGGTCAGCAGTTCGAAACTACTATCCGCTCTTATGAGAAAAACTAGGTTTTCTACTCCTGAAGAGGTACAGCCTCAGAAACACACAGGGGCGGTTCTACCCTGTTCAGTAGGGCCCTATGAATCAGAATCAACTCAATGACAGTGAGTATGAATGAACCTTGGTGTCACGGTGGTAAGCACTCACCTAACAATTGTAAGGTCTGCAGTTTGAGCTCCATAGGAAAAAAATATGATTGTCTACTTTGTAAAGATTGCAAACTTGGAAACTCTATGGAATAGGTCTGTTCTGTCCTGTCTGGTAGCTGTGATTTGGAATCAACTCAGTGGCAGCAGATTCATGTACAAAGAAGCTTCAGAAAGTTTGTGGGAAAGGAGAATTCAAAGATAATGGAATTTTTCCATGGAACTCTTGAAGCTCTCTTGTACATGCAGTAGTTAAGTGCTTTGATACCAACCATAAGGTTGATGGTTCAAACCCACCAGAGAAAAGAAGATTTGACAGTCTGCTTCCATAAAGATTTTAGAAACAGCTACCATAAAGTCAATTCCAATTCATGGTGTTCAAGGTTGTAAATCCTTTCAGAAGTAGATAGTCTCATCTTGTTGCAGAAGTGCTGGTGGGTTTGAACCACAGACCTCGTGGTTAGCAGTCCAGTCAATGCTTACAGACAGCATCACCAGGCTTATACAGCCTTGGAAACTGTATGAGGCAGTTCTACTCTGTACTTTAAGGGTCATTATAAGTCAAAATCATCTCAACAGCAGTGGTTATAGACACTTTTAAAACTCTATTTTATATTTCCAAAAGATATAAAGTGATCTGAATTTTGACATTTCATTATGAGTATGATTCCTAGTATGGTGCAATAATAAAAGAAGATATGTAAATAACTTTGACAAAGATAATTATGGACTGTGTAATATATAATCTAATGATAGTAATCTAATAGGAATCCCCTACATTGCAAAGTGGAATATGCCCTTCTTTGTGTATTGTGTATCTGTGTGTGTGTGTGTGTGTGTGTGTGTGTGTGTGTGTGAGAGAGAGAGAGAGATTGAAGTAGTCATAGGATATCGACAAGAAATTGTTTTGAAATAGAGTAGTGTTTTAATTAGAAATTTTATTTAGTTGTATGGCCTTTCATGAGACTGCTTAGTGTAGTGATTAATTGCTTGAATATTGGAGTAAAACAAAGGTCTTAGTTCCAGTTCTGACTTTGTGTGCTATAGTGTTGTTGAAATGTTTATTGTTTCTATAATTGTTTCATTTTATTAGTGGTTTCAGTGCCTAGTCATATAGCCAGCCCTTGGACTTTTCCTTTGTGGGAAGAAATATGACATTAATTGACACTTCAGTGATATCTTGGAAAGACTAATTCATTGAGTTGATTTTTTAAAATCATTTTTGGGGGAGCTCATACAACTCATCACAATCCATACATACATCCATGTGTGAAGCACATTTGTACATTTGTTGCAATCATCATTATTGAAGCATTTGCTTTCTACTTGAGCCCTTGATATTAGCTTCTCATTCCCCCCTCCTCCCCCCTCCCTCATGAATCCTTGATAATTTATAAATTATTATTATTTTGTCATATCTTACACTGTCTGACGTCTCCCTTCACCCACTTTTCTGTTGTCCATCCCCCAGGGAGGAGGTTATATGTAGATCCTTGTAATTGGTTCCCCCTTTCTATCCCACCTTCCCTGCACCCTCCCCACTGGTCCTGAAGGGATCATCCATCTTGGATTCAGTTCCTATCTGTACCAGTGTACATCCTCTGGTCTAACCAGATTTGTAAGGTAGAATTGGGATCAGGATAGTAGGGGGAGGAAGCATTTAAAAACTAGAGGAAAGTTGTATGTTTCATCGGTACTACCCTGCACCCTGACTAGCTTGTCTCATCCCCGTGACCCTTCGCTAAGGGGATATTCAGTTGCCTACAGATGGGCTTTGGGTCTCCACTCTGCACTCACCCTCATTTACAATGATAAGATTTTTTTGTTCTTTGATGCCTGATACCTCATCCCTTGGACACCTTGCTGTCACACAGGCTAGTGTGCTTCTTCCTTGTGGGCTTTGCTGCTTCTGAGCTAGATGGCCCCTTGTTTATCTTCACACCTTTAAGACCCCAGATGCTATATCTTTTGATAGCCAGGCACCATCAGCTTTCTTCACCACATTTGTTTATGCACACATTTTTCTTCAGCAATGGTGTCAGGAAGGTGTGCATCATGGAAGGCCAATGTAATAGAACAAAGTGTTCTTGTATTGAATAAGTACTTGAGTGGAGGTCCAATGTCCATCTTTTACCTTAATACTAAACCTATAAATATATGCAGGTCCCCACTATCCTATATAAATATATTTACATATATTTAGACCTCTATAAATACCCTTTGTCTCCTGTTCTTTCCTCTATTTCCTTTTACTTTCCTCTTGTCCCACTGTCATGCTCAGCCTTCATTTGGGTTTCAGTAATTTCTCTCGCTTACATTGCCCTTGCTGAATCCCCACCAGGCCTCTCACACCCTCTTTGCCACTAATTTTGGATCACTTGTTGCTCCCTTGTCCCTGGTCAATACCACCTCCTTTCCCCTGCCTCCCCCTCTCCTATGTTCCCCTGGAACCATTGGTCCTGTTATTTTCTCCTCCAGACTGTTCATCCAGCCTATCTTATCTAGATAGATCTGCAGAGATAATAATATATACCAAAAAACAAGGTATAGCAGGACAAAGCGACAAAAGAGAACACAATGATAACAACAAAAAATAAAACCAAAGACCCATAAAAGAGTAAATTAATTTTAAAAAGAAGACCTGTAAGTAGGTCAAGGTCTGATTTTTGACCTCTAGGCTTATCCTTCAGACAAGTCCAATAGGGTGCCACGCTCTGACCCCAGAGTGTATCCTTTGTATTCCCTGCTCTGTTCCCCCCGTTGCTCTGCCACACGCCTTTAGTGTTTTGCCTCGTTCTCGAGGGGGATTTTTACTATTTCTTAATAATAATCACAAAGATAGATTAATTTCCTATAGTAAAGGTTATACATGTGACCCAAAAACCAAACCTCACTGCCATCAAGTCAGTTCCAATTCATAGCAACCCTATAGGACAGACTAGAACTGCCCCTGTAGAGTTCCAAAACTGTACATCTTTTTAGGAGTAGAAAGCCTCTTTCTCCTTGGCTATTGGTTTCAAACTTCTGACCTTGGTGTTACCAACCCAACATGCAGTCCACTATACCACCCTATTAATCTTTATTTTTTATCCAGAGAAATTAATTGCTTTTGGGTCTTTTCCACTTAAGATGTTTCTATTTTAATCCAAGCCCGAGGCAGAAGGCGAAACCAATATCCTCGTGTAACACTCGGAGAATTCAAGTAGAGGGTTTTGTATTTACATTCTCTAAATTTTCAAGTAGAGTAGTTTTACTAGGTCTGAAAATGGAGGCTGTCATTTACATTTTTGTCGCAAAATCAGGTGAATCCTGTGGGAAACTGCATTTTAGTCAAAGCTGTTGGCCTTTCTTAGGTTATAGTGTTTCGAGCCAGTAACGTGAACAAGGCATTCCCTTTCCTTTGGCTTAATGGTTATGTGTGGGACTGCTAACCACAAAGTGAGCGACTCGAATTCTATCTTGCAAGACTGGCTAGACCAGAGGAGGTACACTGGTACAGATAGGAACTGAAAATACAGGGAATCCAGGAC
>NW_022103908.1:39110764-39128453 GCF_000313985.2 Echinops telfairi
AGCGGGGAGGGAGGGGGAAAATGAGGACCTAATGTCGGGGGTTTAAATGGAGAGAAAATGTTTTGAGAAACGATGTACAAATGCGCTTTACATAATTGATGTGTGTATGGATTGGGATAACAGTTGTATGAGCCCCTGATAAAATGTTAAAAAAGGAAAAAAAAAAAAAATTCTCACATAAAAAGTAAAAAAAAAAAAGTGAGCGATTCAACCCGCCAGCCTGCCATTCAGCAGTAAAACACGGGGCTTCCTCGTCCCATAAAGAGTTGGTCTTGGATCACCTTTTGACCCATTTTACATTTGTTCTAATCTCTCTGGTTGGTTGAGGTTTTTCTCTCTTTTACCTTGTTATTGTTTGTTGTTTTTGTATGTTTTCCTGCCTAGAGACAATAACGGGCTTAATGGTTTCTTGGGGGCAACAGCAGGAGAGGTTGGAGGGAAGGGAGAGCTAATAGGTATGTGAACAAAAAGAAGAAAATGTTCCAAAAGTGATTGTGGTGATGATTATATGACTCTTCTTGACATGATGGAGCTACTGAATTATACGAAATGTAGATTATGTGCCAATAAATCTACTTTTGGAAAAGGGCGTTTCCAGTCTGGGTAACCCACAGGGGCAGTTCTGTAGGAGTCAGAACTGCCTCAATGGCGGTGATTCAAGGGCTTGTTCTTTATTTGTTTTTCACCCCAACTCAGTTAGATACCAGTTTCACCTGAATCTACCTTCAAGATAGCTACTAGAAGGTTAGTAACCCTAAATCAGTGCAGTAGCTTTCTTAGCTACCTGACTCCCTTTTTGCTTCATTGCAGTTCATTCTGCATATGACACGCTGTGCTTTCATCTCTAGTCTTATTATATACTTAACATTTTTCTATTAACCTTACGGTTTAGACGGAAATATTTAAGACAGTCCATAATACCCTACTTCCTTATTTCCTCTCTCAGTTTCACTCTACATAAATTTACTTTAAAACGAGTCTTCCTGAATGAAATCCATTCTGTCAAACTGGCAACAGCTTCTTCTTTTATTTTGCCCCCATATACACACCATTTTAGCATGTTTGACTATTTAACTCAGGCACATAATCTAGGTCTACTTTGAAACTTCATTGCCTTGAATTTCTGAGTACAACTTTTAGTTATGTAAAATTTTAAATCTTGCATCTTTAAACAAAGTGGATTTTTATTTTATTTGAATGCATACTAATTCAAGAGTGCCTAGATGTGTTGCCTAAGTCTTTTTGTTGTTACTTTGTTCTTAGAATCTTATTTAAACTGAAAATTAGAGAAATATGATTTATGAGCAATGCAGTAATTACTTTATAGATTATGTTTCCAAACACACTGCAACTATGGCAAGTAACAAACAGTCTGGCCAGTCAGAGCCGTCGAATAACGGGGAAGAATATTCTTGTGGTGCTAGTGAAGGGCACCAGGTTTGTTTGCTTTTTAATCATTTCCAAAATGAAGATAAAACAAGAGCTGGCTGCATCTAAATGATTACAGATTAATATTTTTAGTACTCCTTCTTTAAAATAACAAACTATTTTCGTAGAAGTTAAGACTAATTTTGGAAAATTATCTGGACCGTGACGCTTTGGGCTTGCCCCCAGTCTAGCTGCTATTCATTGTGGCCTGTTGTTCTGCTTGACAGAACTAAATATTTTTCTCGTTATATTTTTGGTACAAACCCAGAAAAACCTTATTTTGACACTGAAGGCATGTTGAGTCAGTGGTATTTAATTTAGTGCACTCTTCAATGGTGCAATGGAGTCTTCTGACACCATCAGATCATGTTCAGTGAATTATGTAGGGTTAAGAAAAGAGCCCTGCTAAATTATTTTAAACTCTCCAAGGTTAATTAAAAAAAAGTATTTTAAGAATTGGTTATTTTAAAATGTGTTATTTTCGGTCCATAGATTAACTTTTTGAATTTTGCATCATAAAATAGCCTCTTTTAATTAAAACAAAAACTCTAGGATTGACTTTTGTAAGATGTAATTGTAAGGTTACATTTTCATATGACCCCTTTATTTATAACAACAAAAAGTTTTTTTTTAAAGTTGTCATTGCTTCCTCATGTAATTAAAAGATTCACTACTTTAAGGTTAAGAATGACGTGACGGTCTGTGGCTGATGGATTTGGCCTTTTAGAGCTCTTGCATTAGAGTTGACAGGAAAGTGCCACATGAACTGAATCGAGAGGCGCCTGCTACAAATAAATTCAAGTGTAAGACTGTGCCAAGAATAAGCCACCGTTTATAAAGAAGCCCTTACCTAAACAAGCTGGAACCCTGTGGAATTGCAAATTGTGGTGCAATGGGAATAATTTGTAACAGGAATGACTGCACTTAGTGCTTGCCACCCTCCCTGAATGTCTTAAAAGATCAGAGTGTGGAGATGATGGAAACTGGGAAAATAAGTGATTCACAGCCTTACAGATAGCTTACTATTTAGAGAGGCCAAGCCCTTAGGACGGATTGCATTCGGAGATAGGGAGCATTGAGGTTAGAAACAAAGAAGTGTGTTCACACACAGGCTGGCCCTTGTATTTTTTCCTCAAGGAGTTGTACACACTGATTCGCTAATAAACACTGTGTGGACATTATTATATCTGTCTTTAGCCACTTTTTACTCTCAAAGGGTTATCTCTTAATAGGATTGAGACATCATTTCACCTTGAAGGAGTTATTTACGTGTGTGTGTGTGTGTGTGTGTGTGTGTGTGTGTTCCCTTATAAACATAAGCAGCTCTGTTCCAATTTAACCCTAAATGTACACCTTGGTGTTAATCTGTATTTCACACCAGCAGGCAATCAGTTGTCATAATACCAATCCCTAGTCTCTCCACAATACAGTATTAATTACCGTATATGCTCCAGTAAACGCCGGCCCTATTATCAGCCAAGGCGCCTAATTTTACCACAAAAGCTGCATTAAAAATATGCTGAAAAACTCAGCTTATGGAGACTCAGTGTCAGGATTGGCCCAGTCTGACCCCACCACACCCAGGCAAAATACTAAGGGCGTGCTGCAGAGCAGCGGGGGAGCAGAGCAGGGTGGTCCTGAGGGAGTGCAAAAGACAGACTTTGGGTCCGGGGCGTGGCACCCCATCTGACTTACCGGAGGACACTCCTAGAGGTCAACAAACAGACCTTGAACTATTTACAGGTTTTTTGGTTTTGGCTTTAAATTTTATTTATTTATCTATCTATTTATTTATTTGGTCATTGGGTTTTGTTGTTGTTGTCATCATTGGGTTTTCTTTTGTCGCTTTATCTTGCTATGCCTTGTCTTTTTGTGCATGTTATTATCTCTGCAGGTCTATCTAGATAAGATAGGCTGGATGAACAGTCTGGAGGAGAAAACAACGGGCCGATGTTTCCTGGGGGGCATGGGAGAGGGGGAGGTGGGGGAAAGGAGGTTAACCAACCCAGGGAAACAGCTAGTGATCCAAAATGAGTGGCAAGGAGGGTGTGAGAGGCCTGGTGGGGATTCAGCAAGGGCAAAGTAACCGCGAGAAATTACTGAAACCCAAATGAAGGCTGAGCATGATAGTGGGACAAGAAGGAAATAGAGGAAAGAACTAGGAGGCAAAGAGCATTTATAGAGGTCTAAATATAGGCATGTACATATGTAAATATATTTATATGTGAGGATGGGGAAATAGATCTATGTGCATATTAAATTGGCATTCCATGATGCACACCCTCCCAACAGGATAGCTGAAGACAAATGTGTACATAAGTAAATGTGGTGAAGAAAGCTGATGGTGCCCAGCTATCAAAAGATATAGGGTCTGGGGTCTTAAAGGCTTGAAGGTAAATAAATGGCCACCTAGCTCAGAAGCAACAAAGCCCACATGAAAGAAGCACACCAGCCTGTGTGACCACGAGGTGTCAAAGGGATGAGGTATCAGGCATCAAAGAACAAAAATTCATATCATTGTAAATGAGGTGGGGGAGAGTGCAGATTGGGACCCCAAAGCCCATCTGTATGTAACGGGACATCCCCTTACAGAAGGGTTGCGGGGAGGAGATGAGCCAGTCAGGGTGCAGTGTGACAACAACGAAACATACAACTTTCCTCTAATTCTTAAATGCTTCCTACCACCACCCCACTATCATGTTCCCAGTTCTACCTTACAAATCTGGCTAGACCAGAGGATGTACACTAGTACAGATAGGAAATAGAAACACAGGGAATTCAGGACAAATGATCTCTTCAGGACTGGTGGTGAGAGTGGCGATGCCGGAGGGTAGAAGAAAGGTGGGGTAGAAAGGGGGAACGGATTATAAGGATCTACATATAACCTCCTCCCTGGGGGATGGACAACAGAAAACGTGGGTGAAAGGAGGGAGACATCGGACAGTGTAAGACATGACAAAATAATAATAACTTATAAACTATCAAGGGTTCATGAGGGAGGGTGGTTTGGGGAGGGAGGGGAAAAATGAGCTGATACCAAGTGGAGAGCAAATGTTTTGAGAATGATGAGGGCAACGAATGTACAAATGTGCTTGGCACAATGGATGTATGTATGGATTGTGATAAGAATTGTATGAGCCCCCAATAAAGCGAATTTTTTTTTAAAAAACGGCTTATACACGAGTATATACAATAGTTATATATACAGCTATTTGTTTTATGTCTGTCTTCCATTTAGGATATAAACTCCAGTAGAGTAAGTCTTTCCTTTATTTCTGTATCCCCGGCCCTATCACAGTACTGACAGGGAATAGGCGCAGAAAACCCTTGGAGAATGGTGCATTCAGGTCCTGGCACAGCTGCAGTGTAGAGATGAGTGGAGAGACTGAATCTCAGAGGGATAGGAAATCATGTGAAGGAGGTTGCTTGGGCCAAAAATAGTAAAAGACACCGAAAGATTGTAAGCCCACGCCCTTTTCTGGATGGACATTGTTTTAGGGTATTCATGCTTTCACTGCTCAAACAAGAACATATCTGTATAATCCATCTTCATAGAAAATGTTTAGCACATGAAAAACAAAGTAACATTGTACATACTATTTGTAGTCATGTGTATGGTACGTTTCTTACATGTTTAGAATATTTCCCCACAAATTATATAATAATCATGTGTTTAAGGTGTAGCACATAGTTATAAATAATTCAAGTAATTGAAATATGTACATTTCCATACATAAATAAGTTCTCCGAATTTTAAGATCATGGTAAAAGTAAAACCATATTGTTTATTGATATAAAATTTTTAAAGGAATTACAGAAATCAAAGGGATTATGAGATAATACCACAGGCCTGCAGTAGATAGCCTCAGTGAAATATATAAATATTCAAAAACACAAACTACCAAAACTGACTCAAGAAGAAATAGAAAACTTAAATTTTCCAAGAGCAAGTAAAGAGATTGAATCAATTAAACACAAAACCAAAAAAAACCCAAAAAACTTCCAATAAGAAAAAACCTGGACTAGAAGTTATATTGATAAAAATCTCTCAAATATTTAAACAAGAATTAACAATTCTTCTAGAACTCTTCCCCAAAAAATAGAGAATGGGGGGACCGATTATAATTCATTCTTTGAGGTATTACCCTTATACAAAACCCAGACATAATTGCCAAAAAACTAGGTAGACTGATATCCTTCATAAATGTAGAAGCAAAATGCTCAATAAAAACATTTGAACCTAAACCAGCAACATTTTTAAAGGATTATACATGGAATTGTAAAGATATGTGAAGATGATTCTGTAGACAAAAATCAGTCTGTACTATTGTATTAGTCTGGGTACTTTGGAGAAACAAATCCACATCAACATGTATAAGAGAAAGTTTTATGTAAAGGTTAAGTGTGCATCAAGAAAATATCCCAGGCCAGTGCTGCCCAAGCCCACAAGTCCAACATTAACCCAATAACCCATATGTCCAACACCAGTCCACAAAGTACTCTTCCATCTCACAAAACAGAGGCAACAATGCCGACTTCAGGAGGAAAGCCGAGTCAGTGAATGTGTAAGCATCTCAGCGCTGGCAGGGGTCGCCACACAGGTGCTCCAGCACCCAGGGCTGCATCAGGGTAGGTCCATGTGGCTTCTCCTTGGGGTTGTCTTACAGGAAGTCAGCCTTGCAAGCTGGAGCAGGGAATTGCTAAGACAGCTGCACCCTGGTGCAACCACAAAGCAAGAGACCCAAGAACTAGAACTAGAAAGGCGAGGCTCACCGAGCCAATTATCCCTCCGCCCTTCAATTAACCCCACATGTGTTTATCAGCCAGGTTGACACAATTAACTAACTCAACTGTATACTGTTTTAATAGAATGAAGATGTAAAACTACTTAACTAGTTTCCATTGGTACAGAAAACGTATCTTTAAAAAGTCAGTATATTTTTATGATAAAATACTCTACTAACTAGAAACTGAAGGAAACTTTCTCAACCTGATTAAACATATCTGAACATATCTGATTAAACATAAACTGAAAAACATCCACAGCTGAGATCATAATAGTGAAAGATTGAAACTCTTCCACCTAAGTCAGGAACAAGACAAGGATTTCTATGTTTGTCATTTCTGTTCAGTATTGTAATGGAAATGATAACCAGGCCACTTGAGTAAGAAGGAAAATGAGAAAATATCCACAGTAGAAAAAAGTAAAACTTGAGGGGGGGGAGTGGGGGATGGAGACCCAAAGCCCATTTGTGGGCCACTGGACATCCCCTTACAGAAGGGTCTCGGGGAGGAGACGAGCCAGTCAGTGTGCGATGTAGCAACAATGGAAAATACAACTTTCCTGTAGTTCCTAAATGCTTCCTCTCTCTCTCCCTCTCCCCCCCCCCCCACACTCCCCATGATCCCAGTTCTACCTTACAAATCTGGCTAGACCAGAGGATATACACTGGTACAGATAGGAAATAGAAACACAGGGAATCCAGGGCGGATGATCCCTTCAGGACCAGTGGTGAGAGTGGCAATACTGGGAGGGTGGAGAGAGGGTGGGTTGGAAAGGGGGAACCGATTACAAGAATCTACAGGTGACCTCCTCCCTGGGGGACAGACAACAGAAAAGTGGGTGAAGGGAGACGTCAGACAGGGCAAGATATGACAAAATAATAATTAATAAATTATCAAGGATTCATGGTGGAGGAGCAGGGAGGGAGGGGAAAAAATGAGGAGCTGATGCCAGGAGCTTAAGTGGAGAGCAAATGTTTTGAGAATGATGAGGGCAATGAATGTACAAATGTGCTTTATGAGGGAACCAATTATAAGGAACTGTATGTGACCTCCTCCCTGGGGGACAGACAACAGAAAAGTGGGTGAAGGGAGACGTCGAACAGGGCAAGATATGACAAAATACCAATTTATAAAGTATCAAGGGCTCATGAGGGAGGGGGGAGCGGGGAGGGAGGGGAAAAATGTGGACCTAATGCCAGGGGTTTAAGTGGAGAGAAAATGTTTTGAGAATGATGTACAAATGCGCTTTACACAATTTATGTGTGTATGGATTGTGATAAGAGTTGTATGAGCCCCTAATAAAATGATTTAAAAAATCAAAAACAAATGTGCTTTATACAGTTGATGTATGTGTGGATTGTGATAAGAGTTGTGGATTGTGATAAGAGTTGTATGAGCCCCTAATTTAAAAAAAAAAAAAAGTAAAACTAATAGATGGCATGATCTTATATATGGAAAATGCTGAATAGTCGACTAATACACACACACACACACACACACACACACAATACTGGAGCTAATAAGCAAATTGAGACATTTCCGGATACTAGATCAGCACATAAAAATTTGTCTATCTCTGTATGCCAGCAATGAACAAAAGGAACAATCTGAAAATCAAATTAGGAAAATTATTTCATTTGTATTAGAATCAAAAGAGTAAAATACTTAGGAATACATTTAATCAAGGTAGTACACTGAAAACTACAAAACACTGTTGAAAGGATGCTTTGAAAAGAAGGCCAAGTACACATGCAACTTTCCTCTAGTTCCTAACTGCTTCCTTCTCCCCCCCCCCTCCACCCGCCACTATCATGACCCCAGTTCTACCTTACAAATCTGGCTAGACCAGAGGATGTACACTGGTACAGATAGGAACTGGAAGCACAGGGAATCCAGGGCGGATGATCCCTTCAGGACCAGTAGTGAGAGTGGCAATACTGGGAGGGTAGAGGGAGGGTGGCATAGAAAGGGGGAACCAATTACAAGGATCTACATGTGATCTCCTCCCTGGGGGGCGGACAACAGAAAAGTGGGTGAAGGAAGACGTCGGACAGTATATGATATGGCAAAATAATAATTTGTAAATTATCAAAGGTTCGTGAGAGAGTGGGGAGCAGGGAGGGAGGGAGGAAAAATGAGGTGCTAATGCTGGGCCCGGGCTTACGTGGAGAGCAAATGTTTTGAGATTGATGAGGTTAATACAATAGCAGTACTCCCTTAAACTGATGTATAGATGCACTGTAGTCCCACTGCGTTTTTTAAAAAAATAGGTTGATCTTGAAATTTGTATGGAATTGCAAGAAACCCCAAATAGCTCAAACAGTATTTTGTAAAAAAAAAAAAAAAGTGAGTTGGAGGACTCAAATGTAATGATTTCTAAACTCACTTCAAAGCTACAGAAATCAAAACGGTATTAACATAAGGATAGACATTTAGAGAATTGGAATAGAAGGTCTAGAAATAAACCCTTATGTATATGAATAATTGATTTAGACATGAATGCCGAGACCATCAGTGAGGAAAGAAGAGTATCTTCAGCAAATGACATTGGGACAGCTGGACATGCAAAATAATGAAATCACATTTTATTCAGAACTTAAGTTAGAGTGGATCAAAGACCTAATATAAGAGCTAGGACTGCAAGACTCCTAGGAGAAAACAGGGATAAACCTTTATGACAGATTTGGCATGGGATTCTTAGATTGGACACCCAAAGCAGAAGCAACATGAGAAAATTAAAAAAAATAAGCTGGACCTTATCAAAATTAAAAACTTCATACGTCAAAGAAAATGAAAGGTTAACCCACAGGATAGGAGAAAATTCCATGTTCCTACAACTTTTTGAAGCCCCTTTGTATATCTGATAGGGTCTGATATCCAGAATATATCATGGACTCCTACAGCTCAACAACAAAGAGACAAAAAGCCCAATTAAAAATGGGCCAAGTCCTTAGTTCTCCAAATGTGTGCAAGTGGCCAATAAGCATATAAAAAGTTGCTAACTATTGTTACTCAGGCTTGTTATTCAGGCCCTTGAGTCAGTTCCAACTCCTAGCAATCCCACGTAAAGCAAAAGGAAACACTTCCCAATCTGATTTCATTCTCAGTCATTGCTATGTGTAAGCCCATTGTTGTACCTACTGTGTCAATGCAATGAAATTCATTGACGGACTCCTTTCTTCCCTGGCCCTCTGCCAAGCATGATGTCCTTCTGCAGGGACTGGTCCCTCCTAATAACATATCTAAAGTATGTGAAATGAAGTCTCACCTTCCCACGTATACGGAGTGTTCACTCTCTGGCAGCCCATTCCATTTCCTTGCCTCGGAAATCCTTGCTTGGGAGCAGTTCTGCTCTGTCCTGTGAGGTGGGAAGCAACTTGAGGATAGTGGGTTTGGTCTTTGTTGTTGTGTTGTTTTAAGTAATTAAGTAATAAAAATGTCTTTTGAAATAATCTTGTTATTTTTTTAAGATCATTTTATTGGGGGCTCTTACAGCTCTATAATCCATGCATCAATTGTATCAAGCATATTTGTACATGCGTTGCCATCATTTTCTGAACATTCACTTTCTATTTGAGCCTTTGGTATCAGCTCCTTTCCTCCATCTCCCACGCTCTTGACCCCTTGATAAATTATTATTTTCATATCTTACACCTACCGCTATCACCCTTCCCCCAGTTTCTGTTGTTCCTCCAGGGGGTGGGAATGGAGTGGTGAATGGTTATGTGTCAGTGCTCCAGTCTAGCCCCAAGCAAAAGGCAGGACTGGGGTCATGATAGTGGGGGTTTAGGAAGCCTCAAGGAACTAGAGGAATATTGTGTGTTTCTTCAGTGTTACACTGTGCCCTGGTTGACTCATCCCTTCCTTGTGAACCTTCTGTGAGGGGATGTCCCATTGTCTACAGATGGGTTTTGGGTCTCTCTGCCCGGGACCCCCTCATCCTCAGCAGTATGTTTGTTTGTTTGTTTTCTTCTGGTGCTTGTTACCGGATCCTGTCGACACCTCATGATCGCAAGTCTGGTGTGCTTCTTCCATGTGGGCTTGTTGCTTCTGAGCTAGATGGTCGCTTGTTTAACTTCAAACCTTGAAGTCCCCAGCCGCTATCTTTTGATAGCCAGGCACCAGCCATTTTCTTCACCATTATTTGCTTGTGCACCCATTTTGTCTTCAGTGATTGTGCTGGAAGGATGAACATCACTGAATGCCAGGTTGTTAGAACAAAGTGTTCTGGTGCTGAGGGAGGACTTGAACAGAAGCCCAAAGTCCATCCACTACTTCAATGTATTGCCATATGTACATAAGCCAATACCACCATTTTTATGTATTAATGCATTTACATATTGTAAACACCTATGTTTATACCTCTATCCATAGCTTTGATTCCTAGATCTTAGAGCTTATTATTTCAAACCAAAGCATTTCAAATCCCGTTCAAATCATATTATGTTGGACATGTATTCAATTACAATCTGATGTCTTTTAAACTAACCTTCAAAGACATGGTTTAAGTGAATACATTTCTTTTTCTGATAATAAAAGTAGATACATATTACAGAAAACCATGTGGAAACTTTTTTTGTTTTTACTTGCCACTGAGTTGACTGTTTCTTCCTATGGTAGTTCATAGCATATTTAATATTCTGTCTTCCTTTTTCATATGTACATGGGGCCATTGAAAAGACCATGATTTTAATCAGACATATCTTAGTTATCAACATGTGACATCTTTGTTTTTTAAATCTTTCAGAAGATTTTTTTGCAGATTTTCCCAACAGTAAGTACATTGTTTGATTTCTTGACTGCTGCTTCCAAGGATGTTGATTTTTGATCCAGGTAGAATGAAATATTCACAACTTCCCTTTTTCCCCCATTTATACTGTTTATTGGCTCAGTTGTAGGATTTTTTGTTTGCTTTGTGTTTTCCACATAATAAAGGAGTATGCACATAGAGCACATAGAGCTCACTGGATGGACCATGAAACTCTATACTCACTCGCACCGAGCCGATTCCAATGCATACCAGCCCTGTAGGAAAGAGTAGAAACTCCTGTGGGTTCCCAAGACCATAACCAAGGAATGGTTAGTGGCTTTGAACTGTTCACCCACATATGCCACAAAGGCTCATTTTGGATGGATTACATAAGAATCAAATAGGTGTTGTTGGGTAAGCATTAGGCAAGATCAGAAGTTCAAGCCCACCAGCCATTCCTGGGAGAAATATGAGACTGTCTACTCTTACCAAGTCTGAAAAATCCAAAGGCATGGTTCTACTCTGTCCTGTTGGGTCACTATGGGTTAGAATCAACTCGATGGCAGCGAGTTTGGGTTTAACCACCTATAGACTCTCAAGTGCCTGAGTATGTATTCTTCCTATTTATCATTGTCTCTTAGCAAATGAAAATATGCCTCTAATCTATTCATTTTAGACCAAGTAATTTAAGACCACACATTTTTCTATGCAGAAATTCCTTTTAGACTCATAAAACTGATTGTATTTTTGGTTCATGTGGTTGAAAGTTTAATTACAGAATTCAAAATAGGTTGTAGAATTATAATGAGATGCCTTTTATGGAAACAGTAGATCAGCTCATAAAATTGAGTATCACCCATAAGTAATGAGTTCCTTTTTAAAAGCATATACATATAGCAGACCAACTGGTACAAATTACTTACTCTAAAGCAAAGATGAGACAGTTAGGGGACAGGGAAACTAGAGTACTGAAAATAGTACAACCAGAACAGAATGAATGAGAATGAGGGCGTGATATAAAAAAGATAATCAGTGGCCCTGGATAATTTGTGTAGAGGTTGTTATGTAAAGACCTTATTTACTGTGCAATCTTTCCCCTTAAACACAATAAAATAGCATTTTTAAAAGAATTACAGTGATACAGATGAGCATGTTTAATTTATGGGACTCATTTCTACAAAATATGTTTTTTAAGTATTATATTAAGGTTGACAGATCTCCTGAGGTTAATTTTTTTTGCAAAATGTGTTATTTTTAGCAATTAGATTTGACTTTCCTAAGTGGAAATACGTTGGTTGAGAATGCCTTCTGTGTTGCAGATTGCAAATAGAAGAATCTTCCAAGCCTGTTAGACTCTCACAGCAGCTGGACAAAGTTGTGACAACCAATTACAAGCCTGTGTCTAACCATCAGTACAACGTGAGTATGCTGCATGTCTGTCTTCATTTTGCCCTCTCTCTATTGTTTACTCTGTTACCGACCCAGGGGCTCTGGTGGTGCCACAGCAATCAAGCACAGGACTTTCCAAACTGCTGGTGTAACCTTAAAAAAAAGGACCAAACCCACCCCCCATGTACCACAATGTTAATAATTATTGGAAACTACCCAAGTAAACATCAACACATGATACATAAACACTGTAGTGGTTTTGTCATTTCATACGATAATACACACAACAGCTACATACAGCAGCATGGGTGAATTTCACACACTTAATGCTGGACACCCAAAACTATTTTTCTTTAGAAGATCTTTTTTTTTTAAGATCATTTTATTGGGGTCTCTTACAGTTTTTATAAGAATCCATACATCAATTGTATGAAGCATATTTGTGCATATGTTGCCATCATCATTTTCTGAACATTTACTTTCTATTTGAGCTTCTCTTTTTTACAAACACTACTTTTTGAATTATTTTATTTAGTTAGGTCAAAAACAAAATAGGCCAGATGAAGCCTTGCTGTGAGGATTCAGGATTTTGTTGGGTGGGGCTTAAGAGTGGCTCTTAACTAGAGGGCAACACAAAGGGATTAGAGTGCTGGTGATGCTTCTGGTACTGTGTGCGAAATACATAGGTGCGAACAGTTTTCCACTTTATAGTTCAGTGAGCTAGCTGTACATTAGGATGAGTGTGTGTGTTTTCTACATGCACTATAAGTCCAGGCAATACCTCTTTACAGAGCTTGATTTTTGTTTCTGTGGTATATTAACTGTGAGTAATTGCATAAGCTACCAGCTCTGTCGCTAGCTCTTCAGTCCACAAATCACTAAGTAAATAAAAGGTGTCTTGTAATCAGTGACCAATCTGGCCACTTCTTTCAAATTCTGTTGTGATTGCCCAGCATACATCTGTAATGCAGCAAAATGTGTAGTTGTGTGGTCTTCTTGTCTCTTGGTGATACAACCATGTGACATTTTACAAAAATGGTTACTTAAAGAGGGAATTTGCCAACCAAGATGGACTTGCAGCCAAGCCGCAAACAGGGATATTTATGCTCCAAGCCTGGAGCTGAGCTCACCCACCTAGGGGCTCTGCTTTCAGTCAAGCTGTGGACTCTGCTGGAAGATGATCGAGAACACTAAGGAAGGATACACTACTTAGAACAATGCACATTCAAGAACAAAAGGGCAGCATTTGCTCCGAGACAAAGACCCAAGGGCAAGAAAGAAGGAGGAATAGAAATAGGAAATGGGGTAAGGAATATTACGTTGTAGGTTTGTAACCAGTGACATGAAAGTCCACAATGCCACCACTTCAGAGTCTAGCACTGCAGCCCTAGGACCCTGTTTTGTTGTTACTGTTGTTGGTGTTGTCATGGGGTCAATAGGAACTTAATGAAAGCAAACTTGACATGAATGGAGAGAGTGTTTATGACCTAAAAGGTGCAGATATTTCAGAGGAAGTGAGGTTGGCAAAAATCTGTCCAATGAAGGAAGTTTCACAAGATATTTCACAACATTGAAAGTAGGAAGGATAAAAGGTTGGAAGCTAATCCAAACTTTGTGAGTAGTCAGACAGTTGGCCTAGCATAGAAAAAAATGTTCACTTTGTATCATAAAGTATATGATGAGAAGAAGGCAACTGCTGTTGAAATGACTTGTTGGAATTATCACAATGAGTCATGTGTTGTCTGATCGTAGTGAGCAGTCAAGTCCTCTTGGGACTGGAAGAGACGAAAGCTGAGGAAGACTTCAGTTAGTACTTAGCCATGTCAGTATCCTACAACAGTTACTAAGATTGGTCTCCTCTCAGTAACTTTTTAATATATTAAACTGTCATACCTGCATTATGCATAAGATACATAGCTCTCTAGAACCATATAGATGAAAGCCTTGCCTTCGAGAAGCTGCTACTTCACTCCATTATCTAACTACGACTTCTCACATGCCCACTTTGGACTATCGCCTAGCTACATTCATAGTACTGAATAAACATTTCTAAACTATTACCACTTCTCCTAATCCCACGAGGTTTACCCATGTTATACTGCTTCAAGACAGAGACACGCGCTCCTCAGTCAGATCCACAGTAGCTGGTCTCTGCCTCCTTCATCCTCGTGACACTGACAGCAGATTTAGAATACAGAGAAGTTTCATAAGTCCTAGTTTCAGGTGTTTGTTGTTTGTTTGTTTTTCCTTTTAGCCCTTAAAATAAGCTCAGAGACCTTGTATTTTGATTTGTTTGAGCTTAAAGCTCTAACACATTGCTTTTTAAAGACTATCTTTAACAGAAAGTGACTGTTGTCACTGAATGAATGAGTCATTATAGCTATCACTCACTCTCTTTTGGTAAGTAGTTTATTTACCTGAAACAAAGACTTATTTATTCTTCGAACTAGTGAAAACAGGCATTGTGAAATAATGGGATGGGTGTAAAAGAGGACAATTTGGGCTGAGGGAGGAAAGGGTGGAATGCATACTAATCTGTCTTTATTTAGGTGAGAATATAGGTACGAAAGCCAGTGCCACTTGAGTAATCTTCACGTCTTCAGTGGCACCAATCCTGTGAATCATGTTCAGCCATCGCTGTTAATGGTTCCCAAGCTTTCCCTTTCAGCTGTTGATGTTTATAGCCCTGTGAATTACAGATTATATTAACTGTTCTTACCTCACTTGATCTCAGAAAATGAACTTAAAAGTCTTTAAAAGGTTCCTGCAAAGACACTGTAGATAAAGATGACACTAATCAAGCAAACCAGAAAGTGGGAAAACTGGCACTTTTGCTGCTGCTAAAATGACCTCGTTATCATTCACTTTTTGAGATAGAAACAGTGATGATGTTAGAGCTGACAATAAGTTTCCTGTCCAAAATAAAATTACAATATCATCTTAAATATGACTTCCCAACCCTATCTTAGTGATGGCTCTGTTACTATCTCTCAGGTAAACAGAAACAACTCTAGATATTTTAACAGAAAGATGTAGTATAGGGAATTGGGTAAAGATGGAAAGGCTGGGGTTGCAGAAGAGAGGAAGGAGTTACCCATAGATCAGGATGCTAGTGCTGCCAGAAGTGTTCCCAAAGGAAGGCTGGAGGACACCTCTCTCTCCCACTACCATTCTCCCTTGGGCAGAATCCGCTGGCAAAGGAGCCTTGGAGATGTAGCTTAAACCCCCTAGTCCAACCGTTCTCAACCTGTGGGTCGTGACCCCTTTGGGGGTTGAATGACCCTTTCACAGGTGTCACCCGATTCATAACAGTAGCACAATTACAGTGATGAAGTAGCAACGAAAATAATTGTATGGTTGGAGGTCCCCACAACATGAGGAACTGTATGAGAGGGTCACGGCATGAGGAAGGTTGAGAAGTACTGCCCTAGTCATTGCTGCCTCCAAGACATGGAGCTGATGGTGGCCTTTTAGAAATAACAGACGTAGTGATCCTTGACCTTTCTGTGTTATACCCTAAGTTACACTTGCTATTTCTAGTATGGCTCTATCACAAGTTGCAATACATGTAAAAGCTAAACAACCAGATCATGAAGACAAATGGTTGCAAGACGAGTATTTTATAATTTTGATAAGCTGCATCTAAAGTTGCTCTTGAAATCCTTTCGTTTCATCCCTTTAAAAGTGTTAATTTTGTATATGCTTCGTAATGGCCACATATATTAAGCATATCTCTTTACAACTTGAAAATAGATATGCATGTAGCTCATACTCCACTATTTTTGCAATAAATGTGTGTAATCAGTGTTTAGAGTCAGTGATATAGACATGCCGGTGCAGCTCCCTCTGCCTCTTACTGCAGGTCAGGATGCCTCTGTGTGTTCGGGTTGACTTTTGTGTACACAATCAGCTAGCAGTGTAAATTTCACAGCCGCCTTTTATATATATGAGGGCGTATCCAAAAATAAAACAAAAGTAAACTGGAATTGCGCTAAGTGGAGCTTTCCTAATCTACATTTTTCCTGTTAGGCGAGCATCAAGCAACTCACTCTGAGTTAGTGCACCCAGTGGCGTTGCCTAGAATTTTTTGCGTAAAAGCGGTTTCATTTGAACCTTGTTTTGTTTTGGGGGGAGTTTTTGTCTACATTATTTCTTAAAATCATTTTATTGGGGGCTCTTACAGCTCTTATAACATTCCTTACATGAATTAGAACCTCGTTTTTTGTGATGGCCTATTTAAGAGAACAGCGTGTGGCTGTGAAATTTTGTTTCCTGCTCTGGAAAAATGCTGCAGAAACTGTTGTGATGTTGAACACAACTTACAAGGACAGTGCTATGGGAAAAACTCAAGTGTACAAGTGATTTTCACCTTTCAAACGAGGTGAAATGTTGATTGATGACAAATCTCATTCTGGACATCCATCAACTTCCCAAACAGATAAAAATGTCAATTCATACGTAGTGCATTTGGAATTCGTTCCACCAGGTAAAAGTGTTAATCAAGCTTTCTATTTAGAGGTTCTGAAAAGATTGTGTAACAGTGTGTAACATATAAAAAGGCCCAATTTGTGGCAGGTGGGGGGCTGGTTTGGCCACCACAACAATGAACCTACTCGCACAGCCACACACAGTGTGCCAGTTTTTGGCAAAAATCAAACAACAGAACCAACCCAACATGCCTCTTGCCCCACACATCTGACTCAACCTGAACTCACTCTGTGCAACTTCTTTGTGATCCCGTGCATGAGAGGGACGTGAAAAGACAGCAGTTTGACAGCTTTAGAAGAGGTGAAGAAAAATCGAGGTGGGGTGCTGTCCGCCAGCCAAACGAGATGAGTTTGAAAAATGTTTCCCAAAATGGAATCGCAGATTTGACCAATGAATTAAGTGTAAGAGAGAGTACTTTGAAGGTGATAATATTGTTTTGTAAAAAAGAAAAAATCAACTACATAGCTTGAGGGGGCTGGAATTCCAGTTTCTTGGGGGTACACCATCATATTCTACAATCTCTTGTGATCTTCTCAGAAGGAATCCCTTTACTCAAAAGGAATTGTGCCCTCTGCAGATTAGATAGTGGTTCTCAACCCCAGCTATACACTGTAGTCATCTGGGGATCACTTATAAGAGAACAATACCTCTAGGGGTAATGGTTTAATTGATCTAATGTAAGGCCAACTATTTTTTTTAATCGTTTTATTAGGGGCTCATACAACTCTTATCACAATCCATACATACATCAGTTGTGTAAGGCACATTTGTACATTCATTGCTCTCATCATTCTCAAAACATTTGCTCTCCACCTAAGCCCCTGGCATCAGCTCCTCATTTCCCCCCCC
>NW_022103908.1:39129090-39143946 GCF_000313985.2 Echinops telfairi
GCTATATCTTTTGATAGCCAGGCACCATCAGCTTTCTTTGCCACATTTGCTTATGCACCCATTTGTCTTCAGCAATCGTATGAGGGAGGCGAGCACACAATGATATGATTTTTTGTTCTTTGATGCCTGATAAGTGATCCCTTCAGCACCTCGTGATCACACAGGCTGGTGTGCTTCTTCCACGTGGGCTTTGTTGCTTCTGAGTTAGATGGCTGCTTGTTTACCTTCAAGCTTTTAAGACCCAAAATGCTATATCTTTTGATAGCCGGGCACCATCAGCTTTCTTAGCCACATTTACTTATTCACCCACTTTGTCTTCAGCAGTTGTGTCAGGAAGGTGAGCATCATAGAATGCCAATTTAATAGAAGAAAGTGTTCTTGCAATGAGGGAGTATTTGAGTGGAGGCCCAATGTCCTTCTGCTGCCTTAATACTTAACCTATAAATACATGCACGTAGATCTATTTCTCCATCCTCATATAAATATATTTGCATATGTACATGCCTTTATTTAGACCTCTATAAATGTCCTTGGCTTCCCAACTCTTTCCTCTATTTCCTTTGACTTTCCTCTCGCCCCACTATCATGCTCTGTCTTCATTTGGGTTTCAGTAATTCCACTTGGTTACGTTACCCTTGATCACGCCTACCAGGCCTCCCACACCCACCTCACCACCGATTTGGATCACTTGTTGTTCCCTTGTCCCTGGGTTTGTTAACACCACTACCTTTCCTCCCACCTCCTCCTCTCCCATGTACCCAGGAACTGCCGGTCCCGTTGTTTTCTCCTCCAGATTGTTCATCCAGCCTATCTTATTTAGACATACCTACGGAGATAATAACATGCACAAAAACAAGGCAGAGCAAAACCAAACAACAATATACAACAAAACAACAACAAACCAATGAAAACAAAACAAAACACAACAAGAAAGCAAAGCGTGTAGTTAGTTGAAGGACTGTTTGTTGCCCTTTAGGAGTGTTTTCCAGTCCAGTCTGTTGGGGCACCACGCCCTGGCCCCAAAGTCCACCATCAGCATTCCCTGGGGACCTCACCGCTCCATTCCCTTGCTGTTCTGTTGTACCCCGTTAGTGTTTTGTCTCAGTATGACGGGATCAGATTGGGCACAATTCCCACACTGTGTCTCTGGTGTTGTCCCCTGTAGGGCTATGGGTCAGTGAGGGATGTCGTGTCTCATAGTGGGTCCAGCCATGTGGTCCTCTCTGTGGACTGGCTGCTCTAATCGGGAACATAGTCCTCAAGGCCTGGTGGGCCAGGATGTGCTCCACTCTCTCCTCCTCTCCCTTCATCTGCTCCCATGTGCTCAGATCAGATATGTCCCTCTCCCAGAGCTGCAGATTCAATGCCATCCTTTGGAATAAATTTTTCTGGGGGAAGGAGCAGGTGTCCACGTAGTAGTTGGGATTGGGCCGGCTCCTCAGACCTCTCCACTGGTTCCCTAAGGGCCAACTATCTTAATTTATTTACACTCCCTGCGTATTCTAGTACAGCCACTGATCCAAATAGGTAAGAACATCTTAGCCGTGTGTACCAGCTCCTCTTCCCGGGATGTAGCATGGAGGATGGTACCGAGGAGACAAGAAGCCTCTTTTCACCAAACCTAGGGCTTTTAAACAAAAACAGTGTCTCTGTTATCCTTTCCTTTCCTGGGTTTGAAAGAAAATTCACCCTCTCTCTCCCTTTTCTCTCACTTTTTTTGACAAGAGCTCTTAAAAAGCGGTGAAGCACTAGAAAAGCCAAACTAGAACATTGATTGTGAGACAAAAAGACTGATGTTGAAGTATGTGTATAAATTCTGGATGTTTGCTGACTAACTTAGAAACCCATTCATATAGACACCATAGGACATAACAATATTTCTCCACAGTATTTTATTGTATTAACATGCTACGTGCTTTGTCCATTTGAATTTGCACACCAGTTACTGGCCAGCTCTAAAAGTTTAATTTTCTCCTAAGAGATAATGACATCGTAGTCAGAAATAGAAACACCAGAGGAGATTGGCAATACGTTTATAAGGATTTAAAATGCAAAACCATGGTATTCAAATCTCTTGCTCACTTCAGAAGTTAAAATAAAAGCCTTCACAAAACTGGCTTGACAAAGCAATCAAAGTATTTCTGCAAACAATGGTCTAGAAATTTGCAGACATCTGTATTATAACATTGTAATTGGTAGTGGGTGGCATATATAATGTTAGTCAGTGATTAGAGCTTCAGTGATGACGATGAAACATTCACAATGGCTTTTCAACAGTCGGTTGCATTCCAATCCTGGATAATTTATTTTCTGTTGTGAAAGTAAAATCAATTGTGTGTGATGGGTTTTTTAATTGTAAAAAAATTGTGACTGGGGACTAAATTTGAAGTGCTTTCTGAATTGATGTTCTATTTCTGTGTGGTTGGTCTGGTTAGATATGTGGCCAGTGGAACAGATTTTTCTTAAAACCATTCTCATAGTCAATTCTAATCCATGGCGACCTGATAGGACAAAGTAGAACTGAAAGACCGGTGGCTTGTGGCTGTATGAAATTCCGCATCCCCCTTAGGTCTGGGTCACCCCTCCGTGGTCTCGTCCTTCCTGTATTTTCTAAATCCTGAGTTAAATGTCTGGATCCTCCACTTACTTTACTAAACGGGGTTGTAATCTCCCCACGTCTTAGGTTCAGACTTTTCTCTGCCTCTTCAGCAGGCTTCCTATCTAGACTGCCAACACTATCCAAGGACTTTTCAAGATGCAAACAAGCTTAGAACAATTTGATATGTCTTAGGGCTACTTTGTTTTCCACAATAGCCAAGCACGTAGAGACGACACAGGGGCCCCCACTATTAGCAAACTATGGGAGGCAGGGGTCTTGGTGTGGTGTACATACTCATTGAGTGATGAATGTAATATGCATGAAGGCTTAGGTCCCATTCTCGATGAGGTCCCAATGATTAGATCTGGAATCTTTGATCATGCCTTTAGGACTTGATGGATCTGTGATAACATCTGCTGGGGGAGAAAGGGGCTCGTCCCTGGGGATAATAGAGACGCTGTGCTGGGTCCCCTCCCGGCCTTGCATGGTGTGTTTCTGTATCAGAATTTCAATCATAGTCCTAGAGCCCATGAATTCTGTAAGTCACTCAAGTAAATTTTTAAACTCATTGGCAGCAGTGAGAACCCACTGAGAGGCTAATTTTTGCCTATTTGGCAGAGGCTAGAAGCAGTCCTACTGGTGAATACCCCACTCTGACTCTGTGTAGAGTCAGAAAGAGAGAGAGCTCACAGAATGGTGGCATGGGAGAGTGAAGATAGGAGTTAGTGTCACATTTTGGAAAATTCGCTTTATGTCAGCAATTATTCATAGGCTCTCTACCTTTCAGTTCTGTCTTTATTTTGACCCTAGAAAAGGGAAGTTTTCTTGGATGGACCTCATGTCCTCATGCTTTGGTCTTAGCTATCCAGTCTCCTTCCTCACTGCCTGAGTCTGTACTTCTCCCTTGTTCTGTGTGTGCTCTGTCTTCCCTACACTGGGAAGGCTTACATTTCCTCTGCCGAGTAGGATTCCCAACCTACTCCTCTCTTCATTCTTGCTTCTGGCTCTTCTAGTCCTCTTCTCTTGACTCAGTTCTTTGTACCTACCCATAGTTCTCTTTCATTTTTTACCTGTCCAGAACATCTTAAGATTGCCTGGATTTCATTCCTCTGAAACAGTTCCAGTCTGTATAATGGTAGCATTTTTAGCCTCATGGTCTTGTCTTAGATAGTTCAGTGGTCTACTATTACACTTAATGCTCAAACCCCTCTATGTGCAGTTTAGTATCTGTGCCCTCAGAAAGGGATGTGTCTGTTTATTCACGTCGTCATTAATGTAGGATCTAGCCCATGTTGTTGTTAGTGCCATCAAGTTAGCACAGACTCATTGCCACCTGTGTACAGCAGAACAAAACCAACACTGCCTGGCCCTGCGCCATCATCACATCGGAACCCATTGTTGCAGCCACAAGCACGATGCCCTCCTTCTCCAGGACTAGGCTCTCCCGACAACATGTCCAGCGTACATGAGATCAGTCTTACCGACCTTGCTTCTAAGGACAGATGTTTTGTTCTTTTGGCAGTCGGTAGTACTTTCAGTATTCTTCACCTGCGCACTATAATTCAAATACATCGGTCTCCCTTACTCAGTACCCAGCTTTCACATGTATATGAGGGATTGAAAATATCTCTCTAGCACATGTTGCTTAATCTGCTGATGAT
The DNA here is from genome assembly GCF_000313985.2 of Echinops telfairi. Taxonomy (NCBI): domain Eukaryota; kingdom Metazoa; phylum Chordata; class Mammalia; order Afrosoricida; family Tenrecidae; genus Echinops; species Echinops telfairi. The sequence continues at coordinate 39,133,351 of NW_022103908.1, forward strand.
GTGAAATAATGTTAAGCTCTCAAGGGGTATAGCTCAAAACAGTGATGGTGATTATGTTATCTCTCACCTTACCTGGCTCCTACTTTTATTTCATTGAGCATCTGCTCAGTGTTGTCAAAAATTACCTTGTATTAGTAATTTGGAAGTCCCGTTTATTCCAGGAGGCTTTAGAAAGTTCATCATTTTATTTAATTCCATTTTCTGTGAACTTCGTGAAGTCCCCTCATGTATCAGGAGGAGCCCTGGTGGTGCAGTGCTTAAGTGCTTGACTGCACTTTGAACCCACAAGATCCCTGGGAGAAAAAACTGGCAATCTGCTTCCCTGAGGGTCACAGCCTAGCCAGTCCCCTAGGCTGTCATTTCCATGAGCTGGAATCAACTTGACACAAACACCAACATCTTGTGCATTACATCTTGTTTTTAGTTTTAACAATGGAAAATTACGGGGCTTTCTTTTCGATAGCAAAAAATTTTATTGTTAATATCTGAAGAATAAGAACTAGAAGAGGCTGGGTTTTTACACTATGTAGTTATGAGCTGCGCCTCGCAGGCCAGAGTTACTGGGGCTGTTCTGGTTGAGACACCAAGAGTGTGTGCGCTCGGCAGGCTTCCATCCTACCTGCCCAGTTGGCAGCTGCAGTTTATAGGTGTGTTTCCTTAACAAGTTCCTGATGTTTCATAAGAGTAAAGTCTTTCTGAAAATAAGTTAATCACCTGCGGTGAATAAGTAGACACTGCATATTTTCAATACAAAGGTAAATTTTCACCAATGGAAAGTTTCAGCTTGGTGACACTAGGAGAACTTACACATCCTCCTAGTGCCACTGCTTCCCACACAGGTGTGCACAGAGGCACCCACAGCTACCAGGTGCATGGCACATGTCCCCCAGTGTCCAGGTTATGCACATAGGATGGAGATTTTAGAAAAGGGTTTTGTTCCAGAGTCTAGAGTATATGTTTCACCTTTTCTGTTTTCAGACCTACTTCCTCTTATAATTGAAGGAAGAAGCTAAAGGAGGTCACACACAGAGTTAGGGTGAGAAAAGGCTTCTTATTGCTGCCCCTGTTTTGCCTTTTTACCAGTGTGACCTGGACTTTTCACGCCCTAGGGAGCCTCTCCTGATCAACTTGTCCTGTAGCCTAAACCCTGTCATATGCCCCCAAGTTTTGAAAGTTACATCTGTCATATAAGCTATGTTACTATAATTGATTCATTGAAGCCCCCTGAAAATTAGAGCTTTTGATCAAAAGTAGCTAACCATTCGCTAAACTGAATTGCTAACATTTTGGCAGAGACGGGTGTGGGGGCCAGGGGGAGTGGACAGGTCATTACATTATGCTTGAGGAAGCACTGAAAGTGGTTTGCAGCTCAGCACCATGGCCCTCTTGGAGCCTGGGGCCCTTGAAGCTCCCAGTCTCTGCACCCCTCCCTTTTCTTTCAACTGCAGCTCAGGAGTTTTACATCTTACCATTTACCTGGTACCTGAAAAAGAATGCTGTGTTTTGTTTGTCCCCCCGCCCCCCCCTTTTTTTTGTCTTTTTTTTTTTTTAACATTTTATTAGGGGCTCATACAACTATTATCGCAATCCATACACACATCAATTGTGTAAAGCGCATTTGTACATCATTCTCAAAACATTTTCTCTCCTCTTAAACCCCCGACATTAGGTCCTCATTTTTCTCCTCCCTCCCCGCTACCCCCTCCCTCATGAGCCCTTGATAGTTTATAAATGGGTATTTTGTCATATCTTGCCCTGTCCGACGTCTCCCTTCACCCACTTTTCGGTTGTCTGTCCCCCAGGGAGGAGGTCACACACAGTTCCATGTAATCGGTTCCCTCTTTCCTACCCATTCTCCCTTTACCCTCCCTGTTTTGCCACTCACACCGCTGGTCCTATAGGGCTCATCCGTCCCGGATTCCCTGTATTTTCAGTTCCTATCTGTACCAGTGTACATCCTCTGGTCTAGCCAGACTTGCAATGCTGTGTTTCAAAGTAAGCATATTAATGCTTTTGTTTCTTTCGCTTTTCTGTGCGTAGATTGATTATGAAAGGAAAAAGAAAGAAGATGGAAAGCGAGCTCGGGCAGATAAACAGTATGTTCTGGACATGCTGTTTTCCGCCTTTGAGAAGCATCAGTATTATAATCTGAAGGACTTGGTGGACATCACAAAACAGCCTGTGGTATGTATATGTTTAAAATGACCCTTTACATATGTCCTGCTTCACCAGCAGTCAGTACTAAAGACAATGTGCATATTACTCACCAGGGTAATGTTAAATTCTGTTTCAACCCTCGGAAAAGGATACATTTTGTTTGGTTTTTTATCATTTTACTGGGGGCTCGTACAACTCTTAGCACAATCCATACATATATTCATTGTGTCAAGCACATTTGTACATATGTTGCCATCATCATTTTCAAAATATTTTCTTTCTACTTAAGCCCTGGGTGTCAGCTCCTCATTTTTCCCCTCCCTCCCCTCCCCTCCCCTCCCTCCTTCATGAACCCTTGATAATTTATAAATTATTGTTATTTTTTTCATGTCTCCCTTCACCCACTTTTCTGTTGTCCATCCCCCTGCAAAGGGTTTTTTGTAAATCATTGTGCTCAGTTCCCCCTTTCTCCCCTGACCTTCCAGAAAGGGATGCGTTTATGCAGCCTGTTTTGGCAACATCAGCTATCTATCTATTTATTTATTTATTTTTGGAGACTAATTTTTTTTCCTAATAGAACTGATTTATCAGAATGAAACATTGATTTTTAAAAATAGGATAAGAAAATTCCACTTGAAGAACTTTTGTAATGCAAGTGCCAGAATTCATTGAAATTAGTAAAGGAAAGGCAATTTGTAGCAACCTAAATTAGAAGATACATTTTAGAATAAGACCGTTAGGTTATGATGAAACAGAAGTACACTGAAAAGTTCTTTTGTGTATTATGCTGTACATATCTTTTGTTTTTAATGTAATCATTTTATTGGGGGCTTGTACAACTCTTATCACAATCCATACATACATCCGTTGTGTCAAGCACATGTGTACCTATGTTGCCATCATCATTCTCACAACATTTGCTTTCTACTTGAGCCCTTGGTGTCAGCTCCTCATCTTTCCCTCTCCCTCCCCGCTCCCTCCTCCCTCATGAGCCCTTGATAATTTATAAATTATTATTGTTATTTTGTCATATCTTTACACTGTCCGATGAAGAGACTAACTTTTTAATTAATTTTTTATTAATAAATAATTTTATTGGGGGTTCTTACAGCTCTTGTAACAATCCATGTATCAATTGTATCACACACATATGTACATATGTTGACATCATTGTTTTAAAAAACTTTTCTTTCTGCTTAAGCCCTTGGCATCAGCTCCTCTTTCTTCCCTCACTCTCGTACCCTCACGGACCCCTGATAAATTATAAATGATTATTATTTTCATATCCTACACCGTCTGCATAACATCAGCTATTTTAGACTGCACATTTTTTCCCATTTATCTTTATCACACCCAATATGTTATCTGAGTTATCAGATTTAATTATAACTGTTCCCTTAGACATTTTTAAAGAATTAAATGGTAACCCTTTCATTTTCCCCATTCCTTATCAACTTTTCCACTTTGGCTGTATACACAGACTGTTAATTCTAGTTGCTCTGTTTATTCTGAATACATAACAAGATAACCAGTTTCTTTTTAAAAACAAAACAAAGACATTTTAATATAACCAGATAATCTATTGAAGGGTATGACATATTTTTTTCTGATTTATACAAAGCTTTCGGACATGATTGGTGACCCGTCAGTGTTGGTTGTAGCTTCTCACTTCTGCGGAGATCTCTTTACTATTAGCACATCAACATTTCACTTTTAAAAATAAATTAATTTAAATTCAAAAGATCATTTTTAAAATGGAGAAAGTAAAATGTTTGTGCTGTATTGTTCCCAGTTTATCCCAATGACTTCATCCCCTTGAACATCAAAGCCTTTAAAACAGCAATCCAAGATAGATTAAACACTTTAAAAGAGAATCATTCACTAGCTAAGCTGTGTTTCTTCTGGTTTTTTAATGAAGGTTATGTTCATATACGTACACACCACAGAGACATGATTATATTCATTATTCCAGCAACTCAAAGCAGACAGAATACTCTCATGGAATAGCTCAAAAACATTAAAATATAAGAAAATAAACATTTATAGAGGGCCATCCAGATAATACTAAGAAAATCTTCCTTTATGTGGGATGGCATTGTTTTGATCAGGTATTCATTTTGCATCAAATAAAATGAATTTTTCCTTTTTCTCTGGACTGTATGAAGAGGTGACATCACAATGGCAGGACGCCTGATTACAAATCTGCCATATGCAGAGGGCGCATCCTTGCTTGCTGAAAGTGAAGGGAACTTGAAGCGCTTTTTCTTTTAATTCTTTTTATTGGGGCTCTCATAACTCTTATCACAATCCATACGTTCATCCATGTGTCAAGCACATTTGTACATTTGTTGCCCTCATGATTCTCAAAACGTTTTCTTTCTACTTGAGCCCTTGGTGTCAGTTCTTTTTCCCCTCCCTCAGGAACCCTTGATAGTTTATACATTATTATTAGTATTTGTTCATGTCTTACACTGACCAACGTCTTACTTCACCCACTTTTCTGTTGTCAGTCCCCCAGGGAGGGGATTATATGTAGATAATTGTGATTGGTTCCCTCTTTCTCCCCCCACCTTTTCCTTATCTTCCTTGTATCGCTACTCTCATTTTTGGTTATTTATCTGTCCTGTATTCCCTGTGTTTCCAGTTCTTAGCTGTACCAGGTACATCCCCTGGTCTAGCTGGATTTGTAAGGTAGAATTGGGATCATGATAGTGCGGTAGAGAAAGCATTAAAGAACTAGAGAAAATTGTATGTTTCATCGGTGTTATCCTGCACCCTGACTGGCTCATCTCCTCCCCAAGACTCGTCTGTAAGGGGATGTTCAATTGCCTGCAGATGGGCTTTGGGTCTCCACTCTGCATCCCCCTTCATTCACAGTGACATGATTTTCTGTTCTTTGATGCCTGATACCTGATCTTATTGACACCTCGTGATCGCACTGGCTGGTGTGCTTCTTCCATGTGGACTTTGTTGCTTCTCAGCTAGATGGCCGTTTCTTTACCTTCAAGCCTTTAAGACCCCAGTCGCTATATCTTTTGATAGCCGAACACCATCAGCTTTCTTCACCACATTTGCTTATGCACCCACTTTGTCTTCAGCAATCGTTTCAGGAAGGTGAGCATCATGGAATGCCAGGTTAATGAACAAAATGTACTTGCATTGAAAGAATATTTGAGTAGAGGCCCAATGTCCATCTTCTACCTTAATATTGAACCTATAAATATATGTACATAGATCTATTTCCCCATTGTCATATATAAATATATTTACATATGTTCATGCCTATATTTAGACCTGTATAAATGCCCTTTGCCTCTTAATTCTTTTCTCTATTTCCTTTTACTTTCCTCTTGTCCCACAATCACGTTCAGCTTTTATTTGGGTCTCAGTAATTCCTCTTGGTTATATTGCCCTTGATCAAGCCCTACCAGGCCAATTAGACCCTCCTTGCCATCAATTTTAGATTACTTGTTCCCTTGTTCCTGGGTTTGTTAACACCCACTTTCTTTCCCTCCCGCCTCCCCCATTCCCATGTCCCCCCAGAACCATCAATCTCATTGTTTTCTCCTCCAGATTGTTTATCCCGTCTAGGTAGACCTGCAGAGATAATAATATGCACAAAAAACAAGATAGAGCAAAATAAAGCAACCAAAGAAAACAGAACAGCAACAAGAACAACAAAGTAAAGCCTGTAAATAGTAGAAGGTCTGTTGTTGACCTTTAGTAGTGTTTTCCAGTCAAGTCTGATGGGGGGCCACAGTCTGGCCCAAAGTCTATTTTTGTTATTCCCTTGGGACATTATTACTCTGCTCCCCTTGCTGTTCTGTTGCACACTCTTAGTGTCTTGACTCGATGTGGTGGGGTCAGATTGGGTGCAATTCCCTCACTGTGTCTCCTTGACTCAAGTACTCTCTCAACACAAGAATACTTTGTTCTTACAATCTGGCATTCTATGGTGCTCACCTACCCAACACGATCACTGAAGACAAAATGGGTGTATAAGTAAATGTGGTGAACAAAGCTGATGGTACCCGTCTGTGGAAAGATACAGCATCTGGGGTCTTAATGACTTGAAGATAGACAAGCGACCATCTAGCTGAGAAGCAACGAAGTCCACCAACCTGTGTGATCATGAAGTGTGATGGGATCAGGTAACAGGCATCTAAGACCCAGAACCCATACCCAAGGTAAATGGGGTTGGGGGGGTGGGGGAAGGGCTAATGGAGTGAAGACACGAGACCCCATGCCCATCTGTAGACAATTGGACATCCCTCCTACAGAGGGGTCACAGGGAAGAAATGAGCCAGTCAGGGCACAGTATAGCACTGATGAAACACACAACTTTCCTCTAGTTCTTTGATGCTTCCTTTACTCCACTATCATGACCTCAATTCTGCTTAGAAATCAGATTAGACCAGAACATGCACACTGCTACAGACAAGAGTCCGCAACACAGGGAATCCAGGATAGATAAACCCCCTCAGAGCCAACAATGACAATATTGATACCAGGAGGATTAGGGGAGGGTGGGGGTAGAAAGGGGGAATTGATCACAAGGATCAACCTAGAACCTCCTCTCAGGGGAAAACAATGGAAAAGTGGGTGAGGACCGACAGAGGACGATGTAAGATATGGAAATAATAATCTATACCTTATCAAGGGTTCATGAAGGAGGGCAGGTGGGGAGAGGGAGAGGAAAGAAATGGGGACCTGATGTCCGGGGCTCAAGTGGGAAGAGAAGGCTTTGAAAATGATGATGGCAGCATATGTGCAAATGTGCTTGACACACTGGATGAATGTATGGATTATGAAAAGAGATGTAAGAGCCCCCAGTAAAAGTATTAAAATTAAAAAAATTTTAAATAGATTGCTTAATCTTCACTTGGCCAGTAGACAAAATGGTTGAAGTTGTCAAGCATTTCATTTTACTTGAATCCACAGTCAATGCTCTTGAAAACAGCAGCCAAGAAATCATTCGACATATGACATTGGGCAAATCTGCCACAGAAGATCTCTTTAAAGTATTAAAGAGGGAAAAAAATATCACCTTGAAAATTGAGGTTGCACCTGACCGAACCCATGGTATTTTCAGTCCCCTCATATGCATGTGTAAACTCCACATCGAATGAGGGCAACCAAAGATGAATTGGTGCACTTGTATAATAGTGTTAGGGAAGAATATTGACTATATTATGGACTGCAAGAAGTTTGGGGGAAACTACAGCCAATGTGTTCCTTAGAAGTGAAGATGATGGAATTTCGTTTCACCTTCTTTGGACATGTCACCAAGAGGGACCAGTGCCTCGAGAAGGCTCTCTTGCTTGGTAAAGTAGGAGGCTAGTGACAAGAGGAGCCTCAACAAGATGGATTATACAGTGGCTTCAGCAGTGGGCTCAAACATAGGGAAGATTATGAGCCTGGAACTGGACTATTGCTGTTGTCCTTTGAGTTAAAACAACCAAAACAAGTTCTGCTAATTTTGGTTCTGCAGATAATTTGTATGTGATGAGACTCAGTTGTACCTCTTGTAATAGAGCTGCTTCACTTTCAGTAGATGGACTGTCATTCCACTAACCTGAATATGTGTAAAATGATGGGTTTGAGGGGAGCAGATCCATAGCTTTCATTAGTTTCATAGTGGATATGGGACCTAAAAGGTCCTAAGAGCTACCGATCTAAAACTAAATTGGTTTCTTCTATGGGCTAGCTTCTTGTTTTTGTTTTATTATTTCTACAGGCAAAATTGCTCAAGAAGCAGACAATTCTTAAAGGCATGGTTAGTTTTTATCCCTAAATGTTCATGTACTCCACATCACAAAAATAGTAGGAACTTAGTAAATATTTATTGACTTTGATTGCCAAAGGCAGAAGAGGGCTGCCTCCCATGCCCCTTTTGATAACAAGTTCCTCCCCACAAAGTGTATCCCTTGAGTGCATACACCCTCTTTGTTATCAGCAGTGCTGCTGTATTCTTAGTTACCATCTGCTTTCCGGCATTTAGAATGTCATTCGGAGTAAATCCGAATTATTCTCTTGGTTTTCCATTTCCTTACTTTCTATATTCATTCTTTTTCTTAAAGACTTTCACTTCTACAAGGATTAGTATAGATTAGAGGCACTGTCCTTGGGTCCATTCTATTTCGCTCATTCAGCCCACCTGTGACTTACCTCAGGAGTCAGCAAGAAGTAGTCATGCTTGGTATCCACTGAAAGGGTTTTTTGTTTTTTTTTAACATTTTATTAGGGGCTCATACAACTGTTATCGCAATCCATACACACATCAATTGTGTAAAGCGCATTTGTACATCATTCTCAAAACATTTTCTCTCCACTTAAACCCCCGACATTAGCTCCTCATTTTTCCCCTCCCTCCCCGCTCCCCCCTCCCTCATGAGCCCTTAATAGTTTATAGATTGGTATTTTGTTGAAAGGGGTTTTTATGTAGTTGTTCTGTTGGCTTGTTTTCCTCCTCTTCATGAAATGTCTGTAGAAGAAGCCCATTACTTCTCCCTGGGTACTCGTTGTTCTTTTAACCTTGAATGTGTTATGCCTACTTTTCATAATTTATTACATTCAGAAACACATACAGCATTTCCTTAGAAAATACAAACCATAAGAACTTTACCTAACTGTTCCTTTGGATGCACCAAACTGCTAATACCACTTTGAGTCCCTCCAAGCCTGTTCCCTAACACAACATCCGCATATCCAGTGTATGTTCCACCATACTTTTCTGTTAACAGTGACACCACTGAAAACCAGCTCTGATTAGAACTGAACCCCTTCGTTTCCATGTGCCTTGTACCCAATTTCAGGTCAAGATTGGGGGAAATTGATAAAATATTCATGATTTCTTCAAAATTACTGCTTCCCGGTGATGTCAATCCAATGGGCCTGTTTTCTAATGGAAAATATACCTTTGAGAAATCTGTGTGTTTTATGAAAGGTTCAAATCAGCAGAAGAAAGTGGACAAAGATACATGCATGGCTTTGGTTTCGAGGAAGCTTAGTGCTGAGCTCTAACTGCAACCAACAGGCTTATTTGCATCAAGTAGGCTTGTATGAGCAAAACCATTCTCCTGGTTTTAGTATCAGCAATCAGGTGATGGTACCCTAGTCCTCAGTTTGCTTTCAGACAGGCCTAAATACAGGTTTGGGGAAAAGTAATTTAAGCAAAATTTGGAGTCAGTAAAATACAAGAAGATACACTTTCGGCAAGGCTAAAATGGCTCAAGGACTGGAGAGAGTAAGTTATTTCCTCTTTCAGAAAAGGAAGGTAGATTAACAGGTATGATAGGTCTGTTAGTTGGATGGGACCCTTTCAGTCACATGGACTCAGTGCAAACTTTAAAATAAAATGTATCAGCACCTAAGCAGACAGTAACAGAAAGATGTTCGCTCGTGTCTTATTGACTATGCAGTAGCATTTGATTGTGGATCATAGCATAGCCTTAACAAGAGTGGGAGTGCCAGAACATTTCGTTGTGCTCGTGGGGAACTTATACATGGAGCAAAATGCAGTTGTATGAACAGACAAGGGGATACTGCATGTTTCAAAATCAGGAAAGGTATACATCAGGGTTGTGTCCTCTCACCGAATTTATTTAATCTGTATGCCAAACAAATACTAAGAGAAGCTGGCTTATATGAGGAAGACTATGGCGTCAGGATTGGAGGAAGGCTATTAACAACTTGGGATGTGCAGATGACACAACCTTGCTTCTGAAAACGAGGAAGACTTGAAACACGTGCTGCTTAAGATCAAGGATTGCAGCCTTTGCTGTGAACTGTAACTCAATGTCAAGAAGACCAGAATCCTCATAACTGCATCAGTAGGTAGCATCATGATAAATGGAGACAAGATGGAAGTTGCCAAGGATCCATAATCAATGCTTGTAGTAGCAGCCGTTTGGAAACAAAATGACATTACGTGGGGTACAGCTGTACACATAGCTTCTTTACAATGTCGAAAAGCACGGAGGTTACTTTGAGGGCTAAGTGCGCCTGACCCAAACCATGGTGTTTTCAGTCACCTCATAGGCGCAAGATAGTCGGACATTGAATCAGGAAGACTGAAGAAGAATTGGACGCATTTGAATTGTGGTGCTGGTGAAGAATACCGAAAGCACCACGGACTGCCAAAAGGACAAACAAACCTTTCTTGGAAGAAGTACGGCCAGAGTGCTCCTGAGAAGCATGGCCATGTTGTCAGGACATACTTGGGCCCTGGAGAAGGATCATGCTTGGTAAAGTAGAGAGGCAGTGACAAAGAGGAAGACTTTCAACAAGATGCATTGACATCAATGGGCTCAAATATAAGAACACTGGTGAGGCTGTTGCAGGACTAGGCAGGGTTACCTACTGTGTCAGATACTGGGTCTCTGTGGGTTGATGCCAACTTGATGGTTCCTTTTTTTTTTTTTTTTTTTTTTTTTTTTT
>NW_022103908.1:39144225-39148212 GCF_000313985.2 Echinops telfairi
CAGTTCCATGTAATCGGTTCCCTCTTTCCTACCCATTCTCCCTTTACCCTCCCTGTTTTGCCACTCACACCACTGGTCCTTATTTATGAGCCCATCAACATAGTAGGAAAATTCAGGAATTATCTAGCTTTAGAAACATGACACAATCCCATTATTAAAAGCATTTATCAAAACTATCTCCACATTTCTTCTGTCTTTCTTGTGTATTGTCTTTATTCTTAAGCATATTCTTGCCATGTTTGGCTACCAAAATGTGTTCCTTAAAGTAATTCACATCCAGCAACTCCTAAGGAAAAACTGGGAAGATCGCAGTTGGCCTGGCAGAAGCTGTATGTCTTTTGAAACAAAAGGATGGGACATGCTGGCCAGGGTCCGGTGTTTATTCTACCATGGAACAGGCCAGACAGAACTGTGAGTGAGTTGTGCAGGCTGTATTGTCTTCTCAAAAAGCTTAGATGGTCCCTTAACATGCTAGCTGTCCTTTTCATAACACTCAACACACCTGTGCTGGATTTTTGTTTAATGCCTGAATTTTCAACTGAATGTTGCCCAGTATGGTAAATAAACTACAAACTCACTGCCATCAAGTTGATCCCAACTTATAACCACCCTATGGAATCTTTTGGGGAGCAGATAACCTCGTCTTTGTCGTGTGGAGCAACTGGTGGTTTTGAACTACTGACTTTACATTTACCCAACATTGTCACCAGGATTCCTGTATGGCTGTCTACATTGAGGATACTCCAAAGTGGGTTTTACATTGTTTAATTTAGTTCTTCAGCTGTGCTAGCTGTGTAAAGGTGTTTGTTGGCATACGTGACTAGTGCTGGCCATATTAGAGCAGGCTTAGTACCTCAGTGACCCGGAGACTTCTATTGGGCAGCATTGCCCCTGACTGTAAATCTCTTAAGAGACCAGGTACTCTATTTTGTTGGTCATTATTGCTGCTAGCTTTGAAGTCGTCTCTGGCACAGAATAAGCACTCAATAAATATTTGGTGAAAGAATAAATTGTGAAAGCAGATGAGTTACAGGTTTGAAAACCACTTTTTTGTGTTTGTATCTAGTACAGAAATTAAGGCATACTTTTGTAGGAAAGCTCTATTTCAGCTATGATTTTAAGGTAGTAACGCAATGTATTTAAAGCAACCCCAGCTGAATCCTTGTTTGCTTTCCCTATCATCCTTTTTTATTAGACAGACATACTGTAGTAGTTTCTATCTTGTGAAAGTCCTTAACCCCATATCTCTCTCCAGTGCATCTTTTCTCTGCTCGTCGTAGTTTATTTAGGCTGTTTTCTTCCTGGCTTCCATTTCTAATTAAACCTTCCCAGAAACAGCTCTGTCAAGGTCATTGAACATCACCCCACTCAGTTTGAAGCGTTATTCCCTCAACATGAACAAGCATACCACTTTCTGCCTCCTTGTCTCTCCCTGACTCACGGAGTGTGCACGGCTGGGCCCTCTCTCCCCAAGCCAGACCCCATGGCTTGGGCCATCCTCAGTGTGTGGCTCCCTCCCAGATGAAGGGCTCCAGACCCATGTGGCCAGAAGTCTTACGTTCTCCATGTAGAAGCCTAATACAGCGGAACACTGTTTGATATTGCTGTAAGAAGAAACAACACTGCCCCTGGCCCAGCAGCCATGGGGGTTCATCGAGGAAATGGCTGTGACACTCGAAGCACAGTGCCTGGCACAGGTAGCTGCCCCTAGTGCATCATTTATATGCCTGCTTCAGATTTCTCGTGTTCAAATAACAACTCTTGATTTCTGCCTGCTCATCAGTGCTTCCCCAGGCTCTTCATATCAGCAAGTTTTTCAGGCCAAAAACCTCTTCATTCTTCATGATACACATATCTCTGACTCAAGATCTTAAAAATCGAAGGACTCTTAGATATTATCTAGTCCCCTTTCTAACTTACTGAGGTAGAGAGGGTAGTTGGCTGATGGGTTCACCTCCGGCTTCAGGTTAGGAATGTCCCCATCACATTCTCCAGTTGCTATTGGGTCTTCCCTGTGCATCAGCGTAGAACTGTTTCAGATGCAGATCTCCAGCCCTTTCTTCCCAGGCACCATTCGCACCATCCAGGACTCTGTCACACGGGGAGGCACAGCTGTGGACCTGCAAAGAAAAGACTGCTCTGGCTAGGGGAACCTCCTTGAGGTTTCTCTCTCAGGCAGACTGCTTACTGATTTCTATATTATTAAGAATCCTTTTCATCTTAACCAGATGTATAGAAAATTGACTTTAAATTGTATTTGAGCGCATTAAGTTCCTTATCCAAAAATAAACATAGTTTGTCTGTGTGTTTAATGCCAGAAGCTCACTTCCAGATTTGTTACACACTAAGTGCTGCTGCAGAATGTTTTATTCTGCCATATACTTTCCCCTTTTTAGTTGACCTCCTCCCGTTTTTTCTTCTTAATCTGTATCATCATCTTTCTGTTCCCTTAATCCTTTTCATTTCTCTCTTTACTCTCTCCTGTAACTAGGCATTTTCATTTTTAAATGGTGCTATTAAAGCTCTGCAAAGAGCTAATTTCCTGAGCAGGCATATTAATTAATGAGACCTTGGGCCTTCCATTTTAGAGAATAATTATTTGCTAACTTATGAAGTAGAGCTTTAATTAGAACTTTTAGAATCTAAAATGTTAAGATAAAGTAAATGATTAACTTTGTTGGATGTGAGAGATATTACAACACATTAATGAACCCTCACTCCTTCCTTCTGAATAGAAGGTTCTGGTAACTGACTACTGTTTGTTGCTGTCAACTCGCTTCTGGCTCCTTGTGACCCCATGTGTGCAAAGTAGAACTCCATAGGGGTTTGCTCATTTGCGTGTTTTTAGTAATAATATTTTGCGTCTGTGAAGGTTCACACAAGCAAGTTAGGCTTGCGCTCAACAGTTTGTACACGAAGTGTTCAGTGATGTGCGGACATTCTCTGCCTTGGCGTTCTGGTGGGTCTGTGTCCATGAATCTTGTTTCCCTGCCTCCTTTAACTTCTCACCTTTGTTTTAAAGTAATGTTTGTTCAGTGTTTTTCTAAAGAGCACAGTACTCACAGAGCAATGGTTCTCAACCTGTGGGTCGCAACCCCTGTGGGGGTCAAATGACCCTTTCACAGGGGTTGTCCGATTCCTAACAGTAGCAAAATGACAGTTATGAAGTAGCAACGAAAATAATTTTATGGTTGGGGAACCACCAACGTGAAGAACTGTATTAAAGGGCTGTGGCATTAGGAAGATTGAGAACCACTGTCTCAGAGGATCATCTTTATTTTGTGTGCCAGTCAGTTATTTAACTAAAAGGGAACCTCAGGGACAAGTTTGGGTTCGAGGTTTTTAAAAAAAAAAAAGACAGTAGTCTCAGAGAGCCCTCCATTTGCAGCAGATTCAGTCAGGCTAGTGTGGTGATTTGTTTCTAGTACATTTTTCTCCCATTCTGTCAGAGTCTGTCTGAACAACTGGTAATGATACCAGGCACCATCTGGTTCTTCCGGCCTCTGAGCAGATGAGGCTGTGGTTCATGTAGACTGTTGACCTCATAGACTAGTTTCTTCTTGGAGTCTTTGGCTTCCTTGAACTCCTGACAAGTACAGACCAGTAGTTATACCTTAGATAGCTGCTCACGACCTTGTCAGACCTCAGGCACTACTTGCCATGGCTAGGATGAAAACGTCAACTGTGTGAACTGTATTCTACCAGGTAACGGAGTTCTCCCACAAAACTGGTCTTAAGTCTTCAAACAAACAACAAAAAAAACCCACCAACCCCATGAGGCCTGTGATTTTGTCTAAGAAATTTCTATATTGTGCCCCTGTGTGGTTTTTTTTAATCGTTTTATTAGGGGCTCATACAACTCTTATCACAATCCATATATACATCAATTGTGTAAAGCACATTTGTACATTCATTGCCCTGCCCCTGTGTGTTTTATTATAAATAATAATGTATACATACATCCCAGGGTAAGACAGGAGTCCAGCT
>NW_022103908.1:39148312-39149870 GCF_000313985.2 Echinops telfairi
CTCTATAAATGCCCTTTGCCTCCCAGCTCTTTCCTCTATTTCCCTTGACTTTCCTCCTGTCCCAATATTATGCTCAGTCCCCACCAGGGTTTTAGCAATTCCTCTTTGTTACATTACCCTTTTAAACATGCCATGCTATTTTTTAAACAGAATATACAGTGTTTTTAAATATCATAGCAGGACTTATAAAAATACATTTGAATGGGAGTGTCACAGTTGACAGATATAAAATTTGTCATGTTTTTGTAAAAATGTGTTTCTCACATATACATGCCTACGTACATATGTAGTCATACAGTTCTCAGAGCTAGGACCTTTGGGTCACATCATCAGGCCTGTCTGCTGGGGCACCTCGGCGGGGATTCTGACCACCCACCTTTGGTATAGAATTTGGGCACTTAACCCTTTGCATCACTCAGGGCCTGATAGCTATTATTTCTACCACTATTTATTATGCATCAGTAACATTTTCTTTTTTTTTTCCTAATCATTTTATTGGGGGCTTGTACAACTCTTATCACAATCCATATATACATCAGTTATATAAAGCACATTTGTACATTCATTGCCCTGCCCCTGTGTGTTTTATTATAAATAATAATGTATACATACATCCCAGGGTAAGACAGGAGTCCAGCTGTCAGGCTTCCAGTTCATGCATGCACAGGCTCCGACATGCCCTTGGGATCAGTAGATGGCTGAAGACACGTTCTCTCAGCAATACACTTGTCTTAATCTTGTTGGGGCACTTAAAAAAGGATCCAATCAAGAAGTTACTTCTGAGGATCTACTAAGCCAGTTTAAATTTGAGGCCAAGAGGTCAACTCAGAAGGTTATGGTGCCTGTTTTGAGGGATCCCAAAGGGATCACCTTGATAGATTTTCTCAGCAAGCACAGAGCAATTCGGAGGAGGTTTCAAGAAAATATAACGCGGCATTGGTGAGTAAAAGGCCAAGAAAGTAGTACTGAGGAAACTCCATCCTGACAGTGCACCTGCTCGAGCTTGAGGGAAGCAGGGCCCTCTGGTCCCTCTTGTCCCAGGAGAATTTGCTTGGAAAACCGTAGCCGTCCACTTCACAGCCTGGATCTTTTAGACTTCTTTTTGTTCCCACAACCCACAGAACACAATTTGAGTTCTTGACAGTGCCAAAACAGCTTGCTCCCTCTCCCTCTGTCTCTTCAACACCACCCGCCCTGCTAGTCCATTCTGATTGATGGTGACCATGGAGGACAGGCTAGGACTAATGTTCCTGTGGGTTTCTGAGACAGTAACTGTGGAACAGTTGGTGGTTTTGAACTGCTGACCTCAGTGTTAGCTTCCCAGTGTGCACTGTTTGGGGAAGAACTAGATAGATGAAGTACTGCCTTGAGAGGTCTCTAGATCTGCATGGAGGACATGCTGAAAAAACATCATTTTATAGTATTTTTGTTTAATAAGGGTTTCTATGATTTTGTAGCAATACTTTTTTTAATCGTTTTATTAGGGGCTCATACAACTCTTATTACAATCCATACATACATCAATTGTGTAAAGCACATTTGTACATTCATTGCCCTT
>NW_022103908.1:39150507-39172790 GCF_000313985.2 Echinops telfairi
AGCCAGGCACCATCACCTTTCTTCACCACATTTGTTTATGCACCCATTTTGTCTTCAGCGATCTTGTTAGGAAGGTGAGCATCATGGAATTCCAGTTTAATAGAACAAAGTGTTCTTACATTGAGAGAGTACTTGAATAGAGTCCCAATGTCCACCTGCTATCTTAATACTAAACCTATAAATATATGCACATAGATCTATTTCCCCATTGTCATATTATAAATAAATTTATATATGTGCATGCCTGTATTTAGACCTCTATAAATGCCTTTTGCCTCCTAGTTCTTTCCTCTATTTCCTTTTTCTTTCCTCTTGTCCCGCTAGCATGCTAAGCCTTCATTTGGGTTTCAGTCATCCCTCTCGGTTACATTGCCCTTTATCAAGCCCTACCAGGCCTTACACCCTCCTCACCATCAATTTTGGATCACATGTTGTTCCTTTGTCCCTGGGTTAACACCCACTTTCTTCCCCCCGCCCCCCCCCTCCCTCACATGTCACCCTTGGAACCATCGGTCGCATTGTTTTCTCCTCCCATATTGGACATTTGTATACAAATATTTCAAATAAACGTTTGTATTTAATCTGGCAGGGAGAGTAATGAAAGCTATTACCTTTCCTATGATCCTGCACATTCTCTTTGATTTTTGGAGAGGAAAAGTTTTTTCAGCCTGGCAACTGCCTTCTGAGTTCTTTAGTTAGCCCCTGGGCATGCCATCCCTATAGAAATTGTTTCAAGGAAATAAGAAAGGAAAAAAGTCTTTCCTAGCACTGGTCTCTGCATTGGACAAAAATCTGATTTGTGAATTGGGACTGGAGTGGAATATATATGCCTGTTGGCAGAGGGTCTGGTAATGTCAGTGCTTCAGCATGACCAGCCCATCATTTCTTTCTAAAATGTCCCTGGACAGTTATTTCAGGACAGGCACTTTTTATTAGAAACATTACTTCACCCAGGATGATCTGGGAATAAGTAGTCGCGTTCTCTTTCTGTGTTGTTATGTGTGAGAGAGGCCTCCTGTTGCTGGAGAGGTGATGGGATAAAATCTTTTCCAATTTAAAATTTTTATTTTCTGTACAAGGTACACTTTTTTAAAAGTATACAGGTCATTGGATTTCAGTGTGTTCACTAAGGTTATGTAGCCATCAACAATCAATTTTAGGACATTTTCATCACTCTAAAATGAAATATTGTATCCAGTAGTGACTCTTGTGTCTGCCTCTTTTCCCCATCCCGGACAACTACAAATCCCCCTCTGTCTCTCCAGAGCTTTCTCGTCTGGACATTTTATACAAATGGCATTATGTAACATACACTCTTTGTGGCTGCCTAATGTTCTCGAGCTTCCACAATGTGATAGCATGTGTGAGTACCTTGATCTTATTGCCATGTGGTCTTCTCTTGTATGGCTGTACCACACTTCACTTACCCAGTTTTCAGTTGATATTCATTTGGTGGTTTCTACATTTTAGCTGTGGGAATAAAGTCGCTATGGACATACATGTACGATTTTTGGTAGAAACATGTTTTCATTTCACTCTGTAAGTTGGTGGATCATGGGCTGTACCTGGCCAGCTCCTAGCCCAAAAGGTGCAGTTTGATTGCAGCAGCCACTCCCAGGAGAGCTGGGTGGCAGGCTACTTACTTCCTTAAGCAGTTACAGCCTTGGAAATCCTATAAGGTTGCTAGGAATTGGAATTAACTCAACAGAACTGGTTTGGCTTTCTGATATGGTAGTGGGACCCCTGGTGGCATAGTGGGTTATATGTTGAGCTGCTAATCACAAGGTCATTAGTTTGAAACCACCAGCCAGCTCCTTAGGACAAAGATGAGAGTTTCTACTCCCACCAAGAGTTACAGTCTTAGAAACCCACTGGGGCGGTTCTACCCTTTCTTCTAGGCTTTCTGTGAGTCAGAATTGACTCAAGGGCAGTGAAAACACTCACAGATAGACACAGCATTCAAAAGCTTAGCCATTCAAATTACCCACAGTGTTCCCATAGAGGAAAGGCCTGGTGATCTACTGCCATAAGATTATAGCACAGCCATTAAAAACCTTACGAGTACAGCAATTGCTCTCCATTTGCCTCGAACATAAGAGTCAGCAGAGCTAAGAATCTAAAGAGGATTAGAGTGTGTGCTAGTTGCCTCCATGAACAACTGCCTCTTTTTTCGTAAGATCAGATCTGAGTGCTGGCCAGCTACCATTGTGGAATGTTCTGCTCGGAGGTCACACAGGAAAATCCTGATCTAGAAAGGGACTTAGGGACGTAATTTAAAATTCGCATAGAATCCAAACTCTGGGGCCATTTAGACTGAGTGATACTCTACCACCACCACCACCACCTCCCCCCAAAAAACAGCTATGGGTAAATCTTTAAAACTATTCCCTGAAGTGATCATAGTTTAACTTTATGGGCATAGAATGTTTGCCTTGAACATTGTGCTCTTTTAAAGAAATAGCTATGAGGAATCAAATTGACCCAGTAACTCAAATAGTTAGACAAGAACTTTGAGCAATGAGTGTGTTAATGATGGTGAATAACTTGGAAACAGATTTTGAAAAAGGTGGCTTGATGTGTAGAATGAAAACAGTCTCACGGAATTATAATGTAAATATTCTTGAATTGGTATGTATTTTGTGTATATTTTCACACACACACAAATCTAACCTTAAAAACAGACCAAAAAAAAGAAGTTCTACATGTGGTGTCACCGTGAACTGGAATCAACTTGATGGCAGTGGGAATGGTAACTATGTTTAACCTATGACAGACTGCCAATATCAATGACCTTTTTAAAACCTGGAGCAGATAGCAGAAACTTTTATCCTCGATTGCCCTAAAGTAGAACTTTACACTCTCTACAGATTTTTTAAGGGTATAATACTTCATTGGAAATGTTAACGAATATTGAAAAATATCTGTTGGTAAAATAAATACCAACATACTCTCCCTACCTTGTCATTTCACTTCCAACTATATTTTCAAGTAGACGAGTGATAACTATTCCAATTGATGTTTTCTAATTTTTTTAAACTTGAAACTAGAATTTTGTGAGTGTTAAAATAAATCCACTTATAAAAAGAAAAAAAAAGTGAAACTAGACTTCAGATCACATAAGCTTATAAATAGTTGTCAGGGTTCTAAAGGCAGGGATTCGTGTTTAAGTTTCAATGGGAGTCTTAATGTTTTCATCTTTGTGTATTTAAATGTTCCAGAATTAATGGTGAACTCTTTTTCCATTATATCCCAGGCTTATCATTTTTCCCAACATTCCCAAACTTTTATTGCGTCTAGTAAACAATTAATATATTTTAAAAGCATGACCAAAAAGAAAAAGTACTTAAAAGTTTGATCCCAAAGGAAGTACAATATGATTATCTAAAGAATTCAAAACACATGAACCATTTGCCAGTGTCAGACAGATGCAGTGTTACTGAAGCGAGGTAGCTGGTTCTTGTTAGGTGCTGCCGGGTCATTCTGATTCAGAGTGACCTCCGTACAGGAAATGAAATGCCGCCTGATACGACGCCATCCTAACAATCATTACTTACTTTTGAGCCCACTGTGGTAGCCACTGTCTCAATCCATTCATTGAAGGTCTTCCTCTTTTTCATTGACATGATGTCTTTCTCTCGTGACTGGTCTCTACCTATGTGAGGTAAAGTCTTGCCATCCTCACTTCTAGGGAGCCTTCTGACTACTTTTTCCAACCCAGATATCTTCTTCTGGCAGCCATAGTATATTCAGTTTTCTTTACCAACAACATACTGTATACTCGTGTATAGGCCAAGTTTTTCAGCACATTTTTAATGCAGCTTTTGTGGTAAAATTAGGTGCCTCGGCTGATATTTGGCCGGCTTATAGTCAAGTATACACGATAATTCAAATGCATTGATTCTTTTTCCATCTTCCTCATTTCAGCTTGTGGCTTCTTGTGCATTTGAGGTGATTGAAAATACCCTGACTTGGATCTGGTGTACATTGGTCCTCACAGTGACAGCTCTGCCTTTAACGTTTGAAAGAGGTCTTCCTTTGAAGCAGTTTGACCACTGCAATATGTCCTTTGATGTTTTTGACTGCTACTTCCATGGGCATTGATTGTGGATCCAACTAAAATGAATTCTTTGGCAACTTCAATTTTATCCCCTATCTATCTAAATGTTTTCTTTTGGTCCAGGTTTAAAGAGGTTTGTTTGTCTTGTATTAAGTTACAATTCATACTGAAGGCTGCTTTGGTCTTCAATAAGTAATTCAGTTTCTTTACTTTGAGCAAGCAGGGTTGAATCCTTTGCATATTGTAATTTTATTTTTCATCATTTTATTGGGGGCTCGTACAACTCTTAGCACAATCCATATATCCATCCATTGTGTCAAGCACATTTGTACATATGTTGCCATCATCATTCTCAAAACATTTTCTTTGTACTTGAGCCCTTGGTATCAGCTCCTCATTTTTTCCCCTCCTTCCCCGCTCCTTCCTCCCCAATGAACCCTTGATCATTTATAAATTAAATGTTGTCATATCTTACACCATCCGTTGTCTCCCTTCACCCACTTCTCCACTGCCCGTCCCTGAGGGAGGAGGTTATATATATGTAGACCCTTATAATCTGTTCCCCCTTTCTACTCCACCTTCCCTCCACCCTCTCCGGTATCGCTACTCTCACCACTGGTCCCAAGGGGTTCATCTTTCCTGGATTCCCTGTTTCCAGTTCTTTTCTGTGCCAGTGTACATCCTCCAGTCCAGCCAGATTTATAAGGTAGAATTGGGATCATGATAGTGGTGGGAAGGAAGCACTCAAGAACTAGAGGCAAATTGTATATTTCATCATTGCTACACTGCACCCTGACTGGCTCATCTCCTCCCTGCAGCCCTTATGCAAGGGGATGTCCAATTTCCCACGATGAGCCCTGGGTCACCACTCCACACTCCCCCTCATTCACAATGCTATGATTTTTTTTTCTGTCTTTGGTGCCTGATACCTGATCCCTTCGACGCCTTGTGATCTCACAGGCTGGTGTGATTCTTCCATGTGGGCTTTATTGTTTCTCAGTTAGATGTCCCCTTGTTTATCTTCCAGCCTATAGTACCCCAGATTCTATATCTTTTGACAGCCAGGCACCATCAGCTTTCTTCACTGCATTTGCTTATGCACCAGCTTTGTCTTCAGCGATCGAGTTGGGACGGGCTGGTGTGCTTCTTCCATGTCGGTTTTGTTGTTTCTCAGCTAGAGGCTGCTCATTTATCTTCAGGACCTTAAGACTTCAGATGCTATATCTTTTGGTAGCCGGGCACCATCAGCTTTCTTCACCACATTTGCTTGTGCACCCATTGTCTTCAGCGATCGTGCCAGGAAGGTGAGCATCTCAGACTGCCGAATTGTAAGTGTGGAGAAAGGATACAACCTTGATATACACTTTATCTCATTTTAAACCACGCAGTATCTCCTTGTTCTGTTTGAATTACTGCCTCATGGTCTATGGACAGGTTTCACATATGCAACAATTAATTGTTATGAAATTCCCATTCTTCATAATGTTATTCAGACGTTTGTTATGATCTGTACAGTTTAATGACTTTGCATAGTCAATAAAACGCAGGTAAACATCCTTGAGGTTATTCACTGATTACAGCCAAGATCCATCTAACTATTATACTGTGGTAGCTTGCATGTGATTATGATGCTGGAAGCTATGTCACTAGTTTTTCGCCTATCATCATGGTCACCTAGAGTGGACAGGTTTTTCAAGAGCTTCCAGACTCAGACTGAGTAGATAGAAAGATTTGGCGATCTACTTACTTCCGCACACACAAAAAAGCTGTCCGAACAAACCTTATGAATAACAGCTGAACACTGTTGGATACAGTTCCAGAAGATGAGTCTCAGAATAGAAAGCAAAGAAATTGCAGTGGGTGATATGAAACAAAATGTGTGTGAATTGCTGAAGGTAAAACTGATGATCTACTCTGTAAACCTACTTCACAATAAACACTATTTTTGCTTGTTTTTTTAAAAAATCTATTCTTAAATACCTCCCGATCATATTGGGAAGGTGAGCATCATGGAATGACAGTTTAGTAGAACAAAGTGTTCTTGCGTTGAGAGCGTACTTAAGTAGAGTCCCAAGGTCCATCTGCTACTTTAATACTAAACCTATAAATATATGCACATAGATATATGTCCCCATCATCATATATAAATAGATTTACATATGTACATGCCTGTATTTAGACTTCTATAAATGCCCTTTGCCTCCTAGTTCCTTCCTCTATTTCCTTTTACTTTGCTTTTGTCCCACTATCATGTTCACCCTTCATTTGAGTTTCAGTAATTCCTCTCAGTTACATTGCCCTTGATCAAGCCCTTCCAGGTCTTCTACACCCTCCTTGCCATCGATTTTAGATCACTTGTTGTTCCCATGTCCCTGTGGTTGTTAACACCCACTTCCTTTCCCCGCCTCCCCATCTCCCATGTCCCCCCAGAACCACGAGTCCCATTGTTTTCTCCAGATTGTTTACCCCGCCTATCTTATCTAGATAGACCTGCAGAGATAATAATATGCACAAAAAACAAGACAGGAAAACAGAGCAACAAAACAACAATAAAAACCACAAAAAAAGAAAAGCCTGTAAATAGTTCAAGGTCTGTATGTTTACCTTTAGGGTGTTTTCCAGTCGAATCTGATGGGGTACCACACCCTGACCCCAAAGTCTATTTTTGGTACTCCCTGGGGGCTTCATTTCTCTGTTCCCTGGCTGTTCTGTCGCACGCCCTTAGTGTTTCTCCTCAGTGTTGAGTGAGGTCAGATTGGGCGCAGTTCCTGCACTGACACAATAAGTCTTGATGACCATGTACAGACAGGTCGTGGAATGGCCTCAAGGACACCATACACAAAGAAAGCTAAATATCCTTCCAAAGAAAAGGCCAAAATGAATCTCAGAAGAAAGTATGAAACTTGCTTTAAAACAGAGTCGCCAAAGTGAATGGAAGGAATGATGAGAAAAGAGTTGAACAGAAAGTTTAAAATGGCAGCTCAAAGATACAAAGTAAATTATTATCAGATACGCAAACACCCACGAGTTAGAAAGTCCATAGGAAGAAAAAGAAAGAACATACATGGAATTGCTCAGACTAAAAGAACTGAAGAAAAATTCAAGCCTCGACTTGCAATATTAGAGGGTTTTATAGGGTCAATGTAACTGAGAATGGACTCAGTGGTGTTGAGTTGAGCATTGAGCAGTGCAGTAAACATCAAAAGAAGTTGGGGGTGGGTGGGGGGGATAAATCTAGGTTGCAGTAGAGCATTGATGAAACACATTAGTATTCTCTAGTTCTTTAATATTTCCTGTTCTACTATTATGGTTTCTATCTTTTTTTACGGTTTTTGTTTTACCTCATTAATCATGTTAGACTTGCATGTGTTCATTTGTATAATTAAGATCATTCAGTACATGAAAGCCAAGATAGATCACCCGTCAGAAACAGTAACAGGAATCATGGTTCCCTGAGGGGAGGGGAAGAGGGGGTGAGGGGAGACGTGGTAGCATTGATGACTGTATAACTCCACTCAACGGGCGCAAACAACAGAATTGTATGTGAATGGATATAGTGGATGGTGTAAGATACCACAAAGGTAAATAAATAAATAAATAAGTGAAGGTTGCTGGTTGGGGGCATGGATAAAGGGAAACTGATATCAAGGAGTTCAAGAAGTAAAATGGGAACTTTATGTGACCTCCTTCCTGGGGTACGGACAACTGAAAAGTGGGTGAAGGGTGACGTCGGACAGGGCAAGTTATGACGAAATAACAAATTTATAAATTATCAAGGGCTCATGATGGAGTGGGGAGCGGGGAGGGAGGGGAAAAATGAGGACCTAATGCTGGGGGCTTAAGTGGAGAGAAAATGTTTTGAGAATGATGAGGGCAATGAATGTACAAATGTGCTTTACACAATTGATGTACATATGGATTGTGATAAGAGTTGTATGAGCCCCCAGTAAAACGATCAAAAAAAAGAAAGAAAATGTTTTGAAACTGCTGTGGTATCATTTGTACAATAATGCTTGATGTGATTGAATTATAGAATGTTAGGATATCTGTAAGAGATCCCAATAGAATTTTTTTTTTAATGAGGAAAATAGTCACTACTGTACCAAAAAGAATTTCTCAGTTTCTGTCCATTACAGAAGTAAGCATATGATAAAAAACCAGTGGTATTGAAGGAAAAAATCCAACCTCTGTTTATGAGCATTGATGAAAAACAAAGACCCAGGAATTTAGCAGAATACTAATTGAGATGTCTCAAGAGATAAGAAGTCCTGGGAGTGTTGGCTCATCTTATGTCAAAAATTTTGGAAGACAACTACCTGCCCAACCAGCTGGAAGAGATTCAGATTTGTTCCCATTCCTAAGAAAGGTGTTCCCCTTGGCAAACAGTTTCATTAATTTCTTACATAAGTAAAGTTTTACTGGAGAGAATTCAGAAACTAGTTGCAGCAGTACATGAGCAAGGAGTTGCCAGCATTCAGAAGAAGGACTGGAACGAGGGAGGGCATTGCTGATGTCAGGTAGTTCTTGGCTAAAACTAGCACAGAAATATTAATCTAATATTAAGCTGTTTATTCTGTTTGGATCAAGTGGTAAGGAAGTGCTGGGTTGAGATTGTGGTTTGATTTTTTTTTTTTTTTGGAGTTGAATGAAGGAAGAAATGCAACTGGTGCCTCCCTGGGGAGAAGATGGTAGTGGTGTGTAGCAGGGCAGAGATGATAAAATTAGAAAAAAGGAGGAAGAAAATATGGAAATGGCCTCTATTCCAGGGAAGCTTCCAGCATCACCTTCTGTTTCTCTTTCACAGTTTTTTTATATGAAGCAAGTAGAGTACCTGTAGCCTTTGTGCTAGCGGATTCCTCCTATATGCCTAAAACAAACACTCTGCCATCCAGCCTTCATCAGTTGTGCTGACCTTGTTCTGTTGACCTTGCATAAGGGAGTCACAGGTGGTTGCACCAAAATCACATAAAATGTAGCAAGCGTTTAACACTGTCGCAGAATTAGTAATGCTTGTCTTTCCCCTGGACCTCCTCTAAAAAGCACGGAATACATTTCTCTCTTGTGACTGTGCGTCGGTTCGTTGGGACCATCTTTAATAGAGATCTTAAATAGATATTGACTAGCATCCTAGTCAATATGTAGCTCACCGCAAGCATCAGTACCTGATAGATGAGCGCTGTGGCACAGGTGTGTAGGAACCCTGATGTGGTTGATTGGTTGTGTGCGTGGTGCTTTTCTCTGAGGCGCCGTGGTGCTCTGCAGTGAGTTCTCGGTATAGCAGAACAGGAGGAAAGGATGGCTGAGAAATGTCAGGAGGAGGAGTGAGAGGGAAAAGGAGACCACTGTGCTTTGTGAGCCTGCATCGGTGTGTCCCTGTCTTGGGGAGGCCAGGATGCTGATCTGTGAATTCCTGTCCGGACCCACAAATAACAAACAGCTTCCTAATCATTTGACCTGTTTTACGCCAGTCTGCTCTGTGGTTTTCCTTCCAGGGAAACTGTAATGTTACATCCCCTTTCTTCTGCATTCAGACTTGCTGTAAATACTCTCCCACACATCCCTTTGGTGGAGACTTGCTGGCTTTTTATCTCAAATGTTGTGCTGCCACACTGCACATGGACTGTAATAAGAAATAAGAAATAGCTTCAATCCTACGTGACTTAAAGGTGACCTCATCAGATCTAGGGTGCTTTGTTTAGAATACAGGCAGCCAAGCAAAAAAATTAATTGGAAAATATCTCAATGTTTAAAAGAAGAACTAATTTGTCCTGCTCGGTATAGAATTGTGTTCAGTTCTAATAGTGAAATATTCATCTTCCAAGACTCTAACATTCTGACTCAGCTGGGTGAGGTGCTGCTTCTCTGTGTTCCCGTAGCACTGGCCCATGGGTCTTCATTACTTGACGTCTGCTCTGGGTGCCTTTGTGTGCCCTCCCCACACTCTAATCTTAGAACTCTGAATTCTGGGACGAAGCGACTGATTTCTTTCTTTTAACCTGTGCCTGGCACACAGTAAGTGCTACAAAAATATGTGCGTGAATAATTTAAAAATGGAAAACAAAATTAGCCATTAATCTTCATTCTTGTTAGAACCTAAGAAAAGGCTTCCCCTCAACTGGCCTTGTCTCAAGCCACATTTTAGTAATCATCATTCAAATTCAGGTATTGTGATTTAGTCAGTAAAATTTTGTTTTTCAAACTGGGGCATTGCCCTACAAGCTAAACAGAGCTTGTCTGAGTTCTAACAATAGAAAGAAGTAGAATAAACATCATATATCCCCGTGAACCATGAGTTGGCTCTTCCCTCCCCACCCTCCACCGATCCTCTTAGCTCTTTGTCGGGTGTGTATGTGTAGTAAAAATATACAGCCTCAAATTGCCGCTTTATACACTGTCATAGGCTTGAGGCCCCGGCACTTATTACACTCACCGTGTTGTGCAGTTGTCAGTCACCACTTACTGCTTTCCACCACTTTATCATCAACCCTCCAGAAAGTCCTGCCCTCTGCTCTGTGCATCATCTGTGCTAGATGTTTCATGTGAGTGAGCTCAAACAATACCACGCTTTAGAAGTTCCTGGGAAAATGGAATTAAAAGAGGTGGCCTTTGTGTCTGGTTGCCTTCGGTTAGCGTAGTGGTTTGTGGTTCCTCCACGTAGCATATGTATCAACACTTCATTCTTTTTCATTGCCAAATAATGTTTCAAGGTTCAGAGGGCGATCACGGAGTTTGTGGGCAAATTCCATTATCCTTTCATTCCATTTTCCATAAAGTTTTTGAAGCCTCTGCATATGGGAAATGCAGTGTATTCTGCTTACCCATTCATCTGTTGATGGACACTTGAGTTGTTTCTACCTTTTGTCTATTGTGAATGCTGCGTCAGTAAGCCTCAGTGTACAGGTGTCTGAGTCTGGTTGCAGTTAGGGTTTTGAAGTACATACCCAAGAGTGGAATTGCTGGGTCATATGATAGTTACCCCTATAACTATGTAAGGACTTACCAGAGTGTTTTCTGCCAAATCATTTTCCGGGGCAACAGCACGATTTCTCATTCGCACCAACACTTATTTGTGTCTTTCTTTTTCTATAATAATCAGCCTAGTGGATAAGGCAGAGTCCTGGTGGCTTAGTGGGATGAGTTTGGGGCTGCTAATCTCAAGGTCAGTGTTCAAGCCCACTTTCCACTCCATGGGACCAAAATTGAGTTTCGATGGGAGGAAAATGAGGCTGTCTGCTCTCATAAAGACCTGGTTGCTAGAAATTGGAATCACCTTGATGGCAGTGGGTTTTTAGTGTAGATGAAGTGAGACCTTGAGCTGTTAACCACCAGATCAGTGGTTTGAACCCACCAGCTGCCACTCGGGAGACTGACAGGCTGTCTACTTACGTACAGATTTGAAGTTTTAGAAACCCAAAAAGGGCAGTTGTTCTCTGTCTTATGCAGTCCTATGAGTTAGAATTGACTCGAGGCAGTGAGTTTGGGTTTTTGACTTTGAGAATCGGTTGAGAATGTCAAGTATCTTTTATATACTTATTACCTGTTTCTGTATCTGTAGAGAGATTTCTGTTCAAGTCCTTTGCCTGTGTTACAATAGGTTCTTTGTCTTTTTTGCTGTTTAGTTGCCCCTTGTCTACTCTTAACAATATCCTGTTCACTCAGCCTAAGTATGATGTGCCAGGCAGGCAGGCAGGCACTGTAATCATTCTGGGATTACAGACGTGAATAAGTATCGCTCTGTCTCTTGGAAACAAATGGTTTCCTGGGAGAGATGGACATGTAAATTAAGGAATTACAATATGGGATCTTTCCGACTATCTTTGAAGTATGTGTCATGTGAAATCCAAGTGATAGGGACTATTAGGGCAGCGCTGTGAGAAAGTGGTGTTTGAGTCTACCTTAAAGGCCAAGGTCTGGTTTGAGGAATGGGAAGGAGCATATGGAAAGAACTAGAAGCACGCAGACGTAGAAACAGCAGGCATGCTTAGAGTGTCGGGAAAGATGGGCCGAAGGGAAACAGACCTGAATGGATCCCTGTGAGGCTCGCCCCTTGGCCAAAGGGCAAGCCGTGGGACATTTCCAGCAGAGGAGGGGGTGTGCTCACTGCTTCCACCGGTGTCTTCTCCCCTGTGCCTCTTTTCCAGTCTTGTTCTTCCCTGCCTTCCCCGCTGCTTCCCCGCCGCCGGCAGTGTGCTTCTTATCTAAGGTTATAGTATGGAACATATGAAAACCAAGGGCGTCTGTCACCCTGTCCTACCCCTCTCCCCACCCTCCAGTCCTCCAAATAGCTCTCTACCATGACTACCTTGTGACCCTACATCCATCTTGTTACCTCACAAATTGACACACCTCATGCCATTCTTAGTTGTGGTTAGGGGAGAAGGGGCTAGTGATTCATAGGAGGGGCTACCCAAAAAGCTGATGATCATTTCTTTTTTGGGGGGGTGCCCCTGGTATATAAAAAAATCCTCATTGCGCTGTATCCTATATTACCAGAATGGGGATGGACACACATGAAAGCCACTGAGTTTGGACACAATCATCAGCTCGCTGGCAGTGGGTTGAGTTGGACCCTATTTGGGCTTCCTGTTTTCTGCATCTCCAATATAAATGGTGCACCGGGCTCCGTGGGCTACTGGCAAGGGCTGTGCACTGTGGCCATGCAGTGCTGTGTGCAGGGGTCTTAGCCGGCTGCACGAGAAACCAGTCATGGGAAT
Source organism: Echinops telfairi (assembly GCF_000313985.2). NCBI lineage: Eukaryota > Metazoa > Chordata > Mammalia > Afrosoricida > Tenrecidae > Echinops > Echinops telfairi. The sequence goes on from NW_022103908.1 coordinate 39,163,279, forward strand.
TTCACAAAGATGCCGTTTTGGGCCCTGACACTGAAAATCATTTGTGCCCACCTATTATTTCCCGTGTGTGAATCTCATATAGTTAGAAAGAGCGTCCTGGGTTTTAAAAGTAATTTGAAGTAGCAGATGGTGGCAGTGCCAGCTGCAGAAGGTGTGGGAAGCAGGTGGCCCCTGTGAGACCAGGGCTGCGGTGATCCACTGCTGCCACCTGCTGGGCTTAGCTGCTGAGACTGGAATGAAGACAGAGCTGGGTCCCCAGGAAGTCCGAGAGTCAGTCTGGGGATGGTTGCTCAGCCACTGGGCTCCGAGGTGAGAACCTACTTCTAAGTGAACAGACGCCATAAACATTTCACATGACACATACTTCAAAGATGGTCTGAAAGATCCCACACAGAGTGCCGTGCCAGTGTAGGCTGGTGTGAGTGTGCTGCAAGGCGGGCACTCCACAGTATACGGTCCAGAGTGCTGAGCAGTGCTCCACAGCCTGGACTGGACGGTCCTGGGATCTGAGGGCGGGGATGTGTGGGCCTTGTTTGAAAGGCACATTCCTCAGCCCGGCCCCAGAAGTTTTCACTGATGAGGCGTGTGTTCCGCAAGCCTCCTCTGCGGTCTGCGGCAGTTCTGAAGTGGGAAGCCCGTCACGGCCGGATGCCACTGGGACTCCTGCACAAGAGCTGCTTTTTATTTTTAGTATTATTATTTTTTAATCGTTTTATTGGGGACTTGCACAACTCTCATCATTATCCATCCATCCCTCCATTGTGTCAAGCATATTTGTACATTTGTTGCCATCCTCATTCTCAAAACATTTTCTTTCTACTTCAGCCCTTGGTATCAGCCTCTCATTTTTACCCCCTCTCTCCCCAATAAACCTTTGATAATTTATAAATTACTATTATTTTTTCACAAGAGCTTTGTAATTATTTTTACAATTTTACTAAATGTAAAAAAAATCGTATCCACTTAACGTTTATGAAATTTCAGTGGAAAAGTCTCAGGGTGTGCACAGGCGCACTCCTGTAGAGTATGTGTGGCAGTTTATGAATGTTGTTGGGGCAATGCCAGTGCTGGTCCCTGATGGGAGCATTCTGGCTTCCTCACCCTCTCAGCATCACAGTGTATGAATGTTGTTGGGGCAGTGCCAGTGCTGGTCCCTGATGGGAGCATTCTAGCTTCCTCGCCCTCTCAGCATCACTCAGCAAAACGCTCCTGCCACACGTACTATGGAGCACATCTGGTTACCACAGGCTGAGACCTGGGGAACAGCCCCGACCAGGACTTTTCTTCTTGTCTCCTCATCAGCCATATAAAACCAATATACAATGGGGTACCCAAAAGAACAGAATTTTTATTACAAAGCTGTGATTTGAATTTTTTTTTTTTACAAGACAACCTTATCACCTTCACAGTATTCTCCATTACACTTCATAACATTTGTCAAATCTGCAGTTCCCGTCTCGGAAACATTTTTCAAACTCATCTGTTTGGATACCTGTGACCAGAGAGAACTTTCCCAGGTGATGCCACTGGGTGCACTAACCCAAGAGTTGCTTGATGCCCGCCCAGCAGGAAAATTTCAAACTACTAAAGCTCTGCCCAGCAGAGCATTTTCCATTTTGTTTTGTTTTGTTTGGGGGTGAGGGGTACCCCCTCGTATAGAGATAGACTCGGGAACAGATAAGCCTGGTCACTGGACCTCTCTTTACGGAAATAAAAGTTCCCAAGTGTTGGGAAGGGATATAGTGGAATGAATAAGATATGCCAATAAAACATTATTTGAAAAAAAATGTTTTTTAAGTTCCCAACTGTATATAGCATTCCCCTATCCGAGTCAAAAACTAATAATAATCTCCACATACTCTGTACTTCAAGGAACCCTAGGAGAGTAGTGGTTACGAGTTGAGCTGCTAACTGCAATGTATGCAATTGAAAGCTACCTCTTGCTTTGTGGGAAAGGCAGCCTTTCTACTCCCGTAAAAAGTGACAGTCTACCATGTTCTATAGGGACGCTATGAGTCAGCATCAACTCACTGGCTGTTAGTTTGGTTTTATTTTAGTAGATACTTCAAACTAAAGTAACCTAATGAAATATGTGAAGCATTCATTTTGACTTGCACAAAGCTTATATACTATTGTTTGTGTGAATTTTCTTACATATATTACCCCTTAGGATTTAGGGATACATTTTAAAACAGTCTTATTAAGAATTTGTGGTAGGATGAGCCGCTTTGGTACTGTTACCAGTCTTTGAATTGAAATTTTGAATAAATTTGTTCTGCCCCAGGAAAATCACTTTTCAGTAATTAGCTCTCCTCTCCGGGAGAGGAAGACTTCTGTTTGTATTCTGAAACTCATCGCCGCCTCGTCCAGTCTGGCTCGCAGGGCCCTTGATACTTGTATTAGTCTGCTTATAGGGCATGCTTGTTGGCTGAGTACATTGCAGACATTGCTTCTCTGAATTGAGTTATCATTTGGGGACCTGTAATACTGCAATCCGAGTTCTGCCCCTGCCTCTCTCGTGTCTTTCCTTTGGAAGAGCCGAGCCCAGAAGAGCAGTCATGCCCATGCTCCTTAGTAGCTCACCTTGTGAGCATTTCTTCCTCATAGGGCTGTGGCAAGCAGGGCCAGCACATATCCGTACGTTGCTCTTTCCCAAACCAACCAACTCCCTGCCATCGAGTGGATTCCAACTCGTCCGGCCTCCACAGGAACTGTCGCGGACCTGACTGGATGCCTGGGTTTTGCTTGGGTTCTGAGTTTATGTATATCTTCCCCAAACAAGTTGTCTTTTTAAAATATGTGTCTTAGCTTCTTTGTGCAGTATAGCAGAAGTACCATGGGTGGATGGCTTCAGCTTCAGCAACAGCAGAACTGTGTTTGCTCACATCAGCCTACAGTCCAGGTACTGGCTAGAGGGCGCAGGCACTTCTCTATCTTGGCCCTGCAGGGAGAAGGTGCTCACCTCTTCAGCTTCTCATTCTTGGGGATCTTCATGTGGCCTGCCATCTCTCTTCCCCCACCTGTGTGTCCTCACTTCTGTGTCTGGGACTTGTGGCCACACACACACCCGCCCCCCACTTAGCGGGCCTCATCAGAATAACACGGGAACCTTTTCCCACTAGGATTGCATTCAGAGCTTGTGTTGTGTGTTCTCAAGTCAGTTCCACCCGCTAGTGGCCCTGCACCACCCAGGAGAACTGCCCCTTCGGATTGCCAGGTCTTTGCTCCCGTGGGGCCCCTGTGACTTCAGACTGCTAATGGCCAAGTGCTTGCCCATTGTGTCACCAGGACTTCTCGTCCACAGGGACTCACAACACACATTTGGGGGGAGCACAGTTCCATCCCTAACAACATGTTCTGTCCTTAGAATCGGAACACCTGCTCCAATTGTGAACCAAGCCCTGGTGCCATTCATTTTTTTACAATTAAGGGATGATTTACAGAGCAGATCGCCAGGTTTGCATCAGGACTTCATACACATTTTATGTCAGCTCATCAATTGCTGTCCCCTCTGCATCACCTCTGCTTGCTGCTTCCTTTGCCCTTCTTTCCTAGGCCCTCTGGTCTTTGTTACTGGGCAAACGCTACCCTCATGCTCATAAACGATGAATGAGTCTACCACTGGGGTGAGCTCACTTCCAGACCTGAAGGTTAAGGGCCATCGTGTCATGGCCCCATCAGTGTCTGTCTGGCCATGAGCCTGGTCTCATGATTTTTAGCTTTGTTTCGAATTTCTCTCGCTCCCTCCAGGGCCTTCTAACATGGTTCCTTTCAGAGCACCATCTAGTTCTTCTGATGCTAAGGTTGTGGAGACTGGTGGTTGTGTAGTTCATTGGCCCTGTGGACTAATTGTTGTCATGTATCTGTGAATTTTCCATACCATCTTTCCTCCAGAGATAAACTATTGACCTTTAAGGCCCAGTCACCGCTTGGCCAAACCTTGCATGCTGTATGTCATAATCGACGTGAAACCGGTGTTTGCATGGAGGCTTTATCCTTTAAGCTGTAAAGTTGTTAGCATGTCAAACGTTAGCCCCTCTGAAACACGTCATCACATACTTAATCATGCATTGCATGCGTCAAATGAGTATCTGCACAGAGAACTCTTATTGAACTTTCAGGCTCACAGTTTTTATCACTTACAAATATACTTTGGCACTTTTATTTTGCCTTTCCTACCTTTGTACACTCAACTCTTCGTTTTTTTGTCTTTTAGGTCTACCTGAAGGAAATCTTACGAGAAATTGGTGTTCAGAATGTAAAAGGAGCCCACAAAAACACGTGGGAGCTGAAGCCAGAATACAGGCATTATCAAGTGGAAGAGAAGAGCGACTGAGCAGCCTTCCCGGAGCACAGACGCGGCATCTCGGGTGCTCCTGAGTCCGGCGTGGGTCGCAGACATTGGGCTCCACCTGGAGAGAGGGTTCATGACTGGTTCCCTAGCTTCTCTGCCAGATTCCTTAAAGCCAACCATTCTTACAAAGTTTGCAGAGTGCTTTTGAGAAGAACAAATTTATTTATACACTTGGATTAAGCCAGATTATTTGTGCTATGGATAGAGGTTGGAGGGTTAGGAACAGGTTCTTTTGAAGTATTAGCTCTTGAGCTGTAAAAGTGGGACTGTCTTCTATGTGAAACACCCTGTCCTCGCTGTGTCCTCTGGAGCTGCGAGAACACAGACCTGGAGAAAGGCATGTAAGGAAAAATGACCAACTCGCGTTAAAAGGAATAAAGATTCGATCTTCCTAGTTCTGAACTTATGAGAAAACCAAGCAGTCGCTCCTTCTTTGCTTACCAGAGATCAAACACACATCTTTGTTATTTACAGGTGAACAGTTACCTGATTCAAAGGAGAACGTGTCTATGAGCATTTGTAGTAAGAACACAGTCTTCATCATTAACTTCCTTCACCCGGGTACAAGGAATCAGAAAAATCATCATTCATTGGTGTTTATTTTATTTACTTTTAAAATAATTAAGAGTTAACTCCCTGTCCAAGATGCCAAGATAGTGTCTCCCCCGAGCAGATTATAACCTCTCACAAGCTGTGCCCTCTCCCCTCCGCTCGAGCTCTGAGGTGGAGAGACACTGCAGAGAGAAATGGCCCTCGTGCACGCCCCGGGGGGACATTCTGAGCAGCCTGCGCTCGTGCCACCTCCAGTTTGGACAGGTGGGTCTCGGAAGTCGCCCGAGGCACCCCTTCTGGGTGTCACAGCAGAGCTGTGCCCTCTCAGACTCTCAGTGGCCGCTTTTGGAGAAGCGGGTCATCAGGCTGGTGGGAGGCACTTCTGGGTAGGTTCCAGTCCCGTGCCTAACTGCGCCACCCAGTGACGTGTTGGCACCTCCCATCACCTTTCAGTTCCTGCTTACTGGAGGCTTGAGGATACCGGTGTGATGAGAAGACGAGGAGGAGGGAAAGGAATATAAAATCGAAAGTTCTAGACCCCTATCGTGTTTAGCCTAGGTCTTTCCAAAATGCCTGTCTTTTTTTTCTTCTTTCTTAATTAACTTATTCAACACTTGTCTTTTTTGATAGATGCTACTGACCGGAAACAGGCCTGTGTCCCCTCTGTCCCTGCCTTTTATTCTGGTGCTGGAGTGCCTGCCAGGGTGGCCCAATTGGCGGTGGGTTGAGTGCTGGGCTGGGACAGCTGGCTCGTTGGAGGCTGGGTTTGTGTTTGTCTGTAAACTTGGCTTCTGCTTGATTTAGTTAATTTTCACCTCATTGCATATGGTTCTATCTTCTTGGGTCTCTTAGACACATGTAGTCTATTCAGTAAGATAGGTCATTTATCTTGGTGTTATTCCTGATTAATTTTTTTTTAATGCCTTCATATGTGATGCTAAAACACAGCTTTCAGTCACGGGGAGTCGCCTCCTCCAGTCTATTCCCTGTTATTTCTTGACTTTCTTGCGCTAATAAGCATGCTCCTGACAGCCAACGTCAGGGAGTCTGATTCCCAGACCCAGCTCCCTGCTGTGAGAGAGGGAGCCAGGAGGCCTCACGGAGTATGTCTGCTCATAAGAGGACAGGAAGACCCGACTTAGTAGATGAATGGTTAAACTTGGCAAATACACACTCCTAGAGGATGTTTTAGCTGACGAAATGTAATAAGATTGCAGTTGCTAGGATTGGAAAGATCTGAAATTACACGTTGCCACAATAACTCCTCAAGTGATATGTCTTAAAAAAGAAAACGGATTTGGCTCTATTGTGTCGCGTGAGCTGCTCTCAGATTCCAGCAAAGTTGCCATCTTCTTCACGGCTGAGAAGAAATGTACGTGCAGACTGATTTTGTTGGTGGTGGTGCTTGTCGGTGGACCCACGGCAGCACTCACCAGGTGCGTGCGGTGCTGGACAAGGAGATGCCTCTACGACGGGGCCTCGTGCCATCCTCAGAAGCAGTGCTGAGAGGCAGGTCATATCCATTTTCTAGACCCGTTTTCCGCCCAACATCCCATTGTGAGCACCGGTCCTTCTTTGTAAGAATTCTATGCCCAGGGCAAAGTGTACATCCCCAACCTCCCCTACTCTCCCCTCAAGCCTACCTCCAAACCAGGAAATGGAGCTGACATCCAGTAAAGTGGTGAAGGAGGAGGAGGAGTTGGTCTTTGGCATCCCAATTTGAACCCAGACACACCCACCCCACCCCTGTACCTCCCTTCCCACGGGACAAGGACCAGACGTCCACTTTTAACACCGAGGTCATTTTGCTAAAATGTTCGTCCCTAATGCCCTTCGACTGTTCAGATATGAGGTGTGACTAGAGTGAGCTCTGCTTTTGTGATAAGGCCATGTGGACTTGGGGAAGGGGGCTGCCAGAGTCATGGGATGGGGTCCTGTCGTGACTAGAATGGGCTGGGGAGGGAGGGAAAAAATGAGGAACTGATGCCAGGGGCTTAAGTGGAGAGCAAATGTTTTGAGAATGATCAGGGCAACGAATGTACAAATGTGCTTTACACAATTGATGTAAAGAGTTGTATGAGTTGGATGAGCCCCTAATACAACGATTTTTAAAAAAAGAATGGGTCTGAGAGAGGGAGAGAGTGCTGCGGAGATACGGGGACAGGGTGAAGAAAGAGGCCTTGGAAACAAGTGCAAGGGGACTTGAAACCGCTTATGAAAGGTAACAGAATTGTTCCAAAAAGTACAGCGTCTGGGGTCTTAAAGGCTTGAAGGTAATCAAGCGGCCATTGAGCTCAGAAGCAACAAAGCCCACATGGAAGAAGCACACCAGCCTATGCAACCACGAGGTGTCGAAGGGATCAGGTGTAAGGCATCATCAGAACAAAAAATCTTACCATAGTGAATGATGGGGGGAGTGCGGAGTGGAGACCCAAAGCCCATTAGTAGGCCACTGGAGATCCCCTTGCAGAGGGGTCTCGGGGAGGAGATGAGCCAGTCAGGGTGCGATGTAACAACGATGAAAAATACAACTTTCCTCTAGTTCCTAAATGTTTCCTCTCCGCTCCCACTACCATGACTCGAATTCGACCTTGCAAGTCTGGCTAGACCAGAGGATGTACACTGGTACAGATAGGAACTGAAAATGCAGGGAATCCAGGGTGGATGAGCCCTACAAGACCAGTGGTGTGAGTGGCGAAACAGGGAGGGTAGAGAGAGAGTGGGTTGGAAAGAGGGAACCGATTACAAGGAACTATATGTGACCTCCCTGTGGGACGGACAACAGAAAAGTGGGTGAAGGGAGACGTCAGACAGGGCAAGATATGACAAAATACCAATTTATAAACTATCAAGGGCTCATGAGGGAGGGGGGATCGGGGAGGGAGGGGAAAAATGAGGACCTAATGCCAGGGGTTTAAGTGGAGAGGAAATGTTTTGAGAATGATGAGGGCAATGAATGTACAAATGCGCTTTACACAATTGATGTGTGTATGGATTGTGATAAGAGTTGTATGAGCCCCTAATAAAGTGATTTTTAAAAAAACCAAAAACCTGTTGGAGCCCCCCCCTGTATAAATGCTAGCATAGTCTAGCATTTTATAGAATACTACCATTTGTTTCAAAATCTTAAAGACATGAGTTTGGTACTTTTATGGAAGTACACCATAAGTACATATGAGTTTGGTACTTTTATGGAAGTACACCAAAAACTCTTGCCAAGTTAAAAACCTCAATCTGATGTGATTATGAAACCTGTCCGCTGTTTATTTGAGAAGTGGATTGAGCATGAGCGCTGCGGCTACACACGTCCTGGGGATAAGAGGCGTGTGCAGCCTAGTGGGAAATCGAGAATACAGGCGGTGGGGGCCTTTCTGTGCCTGTAAAGAAACCCAGAGAGCCAGTCCCTGGGAGCGGCATGGCCTTGATGGCAGTGAGCTGAGGGTATGAAGGTGATGATTTGGAATGTCCCAGTTACTTCAGAGTTGTCACGTATCTTCTTTGTGGCTCTCCACGCGTGAAGCAGCGGAATGCAGCAGTTCCCGTTTAGGTTTCATTGAATATAATTCAATCACTAGCAATGAAGACAAAAGGATTTATTCAGTACCTGAGAACTATTGTTCTGAACACACACAGTCGATGTATTTTAAATACTTCGATCCCATTAATACAGTGCTGGATTGGAGTGTTTACTGGGCCAAAACCCAGGATTTTTTTCTTTTCTGTTTTTTTAATCATTTTATAAGGAGCTCATACAACTCATCATAATGTATACATACATCAATTTTGTAAAGCACATTTGTACATTCATTGCCCTCGTCATTCTCAAAACATTTCCTCTCCACCTAAGCCCCTGGCATCAGTTCCTCATTTTCCCCTCCCTCCCTGCTCCCCTCCCTCATGAACCCTTGATAATTTATAAATAATTATTTTGTCATATCTTGCCCTGTCTGATGTCTCCCTTCACCCACTTTTCTGTTGTCTGTCCCTGAGGAAGGAGGTCACATGTAGATCCTTGTAATCGGTTCCCTCTTTCCAACCCATCCTCCCCCCACCCTCCCAGTATCGCTGCTCACACCACTGGTCCTGAAGGGATCATCCACCCTGGATTCCTTGTGTTTCCAGTTCCTATCTGTACCAGTGTACATCCTCTGGTCTAGTCATATTTGTAAGATAGAATTGGGATCATGATGGGGGGTTGACGGGAAAGGAAGCATTTAGGAACTAGAGGAAAGTTGTATGTGTCATCGTTGCTACATCACACCCTGACTGGCTCGTCTCCTCCCCAATACCCTTCTGTAATGGGATGTCCAGTGGCCTACTAATGGGCTTTGGGTCTCCACTCCACACTCCCCCCTTATTCACTATGATATGATTTTTTATTCTGATGATGCCTGATACATGATCCCTTCGACACCTCGTGATCGCACAGGCTGGTGTGCTTCCATGTGGGCTTTGTTGCTTCTGAACTAGATAGCCACTTGTTTACCTTCAAGCCTTTTAAGATCCCGGAATATCTTTTGGTAGCCGGGCGCCATCAGCTTTCTTCGCCACATTTGCTTATGCACCCATTTGTCTTCAGCGATTGTATCAGGGAGGTGAGCACACA
>NW_022103908.1:39174016-39181025 GCF_000313985.2 Echinops telfairi
GTGCTCCACTCTCCTCCTCCCCCTTCATCTGCTCCCGTGTGCTCCGATCAGATATGTCCTTCTCCCGGAGCTACAGATTCAGTGCCATCCTTTGAAATAAATTCTTCTGTGGGGAGGGGCAGGTGTCCACATAGTAGTTGGGATTGGGGCCAGCCCCTCAGACAAAACTCAGGATATTTAAGCCTTATTGCAGTTGAGGTTCTTGTTTCTCTCAGCAAAAACCCAGCACGCACTCATTCATCCATTCATACCATGCCAGAAACAGGGCAAGATGGAGGCCAGGGGTGATTAGACACTTGCTGCCTGCCACGCACTATGTTAAGCATTTGATTGGTATACATTTAATCCTTACAGCAACCCTGAGAATTTTGTTACTACTTTCTTTTTAGACATAGGGAGCTTGAGGCACTGAGATTTTAAAGAACCAGCCGAGATCAAACAGCAGTGGGGCAGATCCAGGAGTCCCACCTGAGACAAACCCCAGAAGGCGAGCTCTTCCCTGGTGTGTGTGACAAGGCCGGGGGCTGCTTCTCTTGTGGGGTTGTGGAACTTGCATGACTCAAATGCATAAAGCACTTAGAATAGAATCCTCCCAGCACATGGTGGAAAGCACACTGTCAGTATTGGCTGCTGTCCTGTGTTACATATGGAGGAGCACCGACAAGGGAGGATTCTTAGAGGAGACAGCGGCGGCATCCGAACTGAATTTCAAAGGGCTCGAGGGCAGCCCTCAGTGAGGTGGGCTGACAACAGCTGCAATCAGAGGTGGCTTGGGACTGGGCAGCGCCCCAGTCAGTTATCCATTGGGTCACTGAGAACCAGTGCAGCAGGATCCTCACAAGGGGGGTGAGTGAGTGAGTACCCAGACAGCCTGAGTCACCCTGAGCACTGCGGATAACAGCCCAACTAGAACAACAGAATCAGCTCATGTTTTACAAGCAGGCTCGAAGTCTTGATCTTGACTCCTTTGCCCCAACGGTTTGGATTAATAGGAAGGAGCCAGGAGCTAAATGGAGGCAAGCGATGAGCTTTATTAATGGAGGTTCAGGAACTCCCAGCTGCACTAGAAGACCTAGCTAAGCCCAAGGATGAACATGGAAGATTCTTACCCTTTTCCTCAGCAATAACTGGTCACCCACTGGACTGGCCGTTTTTGCAAATGGAAGTTGTGGGGGGGCTGTCCTGGGCAGAGGCAGGCACAGCCTGCCCTTCCTCCATGAGGGTGAACAAGAGCGCAGAACACTAGGCAGGACGGGATGCAGTCAGCTCCCTAGACACGCTGTGGGGACACTGTTAACTCCGCGGGGTTGAATAGGGAAGGTGGGGTTTTGGGAAAGGCACAAAGGATGGAAAGGCAACAGGCGGCCAAAAGTGTTTTCTCTTCAGTGTCCTTAGACCAGCCTCCTCCGTGCTGCCAGAGGCCCCCAGGGACCCAGCGGGGATATCAGTGAGCGGTCACTTAGCCTTACATCTAAAAAAAGTGTCGTGTGCACCTCCAGAGACATCACTATAGCACGAAATGGCTCTTAGCCATGTTCAGAGATGATCAATTATCTCATCGATGCTGAAAGGCAAACTAAGGCATGTGGAGGAGGAAATATTTGTGAAACAGGAAAGGACTGTCCACATTCTAAAGAGCTCTCCAAATTCAATAATGAAACAGGCCAGTTTGGGGAATGGTAAGCAAAAGAGGAAAACATGCACCTCATCAATCATCCACCTAGCGGGTAGCCAGCGAGCACAGCATCCCTGGGCTCCCAGTGTGCTCAGAGGGAGAGGACGCAGGCCTGCACCACCCCGGGATCAGGTGCTGAGCAAACCGTTGTAATACATAAGTTTTCGTTGGTTGATTTTCCCAAAGTAAATCACCAAACCTTTCTTCCTTGTCTGTCCTGAAACCTGTTCAGCCTCAGGTGGATGGGTGCTGCCCATGCATTGGTCCAGGTCCCCAACTAAAGGTTCAGTGTCTCCATAAATTTAGAAATCTGGATGGTACCTAGAGCTGCCAACGTGCAGAGCAGCCGGTATGCTCACACCATGCCGGTCAGGCTGTGAAATGATAGGGAAGCATCAAGAAGCTGTTTGGCAGCTTCTTGCCAAAGGGAACCTAGCCCTGTACAGCCCAGCGATCCCACCCCTAGGTCTTCACCCCCAAGAGAGGAAAATGCACCTTCATACCAAAGCATGTGCTCGGGTTTATAGCTGCTGTTACGATTGCCAGAAACGGAACCGCCTGACTGCCCCTCAGCTGGTGACTGGCTTAAACGCTGCTTCGTTGTAGGACAGCGTTTACCAGGCAATGAAAAGGCAGATTTACAACCTCCGGTGTAAGAGGAAGATTTGGGATCCTAGAAGCATGCCCTGTCTCAGATTGTGGTGGTGACATGACTGTGTCTGAAAACTTGTGCTTTTTTAAGGTCAGTTTTACTGTTTAATCACTTGACCTAAAAATCCAATAGGACAAAAGCTAGGACACAAATGCACCCCACTAGGGGAAGGCTGAACCACCACCCGGCCATGCTGTCCAATGGGGGCAGCAGTGGGCACGAAGGTGATGGGTGAGAAGGACACCCCATCATTACAGAAAGAGCAAGTTTCAAAACCATGTTAATCGTCAGGCCCAATCTAGATCAAGACAAAACCAAACCCTTATCCCTATGTGAATCCACAGGCAGGAAGAGGGTCAGAAGTATTCAATGGGGAGAGCATTAGGGGGACAAGACCAGGGGAAGTTTGTGTATATTTTCTATAATGAACACACATTTGTGACGAGGCCTTTCGAGTACTACATACATGAAAATCAAGCTAACGAGAGATTGCCTTTAAAAACATTTATTTTTTAGGTAAAAGTTTACACTGCGAATTAGAGTCCCATTCAACAATTAACGCACACACTGCTCCATGATATTGGCCACACTGTTCCATGACATTTCCACCCCACCTGCCCATTCCCCTGCCCCTCCCTGCCCTCTCCTCTTCGCTTTTGGGTAGATATTAGCGCTTGGTCAGCCTTATAAAGGGGCACATTCCCCTCAGAGGGGTTATTTATTTTATTGTCATTGATCTGTGCCTTTGAGTCGGTTCTGACAGCAGCCTTAGGTACGACGGACAGACAACATACCCTGCCTGGCCTTGCACCACCCTCACAATGGTCCCGCTTGAGAGCTCATTGTTGGGCGGCTGTGCCTACCCTGTCCCTCCCCAGCCCCCCACTCCCCCCATGGAAGGGCTTCCTCTCTTTTGCTGGCTCTTCACTAAGCATGGGGTCCTCCTCCAGGGACTGGGCCCTCCTCAGAACACGCCAAATGTAGGTGAGATTTCCAAGGAGCATTCTAGCTGCAAATCTTGCCAGACAGATTTGTCTGTTCTTCAGGAAATGCAAGGCACACTCGGCGTGCCTCGCCAGCGCCCTGATTCAGAGCCATGGCCCTGCGGCAGGCTTCCTGATTCCACGGACACAGGAGGCGATTGAAAGCCCCCCCCACCCCCACACATACACACCTGAAGGTGACCCGGGAGTGGCTTCCATTCCATTCGTCAGGGTGTCTTTGGGGCAAGAGAGATGCTTTCTGGAGTAAAATAAAGCTACTCCAAGAAACACGTAATTCTTCGTTTCTACTCCATTAGCTTTTAGTGCCGGAAACCACCTAAATCTTGCCATTAGGGGAAAAACCTTTCCTTTAGCAACAAAATGTAGGAAAAACGGAGAGACGAACTCATCCGGCGTTTATTGACTCCCTTTGCTGTGTTCTGGGCGCTGCAAGGAAAGCAAGACACAGCCCTTTGGGGGGCCTTGTCCCGCAGTCCCCGGCCACGGCGCCTTTCCTGGAACTCGGGCTGGCTCCCCCGCAGCTTGCGAGCAGTTGGGGCAGACATTGCCAGAGCCTGTGCCCCTTCAAGTTTGGAATTCACTTCCCAGACGACTCCCCAAGCTTTATATTCTCTAACAAAATGAAACAAAACTCTTTAAAACGTTACCAGCGTAGACAGCCTCGGTGAGTGCATCCTGAATGGCAGGCAGCTCTGGGTCTGATTCCGGTGCCCACCTGCGTTGCGCGGCTTCATCCCAACCGCAGACAGGCAGCGGCTCCACTCAGGGAGGACCCGCCTCGGGGCCTTTTCTCAAGCTCACTGACAGGTGCTGCTGGACGCGAATGCAGCTGAGGAAGGCCAGACAAGACAGCCAGGCTTATTTTTAAAAGCTTTTTAAACATCCATCTGTTTAAATGGATTTCCTCGTGAAGGAAGAAAAACTTTTTTTTAATATTTATAATGTAGACCAAGGCTCATAGGACAGGGTAGAGCTGCCCTGTGGTCTTACAGGACTCTATCTCTCTGTGGGCGTAGAAAGCCTGATCTCTCTCCCAGGGGCAAGGGGCAGTTTGGAACTGCTGACCTATGGCTCATTGCCCAGTACGTAGCCACTACACCACCGGGCTCCTCTGGGTGGGATCCACTCGATGGCGGTGAGTTTGAAGCTTGGCTGTTTTGTTTGGTGTGTGTTTTTGTCTTGAGACCAAGGCTGGGACATAATAGTATGTCCCAGCCCAGCCGGGAACAAAACCGAGACTGTCAGGTTTCGTGTTCGCCCCTGTCTCTAATACTAGAGGCAGCTGCTCATCCCAGGATCTGGGGAGGAGGAAGTGTTCTGAGACAAAGCACAATGTTGGCAGAGGCCGGGAAGCAGAAAAGAAGGTCTTTGTAATAAATGGGAAGTGCCGTGTGAGAAACGGTGGACTGCTAACCATAAGGTTGGCGGTTCAAACCCACCAGACACCCCTGGGGAGAAAGAGTTGCAGTCTAAGAAAAACAGTGCCTCAGCCCTGGCCTTCGTTGGAAGTGGCTCCCACTGGGAGCACTAGGTGTTTGAGTTTGGTGGGAGGTGGGCGGCGATGAGACTGGGGTTCGGAGCTGCGTGGCCAGGTGGCCCACCCCCAGCAGGAAGAGGGTTGTATTTGTCCTCCCCAGGCTCTGCACCTGCAGAGCTTTACACTGGCCCCCACAGCAGACAGACTGGCAGGCACTAGACAGGCATGTGGGTCTGGGCACGCATCCAGAGGCTCTCCCCTCCGCCCCGGCAGAGACCATTCGCTGTGTGACATACAGGTAGAGCCTGACCCCTGCTGCCGGTCCACTCGCTTCTGCGCGCGCTCTCGCTTATCTCCTTCTCCAAGTCCTTCTCCAGGCTCTCTCCGGCACCAAACAGGATGCCTCCTGCAGGAAGCTGGGGGTTCAGGACAGGCCCTGCTGGCTAAGGCCGCAGGCGGGGATCCATCCACACTGTGCTGCTCTGTGCTGCCCTCTGTGGGCTGACATCTATGCAGCAAGCATGCTGCCTTCTGCAGGTGGGCGTGTCCCCTCCTTTCCCCGCCCCCCCGCTGCTGGAGCGCACATTGGTCTAGCCCACAGCCCATTATGGCATCAAGTCGACATGGCTGTTCAGCTTGCCACAGCTGACTGACACTCACCCTGGTTCTCAGCTCCGTATTTCCCAGAAGAATCTGATGGGTGCCCTTTGGAGTCAGTCCCCCCCCCCCCCAATCAAACGAAAAACTTAAGTTCACTGCCATCCATTGGATTCCAACTCACAGTGACCCTATAGGACAGGGTCAAACTGCCCCTGTGATTTTAAGACCTTAACTTGCAGTAAAAGCAAAAATAATCCACACATACAATTTTAACATTCAATTATTAACCATTTAAAATATTGCCCCCACCGCCACCACCCCTTGCTGATAGGAGCACCCTGGTATCCTAGTGGATTACACATGGGGCTGCTAACTGCAAGGTCAGCAGTTTAAAAACAGCTGCACTGTGGGAGAGAGGTTAGGATGTCTGCTCCTGCAGAATTAGTCTCAAAAACCTAGTGTTAGTCTCAAAAAACCGAGTTCTAGCCCATCCCACAGGGGCGTGAGCTTTTCGGAGTGAGTGCTGACAGACTCACGTTTCAAAGACTCTAGTAGCTGTCCTGTCACTTCACCTTTTCCTCGTGAGACAGTGGGGATTTGATGGCCTGGAAACAACTGCTCGCATCAAACTTTATCCAGCAGAAAGCTAAGAAAGGGCTGCTGAGTTGTGGCGATGTTCCAGGCGCTCTTGAACAACCTCGGGGGCACCACGCCTCTTCCAAATCCCCCCACACACCCCAACTGGCTGGCAGGTCACGTGAGGAAAGTTTGTAAAGGAACTTGGCTCAGTGCCTGCTGCATGGTATGTTCAGAAAAAGTTTACGGTGGTTCAGTCTGCTTTCAGAGCTGCGGTCACTGAGCGATAACAGCAACCTGCACTTCATACCTGCATTTCCATCCACTTCCCAGAACATGACCTGCCCTGGCCTGTGGTGATCCTGGGCACCCCTGAGCCAGGAGCGGCTCCCTCCTGGGCCACTATCATGAGGTCTGCCAGCTGGGGCCAGTGGGCACCTTGGGTGCCTTCCATCAGGGTTTGTCTTTCAGCGCCGTAGGACATGTGGGTCTGTGGTGACCCATAGGGTTTGCATTAGGAACTGTTCAGAAACAAATCGCCAGGCCTTTCTTCCTAGTCTGTCTTGTGAGAAAGTTCTGGCCACCGTGGGGGACCCTGCTGCAACTTGAAGCCCTGGTGCTGTGACTTCCAACATCCCAGCAACACAAAAGCTACCACTGCTCCACAGACAGGAGCTGGGGAGGGCGGAAAACCAATGATGGTGGGGAACCGAGGACCTTGGAAATCAGATCGTGAAGAATAGCTGTTGTCTTTAGGAATCCCGAGTCAACAATAGCCCCCGTTTGGGATAAAACAAAAGCTTGAGTTGAAACCCCTGAGAGCTTTTTCTAACCACTTGGTTTAGAACCTGGAGGGTGCCGGTGCCCCTGAGCCAGGTCTTCCATGACTCCTCCTATCCCCCCGCCCCAGCAGAGGCCGGCCAGCCTGAGCACCCCACCGCTGAACCCAGGGTCCTGGATGAGTCTGTCCTTGTGGTGACTGTCCCGAAACCAAACGTCTAGAGCGCCCCCCCCCTGCTGCCTCG
>NW_022103908.1:39182057-39188910 GCF_000313985.2 Echinops telfairi
ATCGCTGGAGCTGGGGACTGGCAGTTGGTGACCTGGCTGGCAGTTGGTGACCTGCCTTCTGATTGGCTGCTGTGCTGACATAGCCTAACTCTCTCTATAAATAGAGGAAGATCTGGCAGCAGACCGGACTAGAAGGACTGCTAGTCTCTCACAACTCTCTCACGGGAGTGAGTTGAATTGAGCCATTTATAGTGCTTTACAATTTAACGGTTTCTTTCTTGTATTATATATTTATCTGTATATGATTTAACAGTTCATTTCTTGTTATATATTGAATTATCTTTATAAATAAGTATATTAAATTATCAGCAATCTGGTTTTATCTCTCTAGAGAACCCTGTCTAACACAGGTGTCATTTCATGTGTTGCTGAGTCTGAAGAGGAATTTACAGATTGGTATTGGACATATGGGCTAATATCAGACGTATGGACTTGATCTGGACTGGGCTGGGATGTTTCCTTAATATATAATTGCTCTTTGATATAAAGTTCTCTCTTACATAAATATGTCTCCCCGGATTTGTTTCTCTAGTCTACCCGGACTAACACACTTGCCGACCCACTGAGCCTTCCTCTTTTACCCTCCGGGGCCTTGTAACCATGAAATAATGCTTCTTTCAGCGTGACGAGGTTTCTCCTATGGAGTGCCTGGGGTTTCAAATCACTGACCACTGGTCCTGGGACCACCGCACCACCAGGCTTCTCCAGGCAACAACGTGGGCAGAGAACAAGGATGCCCTGGAGGGCAGGAGGACTTGTCACCCCCACCCGACCCCTGTGGCCCCAAGGAGCGCCAGATCCAACCGAGTGAGGCTTTAGCTGAGCGCTGCAGATTCAGGGGAGAAACCAATCAGCGGTGTGCAGTCAATGGGCCATCACCTTGAGCAAGAAGGTGCCCAGGCAGTCCACCATATTGCTGCTCTGACCGAGATGCGAGATGCATGCTCCACTTCCAACTCTCGACAGGAAGCCCCCCACCGACTGGGGCAGGGCGGAGTGGGGTGGGCAGGGGAGGGGATAGAGTGGGGCTGGGGAGGAGCTGTCAGGTGAGGCATTTTTGTTGTTCCTATTTCTAATATATTATAATTTTTCTATAGCTTTAAAAGATTGTAGCCAAATGACTGGCCAAAGCAGAGCTTCTGGCTGGGTCTGGAGGAGGCCACTGGCCCCACTGGCCACAGCACCGAGTGAGGGCCCTCAGGGTGTTGTGTCCGGACTGGCTCGCTCCCAGGGCCCAGCACATAGCGAGTCCTGCAGAGAGGCCCGGGGGAATGTCTGGCTGAGTTTCTCCCAAAGCAGACTCTCTGGTCTGGCTCCTGGGAAACCAGGGAGAGGGAAGGACAGCAGAGTGGTGGCGGTGGAGCCAATAGCACGCATGCAGTGGGCCGGGAAGACAGGGTCTCTGGACTGTCCAGAGAGGAAAACCGCTGGAACCGCGCAGCTGCAGGTGAGTCAAAGCGGGCCTGCTCCTAAGGCTGGTTGGTGCTGGTGGCACCAGAGGAAGCCTGCGCGTGTGCGGTCCGAGATGCCCACAGTAGCACGCCAGGGAGGGCGGGGTGGGAGTGAGAGTGGACAGGGCTGCAGACCAACGGACAGTGCCCGTCTTGGGCCCCGGGGCTCTTCCCCACGCCTTGCCCGTCCCCGGCTCTGCCTTAGGGAATCTGAGTCTGGTTTCTGGAATTGTAACCTGGATTGGAAGTGCTGGCACCAACCTGGGGTCCAATGTATCAAGCTTATTTGTACGTATGTTGCCATCATTATTTCCAAAACATTTTCTACTTGAGCCAATGGTATAATCTCCTCTTTTCCCCCCTCCCACCCTCGTGAACCCTTGATTAATTAATTATACATTGTTATTATTATTTTGTATCTTTCACTGTCAGTTTCTCTCTTCACCCACATGTCTGTTATTGAACCCTTACGGAGGGGGGGGCTATTTATCCAACTTAGTGATGGGTCCTCCTTCCCCCTCCCCAACTATCCCCCTCCCCTCATGCTATGGCTACTCCCACTACTATTCCTAAGGGGTTTATCTGGCCTGAATTCCATGTGTGAAGAGCTCTCATCTGGACCCACGCATGTTCTTCGTTCGGCAGGACTGTGATCTACTGAAGCAGACTGTGTGATCTCTCTCCTAGGGAGCCACTGGTGGATTCCAACCACCAACTTTCCCGTTATCAGCTGAACACGTTGCCACTGTGCCACTAAGGTGTCTTGAAGTCGCTGATAAAAACAAAGCCAAACTCATCGCCATCAAGTTGATGCCGACTTGGTGCGACCCCCTAGGACAGGGTAGAACTGGCCCTGTGAGTTTCCAAGACGAACTCTCTATGGGAGTGGAAAGCCCCGTCTCTGTGCCACAGAGTGGCTGGTGGTTTCGAACTGCTGACTGCAGCCCCACACGTAACCACTGAAGTTGCTGGTAGGACCTACAAAATTG
This sequence comes from Echinops telfairi, assembly GCF_000313985.2. Classification (NCBI taxonomy): domain Eukaryota; kingdom Metazoa; phylum Chordata; class Mammalia; order Afrosoricida; family Tenrecidae; genus Echinops; species Echinops telfairi. The sequence continues at coordinate 39,184,498 of NW_022103908.1, forward strand.
TGGGCAAGTTCCAACCACTCACCACACAAAAGCAACCAATCCAATACTCAGTACTGTACAAATAATGTTTATTTGGATGGACAGCTCAGTAACTATTGAGCGGTCACCATCCAACAGCTGCCGGGCAGGAGAATGATAGGTGACTGGTGGGTTTTCAAGACATCAGGGTGATTAGAAAGCAAGCAGTAAACAGCCGTGAAGGCAGCGTTTTCTCTTGGATGACACGCGGGCCCCTCCCCTTGCCCCAGGAGCAGTCAGCCCTTACAGGGCTGTAAGCCCTAGAGTCGTTCAAGTTGAGTCCCTTTCTCATAATGGATTTCGTTTCAAAATGACAGCAGATATAGGCACCCCAGAGCTGTGCCTGCTCCACCTGGGTCGGGAGATGGAGCGGAGAGGCCACAAGAAACGCAAGTTGCAAGTCGCTCTGTGGTGGAGGGCCAGCTGACGTGCGATCCTGGCTGGAACTCTGAAAAGCATAGCTTCCTTTGGGCGGTGGGGGTGGGGGTGGGGGCAATTCGTTTGACATCAAGCACCGTGGCGACAGCCAAGCTGTTGGGGGCAAGGAGAGCTCGGGTCGCAGAGAAGAGCACCGTTCTTATGGCACAGCCATCGTGTCCCTTCCTGCTGAGATGAGTCCCATGGATGTTGCCCCCTGCGTGGTTGTGCCACCAGAATCCTTGGGCCTAATGTCCCCGTAGCCATCACCGAGGGTCTTTACTGAAGGACAAGGAGGTTTCCTTGGGGCTGGGTCTTCGAGCTCAGGGGTATTGGAGCTGGGCAGTTTTCTGAGCAGCTTGACTTAGGAAGACTCCCACTTTTCCTCTCTCGTCGCTCCCCCTGGCCCTGGCCTTACCAACCAGTTCTCTCTTTCAAAGAACTCACAGTGCAGTAGTTAACTGTGCTCCTTGGGGTTTTCAATAGCTGTTTGTTTTTTTCAGGGGATCACTAGGCAGTTCTGGGTGGACTGGAACTTCCAATAACTGGTTACATGAGCCTGGGACTCCCCAGACCCTACTTGCTAAGCAATTTGTATAGTCGATCTTTTATCTTCACCACAAGACTACCCCCAAAGCTGATTGTAAGCAGATAGTCCCTGAGTCCCGAGGCTGGCGGGAAAGGGAAGGGGAAATGAATAGCAGTGGGCAGTGCGGCCTGTCCCTGGAGCTTCCCTGGTGGTCTTGTGGGGGTGTCGGGAAAGCCAGTTGAACCACTACTCTACATCGGAATACCCAACTCTGGAGCAGGAACACGGGCTGTGAACCGGAGGACAGTGGTGACTTAATGTTCCCCTACACTTAGGGAACCCCGTTGCTGACACATCATCCCCAAACAGGTGGGACAGCGAAGGAGCTGAGTGGATTCTCAACGGTGAGGTCTTGGGAGTTTAGCTTTCTAGAGTTAGGTTCACGGTGAGAGCGTTTCACGAGGCAGTTACTCTCCCAGGCAAAGAGAAAATCATAACCCCTTCTTGTTCAACAGAATGAATGAAAATATCCGAACAAATTTTGCCAAGGTATAGTTTGATCACGCAGTCGGAAACACGGCCTACTGATCCCACGGACGTCACAGTTGGTCTTCTGATTACATCCAGATGGGAAAGATTGGCAGTGACTTTCGGGTCTCAATCTTCCAGGTTTCTAAGAGCACGGCGTCCCCGTCTGGCCTGGCTCCCTGGCTCATCAGTGATAGTAGATGCTGAAGGCATGGAGGATGTAGAGCAGGGTGGTGATAAAGGCAAAGAACTAAAAGAAGATAAGGAAACTGTGTGTTAGAGAAGGCTGGCCTGGCACCTGTCCCTCCCTCCTCTGAGGGACCACCAACCCTGGCAGCCAAGGAGGCCACATGGGCTGACCCTGCTGGGTCCCCACCCTGCCCCATGTCCTGCCCAGCCTCAATTTCCTTGACCTCTCAGAAACTTCAGAAACAGAGTCCACGACTTCATCCTCTGGGAGACTTTCCACCTGATACCACCTTCTCTCAGCTCTGAACGGACTGTCTCCCCACCTGTAGATGCACCCCCTCTTCCTAACGATGATGTGAGCACACCTCAGTCCCTGACCCTCAAGCCGCCCCCACCTCCCCCATGGTGGCCTCTCTCAGCTGTCTTCCCTTGCTTCCTGTGTTCGGAGACTCACAGATTTACTCTCTGCTCTAGACCTCTGCTCTGAGCTTCTGCTGCTTGGCTTCTCTTGCATGCTTCAGAGACAGCTCAAAGCTCCCAGCGGCTCCAATGAAGCCCTGATATCCCCTCCCGGCTTCACAAGCTCGGTCTGCTCTAGGATCTTCATTCCCATTCAGCTGCTCAAGCCAGAAGCCTAAATCCTTCAGACTCCCTCGCTGGCTATGTCCAAAGCTGTTCCCAAGGTCTACTGATTTGAGCTCCAAGTACCTGTCAATGCATCCACTTTCCCTTCCCCACCGCCATGTTTCCCCAGCCTTGTCAAAGCCCCGGACTTTGGTTGCCTTAGCATTTGTCCACTTCCTGTCTATCCGCTCCTGCCAATCTACCCCCTCAGCCCCCACCTTTTCCCATATGCAACCGTGCTGCTCTTGAACTTTTCTCAGGATAGAGGCACGACCCTTAATATGCCTCCAAGGCCACTGCCCACTCTCACTCGGTTCTCATTCTTTTTTGCATTCACTCAACAGCTATGGTCAACACCAACAAGGTTTCAAGAACCATTTTGGCTATAACAGCGAACCAAAGATCCAGAAATTCTTGGAGCCAGAAAGGGCGTGGGAAAGGTAAGCAAGCACATCGAATCTACAGTAGGCTAGGGGGTGCCAAGTGCCAAGGAGAAGATAAAGCAGGGAAGAGGAACGAGGAGTGCTGGGGAGGGGTGGGGGTGGGGGGGCGTCTCAGGAACGGCCTCTCTGAGACGTCGCTATCGGGGTTAAGGCCAGAGAATGATGCTCGTGATCGTGCTGCTCTCTGGAGCAAAGCCCTTCCTGGCAGAGGCCCTGAGGTGCGAGCGCACGTCCAGCATGCCTAGAAGCAGAGCCTTGTCAGAGACGAGGCCAGGAGAGGAGCCCCTCGGGTACGGCTGAGGGAGAGCTGCCTTCTCAGGGGGAGTCGGCCTCATGAAGCAGAGGAGCACAGCCCGCAGGAGTAGAGCCAGTTGGTTGCTGACGGGCACAACTCCGAAGGAGGAGAACGACTGTAAACGTCCATTCATAATTGGAATTTGGAATGTACGAAGTATAAATCTAGGGAAATCAGAAGCCGTGAAAAGTGAAATGGACCACCTGCAGAGGGACATTCTAGGCATCCGTGGACTGACATTGGCCATTTCTCATCAGAAAAGCTTATGGTTTACTCTGCCAGGAATGACCCAATCAGGAGAAACGGCGTTGCATGCATCAGCAAAAAGGACATCTCAAGATTTATCTTGAAATACAACGCTGTCAAAAAAAAAAAGAAATACAACGCTGTCGGGAACCGATCGCAATGATCTCTCTATAACCCCCTCCCAGGGGCATGGACAGCAGAAAAGTGGGTGAAGGGAGACACCAGTCAGTGTAAGACATGAAAAAATACTAATAACAAATTATCAAGGGTTCATGAGGGAGGGAAGGTGGGGGAGGAGGGGGAAATGAGGAGCTGTTAGCAAGGGTTCAAGCAGAAAGCAAATGCTCTGAGAATGATGATGGCAACAAATGTACAAATGTGCTTGACACAGTGGATGGATGTGTGGATTGTGATAAGAGTTGTACCAGCCCCCAATAAAATGATTTAAATAAATAAATTAAAACAACAACAAAAAGAAATACAGTGCTCTCTGTGAAAGGATAAGATCCGTCTGCAAACAAGGAAATCCAGTCAACGAAGCCATTATTCCACTGATATTCATCAGCCACTAATGCTAGTGATGAAGAAATTGAAGATTTCTACCATCTTCAGTCTGAAATTGATCCACACTACAATCAAGGTGCATTGATAATTTGATGCAAAGAAGGAACAGTAGTTGGAAAACATGGTCATGGTTATAGACATGAAGCTAGATATTACATGATGGAATTTTGCAACACCAATGACTTTTTGATAGCAAATACCTTTTATCAATGACACAAAAGGCAGTAACTATATGTAGACTTCTCAGCTGGAATACACAGAAATCAACTTGACTATGGCTGTGGAAAGAGATGATGGAGAAGCTCGGCAGCAGCAGCTGAAACCAGGCCGGGGGGCCAAAATAAACCATCAATTGCTCTATGTAAGTTCAGGTTGCAGTTGAAGAAAACAAAAACAAGTCCACAGGAGCCAAAATAGGGCTGAGTCTATCCCACCTGAACTTCAAGAACAAATCTGAGGCATTGAGCACTAACGAGAGAAGCCTACAGAATTGTTGGAGGACGTCAAAATCATGAAGAAAGCAGAGGCCCTTCAAAAGGCAGGGAAGAAAGGCAAGCTCG
>NW_022103908.1:39191847-39194104 GCF_000313985.2 Echinops telfairi
GTGGCTCCTCAGGATTATTTGTTCCACCTGAGGTCAAATTGAGCCTCACTCCCAACTCCCAGCAGGAACCCACTCACCGAAGCGGAGGCATTGATGTAGTACTGGGTGGTGAAGTTGAACTCAGACACGATGGTGGCGTGTGCTTGTAAGACAGCGGCGCTCATGTATAGGATGCCAGTGGTCCCGTGGTACAGGCTGTCCTGGAAAACAGCAGCGCCATAGGCACTGTCACTGGACATGTCTGAAGGTGAGCACTTGGCTCTCAGACTAGACAGCTGGGCAGTGATACCAAAAGACAAGCTCCGCTGCATCCCTCCAAATGCCTGCTTTCTCTTGCAGTGTGTCTACTGGAGCCGGCATACAGTGACTCACAGTGGAATTAATAACGAGGGGTGATAATAATAATATCACCATCAGTCAACCTTTACCAAGTGCTTTTCTTAGTGCTTAGCTCTATGCTAAGCCTTTTCTCATATCACTTCACCATGTCAACGATGCAGCTGGTCCAGTTTATCATTAATCCCATCTTGAAGAAATTGAAAGTCGAGGTTAAGGCTGATGAATAAATAAGTCAGGATTATGAATAAATAAAGTTGATGAATAAATAAGTTAGGCCACACGAACTCCAGACTTAGGTCCGTAACCATTATTGCTCTGAAGACCTGCTCTGCGCTGGCCATGGAGCGATACAACAAACACGTGTTGGTGGCGCAGTGGGGTCACGTGGGACTGCTAGGCTCCAGCTGTGCGGCTCCAAACCTGCAGCTGCTCCGGGAGAAAACACTGACGCTCTGCTTGCGCGAAGTGGGACAGGCTCGGAACCCCACGGGGCCGTCCTGCCCTGCCCCAGAGCCTCACTATGAGATGGGGTCAACCCGATGGCAGCCAGTTGTTGTTCAGCCCACATAACGTGCATTACTTAAGGTTCACCGTCAGTCCGGGAGGTGGTTTCTATCAGCGCCCCGATTTACAGGCGGGGCCGCTGACGCTTAGCTCACACGTGGTAAAATTAGGGGAGTCCGGCTAACCTCGCTCCAGATTTCTGATGTTGACCCTCCGTAGGAAGCCCTCGGAGCCCTGGGGGCCTTGTGAGCATGTCTGGGACTTCAATCCACAAGAGCAGCAGTTCGAAACCACCAGCTACTCTGTGGGAGAAAGACGGGCGTTCTACTCCGGTAAACAGCCTGGGAAACCCACAGGGCAGGTCTACCCTGTCTCACGGGGGCGCTATGAGTCGGCATCCACTCGATGGCAAGGAGTTAGTTTTGTTTTGGTGCTAAAAACCCCGCTGTCGTCTTGTGCTCAACAAATCATAGTGCCGCCTTTAAAAATGGTGACCAGCCCTAGAAGGAATGTAATTATTAGAAAATCTGCATTTTACAACTACAAGTGAAATATTTAATTGAGGAAACGTCAACTAGATAGAGTTGAAGGGGTCAGACTGCTACCACTCCAGAGGGACCGCCGGTCATCCTGTGTCATGGGATGCGAAGACACGCGAAAAGTGGCTCTGCTACGAATGTTTCGCCAGCATCCAATTCAGCCTTCGGTGCTCCCTCCAGACGACAGAAAACACAGGGACGAGGCCAGCACATCGAGACAGAGCAGAGACAAGCCCCAAGTGCTGCCCCTTCTCCAGCACACCTGGATGTTCCTCCGCCAGAATGAGGGCCACTCTAGACACCCCCCAAACCCGAACAGCAGGTGCAGCGCGTGGCCCTTGTGGGAATCCCAATTCAAACAAGCCAATCAAATGGACGTCTTTGGGTCATTAGAATGTGAACTGGGTCTTAGATGAGAGTGAGAATGATTGCCAACTTGGTGCGGGTGTGGTCATGCAAGGAAAAGGTTGCATACTGCTTGAAGATATTCTGGGATTTAAAAATCATTCTTCAGGGGGAGTGGGGGTTGGTGAGAGAGGAGATGGAGCAGTTTGCAAAATTTTGATAAAGCTGGAACGGGGTTGAATGACATGAAGGCCCATAATGCACTTCTGCACATTGGTGTGTGTTTTAAGAACTGTCCCATATAGAAAACGTCTCCATGGTCACGGAGATGGTGTGGCACATGACAAAAGGTGAATTGTGTAATATTAACTGGAAGACTCTACAGCTGAGGTTGTTTGTCCAATATGACTTTTCAAAATACATTTAAAAATACGTCAGGACCCCTGGTAGCGCAGGAGGTGACGCCTTAGGGCTGCTAACTGAAGGATCGGCAGTTTGAAACCACCAGCTGCTCCAAGGGAGAGGAAGGA
>NW_022103908.1:39194228-39219693 GCF_000313985.2 Echinops telfairi
ACAGATGGGAGAATGAAGCCGGAGAAGGAGACAGGGCCCTGGGGTAGGCTGGTTCTTCTTCTACAGCAGCGGTTCTCAACCTTCCTCATGCGGGGCGACCCTCTCATACAGTTCCTCATGTGGTGGTGACCCCCCAACCATAACACCATTGTCGTCGCTGCTTCGTCACTGTCATGTTGCTACTGTATGCATCGGGCGACCCCTGTGAAAGGATCCTTCGACCCCCAAAGGGGTCGGGACCCACAGGTTGAGAACCGCTGTAGAATCTACAGCATTATTTTCAGTGTTGCTCCAATGACGTCTCCACAGGCAAACTAGGGGGTCATGTGAGAATGTGCCGGATCCGTGTACCTTCACTCAAGGAAGGCAGTGGAGGGAGGGATACGTGGAAAGGTGGCTCTGGCAGAGGGAGGCTTTGATTTGGGTCAATATTCGACACAACAGTAGAATCAAACTATCTGACTCCCTATGGGCTTAGTCCTAGAAGGGTGGCTGGTTCTCCCACCCCACCCAGGAAGGACAGTTGTACACACCACACACACACACACACACACACACACACACACACACACTTCCTCCTGCCCCACCCCCCTCGGGGCATCAGTCCAGGAGACAGCCCATTGGGTTCTTACCAGGACTCTCCAGGAGCTAAATTTTTTGTAAAACCCAAACAAGTAAGACAGCAGGAACACCAGCGAGATGAGGAAGGAGGTGAGTGAGACGTATATCACCCATCCTTGCAGCAGAGGTTGCCCGACGTGGGTGGCGGCTACCAGGATCCAGACCCAGCACCCAAATACCTGGAAGAGAAGAGATAGAAGCTAGTTCATGACTTGGGAGGAGCGGGCTTCCTTTGGCCGGGCACCTCTGTTCTCCCCGTCTCTGGTTAAAAGTCTTTCCATTGAGGGGACGCGGGAACCTAGAGGGAGGCTGGAAAAGAAACCTTGCTCTCTGACTCACGTCAGGTGCGACCGTCGGAAAGTGCGGTGGCGTCCATGGTTTGCACTCGGCTTCCCATCCTAGGGGCCCCGTGGTGGCGTGAGTTACACATCGCACAGTGAGCAGGTAAACCCGCCAGCCTCTTCATGGGCGCTGCGGTCCCAGAAACCCACAGGGGCACTTCTGCTCTGTCCTCCAGGGGCGCTAGGGGCACGAATCGACTTGGAAACAATGCCATGACAGCGGGGCTGGTCTGGGAGGCTTGCCAATCAAAAGGTCAGAGTGGAACCCACACAGAGGCACTGCAGCCGAAAGACCTCGCACTCGGCTTTTTAAAGATGATAAGAAAACAAAACCAGCAACAACTCCAACAGCCCTGTCGAGCTCAGTTCTCCCCAAGAACGCAGGGGATCCCCAGGGACCTGCATCGGCTTGATCAGTCACATCACGTCGTTGTTGCTGGAGGATTCGAGGGATGCACACGGAGGTTACAGACAGAAAGACTCTAGGCCAGATCCTGCCGACAGAATTTGTTCTTGGCCCAAACAGTGTTTCTTTAACCTTTCTGAACAAAATGGCAGCATTTAAAACAGGATATTTCACATGAAAAAAAATAGCCAGGTTTCAGGCATGTTTTAAGAAATCTCTAGTTGTGGCCATTCCCTCAAAAACTCACTGCCATCGAGTCATTGGGACCTGCTGTGGGTTTCTAGGACTCACTGTTTGAGGGACTAGAAAGTCCAGTCTCTCCCAAGGAGCTGCTGTTGGATTTGAACTACAGACCAGGCAAATTGCAGCCCAACACATAACCACTAGGCCACCAGGGCTTCATAGTTGTGGCCACTGTAAACCCATGTCTAGGGCGTACTAGGTGGGATCGAGTTGTTTCAGAAAGGGCCTGGAGTCCTCTGGGGACCCCACCCTGCAGTCTTCCCAGGCTGGCACCACTGTGTGGTGTGGTCACTGGCTCAGATGCTTCTCAATACAACATGATCCTTTTCTGAGGTGACCAGATGTCCCGCTTTTGGCAGGAAAATCCTGATTTTTAACAATTTTCCCTGCACCCCACGGCGTTTTTAAAAAGTCCCAATTTTTGGAAAGAATGCACGACAAGCTAGGGTATACGTTTTTCAGCTGCCATGCGGCTATTTCGCCAGGATATGAGTTTTATCAATGGTGTCCTGCTTTTGTACCGCTTTACCAATGTTAAAATCTGGTCACCTTATCCTTTTCCCAACTGGCAGTGCCTGCCTGGCCCTGCGGGCATTAGCTTGGAGCCCCAAGGGGTCACCATCTGGGCAGTGAGATTGCAGTTTGATCACCTCTCAACTCTGTCCAGCTCCTCACTCTCCGTGTTGGAGAAACCAAACTGGTCTCTTATTTTGCTCTCCTGCCTCTGGCTCTGTCTGCTCTGGGGCTGGGTTTGCAGCCACGTGGTTATGCATTGGGCTGCTAATGACAAGGTCAGCAGTTCAAGACCACAAGCCACTCCTTGGGAGACAGATGGAGCTTTCTACCTGTGAAGAGTTTCAGTCTTGGAAACTCACAGGGGGCAGTTCTACCCTGCCCTAGAGGGTTGTGGAGTCAGCATCCACTCATTGCCAGTGGGTTTGGTTTTTTGGTTTGGTGATGCCAGGAAAGGAAGCAACTGTCCATTGGGTGGCATGTCCAGCAGACAGCCGGAGGGGGGTGGGGGCAGGGGCTGGTGTCAGCACCACGTGACTTTGCTGTTTGGCTCAGACTTTCTGAGCTCCTCTTTCCAGGGGCCTCCTTGGGACGTGATCACAGCCCTGGTGGGCTCTCATGAGCATTTAATAAGCACCACATGGGTGGGTGAGCCCAGCCACCCACAGCCAGCTCATTTCCTTTGCGGAACCCTGGCCCAAGCACCCGGCTGCCACTGGCTATCTCGACGTGGATGTCCCTTGGCATTTGCACAGCTCTGAAGGTGGACATCACTTACTTCAAGGTGAGCTCTGCACTTGCCTCACCCAGTCCTGGCTCTGCCCCTCGAGCTCCTCAAAGTCAGCGGGTACAAAATCTGGCCCACAAATTCTTATTGGCTTCGCATTTCCAGTCTTGCTGACCAAGGACCTCACTGTGAGGGAAAAGGAGGCAGCTTGGAGATGGGTGGACACGGAGCCTCCAAGGACGATGATGATATTCTTTCTGTTCCCATGACACATAACGTCTCCATGGGAATTCAGTCCTTATAGAGCAATACACTCATTCTGCTCGCTGGACTTTCAGGTCCCTGATGATTGGGGCTGATGAGGAGGGCTCTGGGCTTAAGGTTTGGGGGCACCGGGTGGTCAGATTTTAACACATTCTCTCAATCTCAAGTAATTGAGAGTTACCAGCATCGGTGCCTCACTTCTGAGCCATTTCACAGAGCTCTTACCAACTCAAGAGACAAGCTGAGCCCCTCCCCGACTCTAAGCTGCACGTTAGAATCAGCTTGTCAAGGTCTACACAGCAGCCTGCGGGGTTGTGATCAGCATTGTGTTGCATCTAGAGACCTAGTGTGGGAGAGTTTACATCTTGACTCTGTTGACGTATCCAATCCATGAACACTGTAGTGAGTCCCTCCATGAAGGTCAACTTTGACTTCTTCTCACCAGGACCCAGTAGTTTTGAGCACCTAGAACCTGCATACATGTTGTATTTTACACCTACGGCTTTCATTTGGGAGGGGCCATCATAAAACCAAACCAAACTTGCTGCCATCGAGTCAATTCTGACTCAGAGAGACCCTTTGAACAGGATGGACCTGCCTCTGTGGGTTTCTGAGGCTGCAAGGCTTAACAGGAGCAGCTGGTGGTTTTGAACTTCTGACCTTGTGGTTAGCAGCCCAACACAAACTTAATGGTCTACCAGGGAGCCATGATCCCTTAAATTATTTTTCCTTTTCTAACTGTTCAGTCGCTAGCAGATAGAAATGTGATTGTGTGTGTGTGTGTGTGTGTGTGTGTACTTTGTATCCTGTGACTTGCTAAACCTACTCATTAGTACATTGTGGTCTCTGTTTTGTAGATTCCTTGGGATCTTATAAGCATTTCCTTGGGTTTTCTGAACAGCTCTGGTGGTGTAGTGGTTACATGTTGGGCTGCTAACTGTCAGGTCAGCAGTTTGAAACCACCAGCCAGGAAAAATACCTGGCTTTCTACACCCATAAAGAGTTGGTCTCAGAAACTCACAGTTTTACCCTGTCCTACCTTGATGTCGGCATTGAGGCAATGGAAGTGAATTTGGTTTGATCTGGGTCACTAGATTTTAATTTTCATCAATATTAATTAATTCATTTTCATAGATGTACTAGTCACAAATACTTATTCTTTTGAGAAAAAAAAAATTTTCCCTCTCACCTTCCTTCTTGCCCTGCCTGGCCTTGCCTTCCAAGCCTGCTTCTTTGGGTGTTAAATTTTGTACGGAAATTTTTATTGATTTCTATTCGTTGTAATTTTTAATAGATTTATCCTTTTCATTGATTCATAGCAATCCTTTACCAAGAACCAGATCTTGTGGACTGTTATCAATACTACAGATGTCTTCTATATTCAAGTGGCTTACCATGTTGTTGTCTCTTTTGGTAAACTGAGTTTTTCATTTTAATATGTAGGTGAGAATCTCCATTTTGGGGGTCACGCTGAACAAGTGTTTCCCTCTCTGGAGTCACAGAATAGTCTCTGCACCTCAAGATTTCCTCCTGTGATAATGCGGGTCCCTATGAAAGGTGGGGAGCTAGCAGGAAGCACGCGACACAATCATCGAACCTTTATGATGCAAGACATCCGACGGTGCAGCTGATCACTCTTGACATTATCTCCGGCTAGGTCTCGGCACACTTCCGAGGGTGGTGTTTCCTCTCTCTCACCTTTTCCTGGAGAAAGCTGCACTTTGGGATTTCTCTTTGCCATGTGGAAACAGCAGTTTTGGTATCCTCAGGGCACTCAAACTGTGCTCTTTCACTGCTCTTTGAGTTTTGAAAAAAAAGCAGTCTGAAGGGGCAGGATCAGGGTTGCAGGGTGGGGTAAGCTTTCCCAACGGAATTGTCCCAGGACAGCCTCCCTTACTCCCCCTCAAAGAATGAGCAGGTCCCTGGTCGTGATGGGGAAATCCTGGGCACAATGCACCTTTTTCTCACCAAATGCTGGGTGTCGATTTTCTTGAAACTTTTCCTAATTAGCCCCATACCCTTAGAGAAAACCCACCACAAGAAACCTTCTGAAGGGACTTCTCTGCCCTGAATTTATCTGACCCAAGAGATCTCCACAGAAGCTCCCATTTGGATGGAGCTTTCTTTGTTGTTGAGAGCTCCCTAGTGAGGCTGGGACAGGTGTCTGGCTGAGAGAACTTGATTGCAGCCTCTCAGTGGCCACAGAGACAGGTTTGAGCACATTTTGTTTGTAATAAAGCCGTGCACATATGATCCAGCACCCTCCTACCCATGCTTTTTGGCTTGCTTTAAGACAACCCTTAGAAGCTTCTTGAGCGAAGGTCCGTGGTTGGTTGTGTTTGATTCGCAGAGCGGGGCATTCAGGGGTTAGACCTGCCGCTTCCAGCTCCCTCGATCCCAGTGCCTGGGTCTGCTGGGGCTGCAGGGAGGTGCCAGGGTTTGCTTGGTTGGCGAGCCACCTGACAAAGGTCCCCACCAAGCTATGGGAAGTGCTCAGAGATGCCAGCAACAGGTAAACACCCAAACAACACCAGCCATTGGCGTGCAGGGCTTCATGACTGCGCCCACACTTGTAAAACCTTAGACGCACATTGGGTGGCCGACAACCGAGCCCAGGACTGTGCCAATCACCCAGGACAGGTCCTGGGACACAATAGGGGAGCAGGGGGCAACCCAAACAGCATTTCCCTTTTAACAAATGAGTTGATAGTGCCCCTAGGCCCTCACAGTGACCCAGCGTTGCCCGGGTGCAGAACGTGGCCACTCACATCGCCGTCCTGCAGCCTTCTCCGACCAGACAGCCGCCACCTGCCACCTTCTGCTTACCGCCTCTCACCCAGGTCAGGTCTGGGGTCAGGGCCAAGGCACCCCTGCTCCACCCAGGGTCTGCCCCACCCTGTCACCAGAGGCTACTCTGCCCAGACTCTGTCTTACGCACGTGGCACGCATTTGGGTGTGCAGCAATCCAGCACCCACACCGCCATTGCCAGGGCTCTGACCACACATCATCCCCCCCCCCCCCAGTGCACAGGGTGGGACTGCACTCCCGACCATTTTCAGGATGCTGACCTTTCAGAAGCACATCTGCAGGCCTTTCTTCCGAGTCAAATGCTTAGCCATTTGCCACGACTCAGGGATCTTCTCTTGTTTGTTTTTTAAGCATTTTATTAGGGGCTCATACTCTTATCACAATCCATACACACATCAATTGTGTAAAGCGCATTTGTACATCATTCTCAAAACATTTTTCTCTCCTCTTAAACCCCCGACATTAGGTCCTCATTTTTCCCCTCCCTCCCCGATCCCCCCTCCCTCATGAGCCCTTGATAGTTTATAAATTGGTATTTTGTCATATCTTGGCCTGTCCGACGTCTCCCTTCACCCACTTTTCGGTTGTCTGTCCCCCAGGGAGGACGTCACATATAGTTCCTTGTAATCGGTTCCCTCTTTCCTACCCACTCGCCCTTTACCCTCCCTGTTTCGCCACTCACACCACTGGTCCTGCAGGGCTCATCCGCCCTGGATTCCCTGGATTTCCAGTTCCTATCTGTACCAGTGCACATCCTCTGGTCTAGCCAGATTTGCAAGGTTGAATTCGAGTCATGGTAGTGGGAGCAGGGAGGAAACATTTAGGAACCAGAGGAAAGTTGTATTTTTCATCGTTGCTACATCACACCCTGACTGGCTCATCTCCTCCCCAAGACCCCTCGGCACGGGGATCTCCAGTGGCCTACTAATGGGCTTTGGGTCTCCACTCCGCACTCCCCCCATCATTCACTATGGTAAGATTCTTTGTTCTGATGATGCCTTATACCTGATCCCTTCGACACCTCGTGATTGCATAGGCTGGTGTGCTTCTTCCATGTGGGCTTCGTTGCTTCTGAGCTTGATGGCCGCTTGATTACCTTCAAGCCTTTAAGACCCCAGACGCTATACTTTTTGATAGCCGGGCACCATCAGCTTTCTTCGCCACATTTGCTTATGCACCCATTTTTCTTCAGTGATCCATTCAACACCCCGTGATCACACAGGTTGATATGTTGTTCCATGTGGGCTTTGTTGCTTCTGAGTTAGATGGCCACTTGTTTACCTTCTCAGGGATCTTCTCATCGCTCATTTATGCTTGACAAGCGTGAGGTCCTGAGGCCACACCAGAAGTCTCCACGGGTCCCCCCCACCCCACGCAATGTGGGACACGTGTGCTCTCCCCACTGATCCAGAGTTCATACTCCAATGGCACGGGGGCAAGGCAGAAGCCCCTGGGATGTGCTGAGAGATGGTCTGTGGAGCCCAGCAAGGTTCTGCTGGGCTGATGGGGATCCAGTCTCGTACAGCCCACTGGGGGCCTTCTCCCTCTGGGTCGCAGCTATGGTCTGGGGATCCCTGTCCCCACTTGTAAGGAGCTCTCGTGGTGCTGTGGGTTAGGGGGCTCAAACCCACCAGCTGCTCTGGGGGGGTCGTGAAGCTGCCCTCTCTCCCAAAATTTGTAGTCTTAGAAACCCTGGGAATCAGGGCTGACTGGGTGGCCGTAGGGTTGGTGTTTTTTTGGGTCCCAACTTGTACTCTCAGGACGAGTTAAGGGCCTCAGAGGGTTTGGGCATCGACTCAAGTTACGTGAGAATCTTTTGAAATGGCTTTGGTGTTGCAATGTTAAGAAGAGGAGTGTTGTTTATTTTTTATTTCCACACAGTTTTATCTTTAAATGGTAGAAGGGACCAGGGCCAAGGGGAGCTACAGGTGAATTGTAAGTCAGCCCAGTGCATTGCCTTCTGGCTGTCTCAAGCAGCCTTGGTTGACTTTTTTAAAGGGGAGAGATTTAAATAAGAACATCAGGTATTTATTTGCCTTTACCTTTTCTTTAAAAATATTATAAAATGCATAGTTTGCTTTTCAAAACTTACAAGCAATCCCCTCTGCAGCCTCAACGACCTTCAATGTCACACCTCATTCCACACTTTCCAAAAGAGGGAGATGGTTTCAGATGGTTGGAACTGGCCCTCAAGGAAGAAGACTATCTGATTACAGGAAGACAAGTAGATCAAGTGTACTTTAAGGTCAACATTCACTTAAAACCTGCCCATCGAGTCAGTGCCAGCTCACAGTGACCCTGTAGAACAGGGGAGAACGGCCTCTGTGGGTCCAGACTTTGTGTCTCTTTATATGACATCCTGGGTTGCATCCTCTCACCTGTATGCTGGCAAATCATCAGAGAAGCTGGGCTACATGAATTAGAACGAAGGCTCGGGGTTGGAGGAGGGCTTATTAACTTGTGAGAGGCAGGTGGACTTGAAGCACTTGCTGCTGAAGACCAAGGGCTGCAGCCTTCAGTGTGGATCACAACTCAGTGTCAAGACCAAAATCCTCAGGATGGAACTACTAGGTAACATCATGATAAACTGAAATTGTCAGGGGTTTCCTCTTGCTGGGATCCACAGTCAGTGCTCATGGAAGCAGCAGTCAAACAACCCATTGCATTGGGTAAGTCTGCTGCCCAAGACCTCTTTTAAACATCAACAGGTTTTCATGGGACCAGAAAGCCTCATCTTTCTCCGGAGGAGCTGCCGGTGGTCTGAAACTGCCAATCTTGTACTTAGAAGCCCAATTGATAACCCACCACGCCCTGATTCGACATTCAAACAAACATAAACAAAACAAAACCAAAAAACCCACCTGAACTCCTTGCTATTGAGCTGATTCTGACTCATAGTGACCATATAGGGCAGAACTGCCTGGTGGGTTTCTGAGACTGTATCTCTTTACAGGAGCAGAAAGCCTCATCTTTCTCCCATGGAGCTGCTGGTGGTTTTGAACTGTTGACCTTGTAGTTAGCAGCCCAAGGAGGAACCAGATAGTGAGCTAGAGAATGAGACATGATGTAACAGCACCCGGAGAAGGGCGTTTCCAAAGCTGGGCTTCCAGGGTGGCGGGAAGCTCACTTCCGGATGAGAATTTGATGAATGCTTCAGTCACCCAGGAAAAAAAGTGTGTGTGTGTGTGTGTGTACAAATGTGAGGATGCCCAGCTCTCTAAGGTCCACCTGCAGCCCCCAGGTGAAGGAACAGGGCCGTGAACATTTTATTTGGACAACAGCTATCAACGTATTAAAAGTGCATCCTCTTTGATGCAGAATTGTCCCTTCTGGGCATCTGCCCTACACCCACTGCACAGGAAACCAGGGCAGTGCGGGGCTGTTGGGTGCGGCCAGGTTTGTTCCAGAAAAGGCAGGAAACAACCTAATGTAGGAAACCAGTTAAAACCATTATGTCTGTACAGCAGGACATTCAGCCACCTACAGAAAGAATGAGAAAACTCTTTCGATATTGGAATGAATCCAACCCCAAGCACCTCAAAGGGCACAGAGCAGACTGCCTGAGTGTGTAGCAATTTATATAGCAAATGAAGACAAGTATGTGTGCCTGTTTGTGTGTGTAACTGTAGACCCATCAAATACTTCTGGAATGAGGCCCATTAAACCAGTGGGCACGTTGGCTCTGGGCAGGGGAAGTAAACTGCTTGCCTCGGTGGGGAAGTAAGGGTGGGGGTAGAGGCGGGGGTGGAAGCGGTGGATCGCTTATCAAATCCAAACTCACTGCTGTCGAGTCGACGCCAACTCACATCAGACAGGGTAGAATGGTCCCTGTGAGTTTCAGAGAGTGTAGCTGTTTATGGGACCAGAAAGCCCTATTTTTCTCCTAAAGGGCGGCTGATGGTTTTGAACTGTGGTCCTTGTTGATCGCAGCCCAATGGGGTAACCACTACACCACCAGGGCTCCCTCTTCATCACAGTATGCTTTTAATTCAGTCGAGTCCATAAGTGGTGTCTCTGGGTAAGAGCGAGTAGTTAAGCCATAGGCTGCTAACTGGAAGATTGGCAGCCCCTGGTCATCTCAAGCCACTAGGAAGAAAGGCCTGGGGACCCACGTATCACAGAAAGTAACCCCGAAAGCCCGAGGAGCACAGTTCTACAGAGACAACACGTGGAGTCGCTATGAATCAGGATCCGCTGGATGCCAGTTGGTTGGAATGTAATACCATGGCCAAGTTTAATCCAAAACAGTCACGTTTTAACGTTTAAGGAGGTAGGCGGAGGAAGCTGGCCTGCACCAGGAAGACTGACTTCTGATTGGGAAGAGGCCGGAGGAGAGTCCTTTGGGAAGCCGCTGTGAGTGGGATGGGAGCCCCGGTGGCTAGCGGGAAAGAGAAAGGAGGCTTTGGCACCCTGTGAAGTTTGACCGGCTCGGGCACCCACGGGGCAGTTGGGCTCTGCTCTGTAGGGTCAGCATCAACTCGATGGCAGTGAGCTGGTTTGGGTTTCTTGGTGGCTCGCAGCAGACTGAGAGGTTCTGAAGACAATCTACCCTAGAGGTGACCCGAGGCCAGGAGGAGGGAGGAGCCTCCTCCTGCCCGGGTTTTGCAGCTTAAGGCAGCAGGTGTGGGCACTAGGATCCAAGGGTGGGTGCCCAGGGCAGGTCGGTCTGCATAGCTGGGCCCGGTTTCACCCGCATTCCTCCTTAGTTTTGGTCTCTTTCTCTTCCCGGGAACTCAAGAGCACACAGAGTGTGCTATATGAAACCTCCGAATCTGCGTGTGGAAATGGCCCCAATGGGCAGCTCCAGGGAGCTGGGGGATCCTGGTCCCCTAGGTGCGCTGCATATGGGATGCCCGTGGGTGTCACCCACAGTGGGGACTCCATCTGACATTACCGAGCTTCAAGAGAAGGAAGGTCTCTTGTACCTGGGTGCCCACGGCAGCAGCAATCATGTGTTGCATTAGGTACATCGGCTGCACAAGACCTCTGAGTTAGTTAATTGTGCCAACCTGGCGATAATCACATGTGGGGCTAATTGAAAGGTGGTGAGCCTCGCCTTTCTAGTTCTCGGGTCTCTTGCTTTGTGATGGTCGCACCAAGGTGCAGCTGCCTTAGCAGGTCCCTGCTTCAGCTTGCAAGATTGACTTCCTACAAGACATCCCCAAGGAGAAGCTACATGGACCTATCCCGATGCAGCCCTGGGTGCTGGAGCAGTCGTGTGGAGACCCTGCTAGTGCTGAGATGCTTATTCGTTTACTGACTCAGCTTTCCTCCTGCAGTCGGCATCATTGCCTCTGTTTTGTGAGGTGGAGGACTTTGTGGACTGGTGTTGGGTTAATGGGTTAATGTTGGACTTGTGGGCTTGGGCAACATTGGGTTAGGATGTTTTCGTGATGCACACTTTCTTTACATAAAACTCTCTTATACATGGGTTGCTTTGGATTTCTTTCTCTTAAGTACCTAGACTAATACAACCTCTTTGGAGTATTGGAGGGCAAGGGTGCTGCTTTGAAGACTAAGTTGTGCCTGACCTGACCCCTAGCATCGTGTGCATGTGAAAGTTGTACACTGAATAAGGAAAACCAAAGAAGAGTAGATGCCTTTGAACTGTGCTGCTGGAGGAGACTACTGGACTGCCAAAAGAGCCAACCCCCCTGGCTCGGAAGAAGGGCACCCCGAGTGCTCCTTTGAGGCAAGGATGGCGAGACTTCGCCTTACCTACTTTCCCATACTGTCAGGAGAGACCAGTCCCTGGATAAGGACATTGGTAAATTAAAATGGCAGTGAAAGAGAGGTAGGCCCTTGAGATAGTTAATGTTTATTGCGCCAACCTGGCCGATCAATACATGTGGAATTAATTGAAAGGCAGAGAGATAAATGGCTCGATGAACCTCGCCTTTCTAGTTCTCAGGTCTCTTGCTTTCTGATGGTCGGACCAGGGTGCAGCTGCCTTAGCCAGTTTTCTGCTTCAGGTGGCAAGGTTCACTTCCTGTGAGACATCCCTAAGGAGAAGCCACATGGACCTACCCCGATGCAGCCCTGGGTGCTGGAGAAGCCATGTGGAGACCCCTGACAGCTCTGAGATGCTTACACATTCACTGATTCGGCTTTCCTCCTGCAGTCGGCATCATTGCGTGTGTTTTGTGAGATGGAGGAGGACTTTGTAGATTGGTGTCAGACATATGGGCTAATGTTGGACTTGTGGGCTTGGGCAGCACCGGGTTGGGATGCTTTCTTAATGTACACTTACCCTTTATATAGAGCTCTCTCTAATACATATGCGTTTCTGTGGATTTGTTTCCCTAGTTTACTCAGACTAAAGCAGCCCTCAAGGAGACGGACTGACCCAGGGCTGCAACCATGGACCAGGCAGAGGAGCAATTGGGAGGATGGCGCAGGATGGGGCAGTGTTTCCTTCTGTCGGGCATAGGGCCGTCTACGGGTCAGACCAGATGCAACGGCACCTAGGAACAACCGCCACTCGTGGCCCATGTTACTAGATTCAGGGTCCCTCGGTCCTGGCAGATTCCTTAAAGGGGAACACAGAGCAAAGCAGAGCAGACCCATCCAGGGGCGGTGCTTTGAGTCACTGGGAAACACACCTGACCACCAGGATGCCCCCTCTCAAAACACGTCAAATGAAGAGAGATGTGTCTTTACCGGCTCAGATGTAATGTTTCAAATGCCTCCAATTCCCTCGGCAGGAATCAGAGACTTGCACTGCTTTGACCCTGAAGTTTGAGGATGGATGGCAAAGCTCATACTGGCAAGAAAAGGGAGTTCTCGTGTTGCCTCGCTCCTCCTCCCACACACCGGTGTGCGGAAAAATCATGATGGTGAACACCCATCTCGCATGCACTTGATACCTGTCCACGTTGTCTCAGTGCCAGTAATCCTGTCAATGCCAACGTGGTGTGCCATCACGCTGACACCGCTTCCTTTATGCAGAGGCTCCTGCGCACAGTCGGTGGGGGGTTGTAACTCTTCCCTGTTCTAGATCGCTCACTCCCCACCATCGTGTCTATGCTGACTCACAACGACCCTGCAGGACAAGGGGAAGCTGCGCCCGGGGGTCCCCAGACTGTGACTCTCTGCGAGGGCAGAAAGTCTCATCGGTTCCCCGTAAGCAGCTGGTGGTTTCAAACTGCTCACCTTGGGGTTAGCAGCCCAACGTGGGCCCACGACACCAGTAGGGCTCCTTGTCGAAGAAGCCCTGGTCGGGTGGAAGTGAGCCCCTCAGCCGCTGGCTGGAGAAAGATGTGCTCCTGGCAGGGATACCATGAACCTTGTCTGTTGAAGATGCCGGTGCTAATAGGTGAAGCCACGGAAACGAAGGTGTGCCTGTCTGGCTCCCTGGAGATTTCCTCTCTCTCTCCTCCCTGTTTCTGTATGAATCACGGCCAAAGTGTGAGAGCCTGTCTCTCTAGCACACCTTCCGTCCCCTCCTCTAGCCCAGGCCTTTTGCCCAGGAGGGTGGACAGCTCTTTTCCTGCTCAGCACTAGCCTCACGCTGGTTGGCCTGGAGTCCCCAGTGGAGGCCCTGCAGGTCCTATGCGCCTGCGTGGGAGCGTGAGTTATGAAAGGAAGCGCTGCCGAGGGGCGAGGCGGGTTGTCAGCACAGGCGTGGGGAACTGTGGAGTGGCCCGTTGTGCGTGTGTCATGACTGTAAGTCAGTGGACGGAGAGAAAGCGGACTGGCTCAGTGCCTTCCACATGCATGTTCCTGCTGCAGGTGCCTCGGCTGGAGGGCTGGGTGCTTTCCAAGGACACAAATTGGGGGTGAAGCCAGGAGATGCTCGCTTCCCCCAGGCCACCCCTGGAAACCAAGGTGCTCCTGGCCAGTGCTCACCTGGCAGCATGCCTCTCTGGGAGCTCAAAGACCCCAGGCTAGCCCTGCTTTACTGGGCAGGGCAGCCCTGCAGGCTTTCTGGTTGGGTGCCATCCCCATTATGCCAGGGAGGAAACTGGTGCTTGAGAGCCCCCGAGATGCCCAGCCGGGCTGTGGCAGTCTGGACCTGAGTCCAGGACCCCAACAAGCTGCAGACCCAAAGCTGCTGGCTTTCAGTGGGAGTGCTGTGTCCCGGAATGCAACCTAAGTCACTTCCGAATGTGGAGCCATTCCTTTCTGACTCACGGAGGGAGAATGTTCCCTCTCTGTGGCCATAAGGTGAGCAGGAAATGGCTAGCGGTTGGCTAGTGGCCCTCAGGCCTCCTAAGAGGGCCCCTAGCCCTCTTATCCGGTCCATTCCAGGAACAATGGTGCCATCCAGAAGTTCCCCTCCCAAGTTCGCCCCAGAAAGGAGGCTTGGTATCCATACATTTCACAGGGTGAAATGGCAGTCGGCCAAGGAAAATCAGTGCAGGGCCCCTCTCTAGATCCCTGGCTTACCTTGGGGTGTGTCTGGGCTTGGGCTGGGAGGGGCAGGGAGTGGAGACTGAGGAGGGGCCCACTGAGTCAGCAGCCTGCACCTCCCTGGCTGCTTCCTCCCCTCCCTGCACCCCACTTCCTCCCCCACGGCCTCACCCCTTGCTCTTCCACGTTCAGAGCTGATCCCAGGGCAGACTCAGCTTTTTATCTGACGACACAGCATCACTTAGAGCAATAAAGATATTCTTACTCATCCACAGCCGAAAGGGCTTTTGTGTTAACTTCGTAGAAAACAAATTAAAAAGAAAAACATTTGGGGGAAGGCTCTGTTTTTTTTAACATCCATTTTACGTGTGCACCTTAGAACAGTGAGGAAGTACACACACTACGGGAGAGGCAGGACAAACAGCAGAGGGCTTTGAAAGGTTTGTGGGCAAAAGGAATGAAAAGATCATGGATTTTTTGTCCATAGATTTTTATTTTTTTGAAGCCCCTCGTATATTCCACTCTCACCAGTAGCCCCCTGGACAAGGACTTCCCCACCTGGCCTGCCCTGGCCTCCCTCCGGGGCGCCTGTGATATTCATGACAGCTCTGGCAAGACAGGGGTTAGAGGGTCCACTTCTACCATGGTGATGGTGGCCAAGAACCACCACCCCTACCCCCCGGGTAGCTCTACTCTGTCACTTGAGGTCACCGTGAGTGGGCACTGACTCGAGGGCCCCCAACGCAACAACACACTGATTGGCGTCATGTCTCCTCCTGGGGCGGGCATCAGATGAGCCCTGGACTCCCCGTGGGGAGCCCTCCCTGACTCCCCCAGCCTGCAAGTTATAATGAGCCCATCTCTTCTGGTCCCTTCTCCTGCCTCCTTCCCCCAGGAACCCACAGGCTTGTTGTGATCACTGAGCATCTTCGGGGCCCCTGGGGAGACATGACCAAGCCCCTAGCACTCCTCCCTCTTGGTCATCTCAGTTTTCCTTGTCTCTCTTTGTGATTGCTTGTCCTGAAGGCAGGGCTGCGCCCTGGGGGTAGGGGTGGGGAGAGGATCCCTGTATCCCTTCTCTGGTACAAAACAGGTGATGGAAGAAAGGAGAGCGGAAGGCGGGGTTCTGGACACACCGCTTAGCAGCTTCTCAGGGTTTCATCTTCCTGGTGTGGTTCCCCACAGGTGTGCTAGCTGATGGGCCTGGGCCTGCCCCTGGGGCCAGCCAGGGATGTGCATTTCTGCCAGGGGCCTGTGCCAGGGGAGGCAAGTGCCCCCTGGTGTATCCTGATCCTTCCCTGACCTGTCACATCCCAGGCCCCAGTCATCTCCACATAGAGAAAGGGCAGAGGAGACTCCCAGAAGCCCACACACACTTCTCTGCCTCCCCTCCACCCAGAGCCGGTGGTCTCTCCTGGGCACCCCACCTCCAGGCCCAGAGGAAGCACTACATAGGAACATGCTGCGGGAAACAAAATAAAACCCAATGCTAAACAAAACCCAAATGCACCCCCCTCCCCCCATATCCCCTTGGGCTGAGAGAGAGAAGAAGGGCCAGCTTGGGGTGGGGGCTGGGAAAGGTGGGAAAGGTGGGAGCAAAAGAGCAAAGTTCTGAGCAACATGGCTGAGGCGAGGGGCTAAGAAGGGTTTCCCTGAGACACATCAGAAGGCTCTGGGGTCCAGGCCCAGGACATCTGGCTCTGGCCCTGCTGAGTGGGGAGCTCCACTCTGGGGCCCCTGAGGTTCTGCTCGGGACCAGGAGAAGCAGGGAGCAGTGGCTCCAGGGCTCACGCTTTGGAATGTGGCAAATGCTGTGTGTTTGGGCTGGTGGGCCTGGGAAGCTCTGACCCCGGGCTCACAGCTGAGCTGCCCACAGGTCTCTTTGAAGCTGGGTCTCTTTGGAAGAGGGATGGGGAGGGTGCACATCCTGGCTGGTTGCTGTCTGACAGGTATAGGAGAGGCCAGGAAGGTGCTGTCGAGGGGAGGGTTCAGGGGAGAGGGCTGAGGACCCCTGCAGAGGTAGAGTCTCCTCATGAGCATGGCCTGGGGGCTCCTCCGCCCCTGTGCCTTACAAATGAATAACTGCCCTACTCTGGTCTGCAGCCCACCACATGCCTATCAGAAGAACATTCTGGAAACCCCCTCTCCCTCCCACAGATCTACCCTGCCCCATGGGAAACTTCTTTGGAGCTCTAGGCAGGGCTGCAGCTGGGAAGGAGGCCAGAAGTGCCCGCCTGCACTTCTTATCTGCCAGACTCTATCTCACCTTAGGTCCAGCGGGTCCGTGGAGGTCCCTCCCTATTGGCCCTCACACGTCATTTCTGTCGGCGCACCTTCCTTCTCCTGGTAGGAAGACCATCTGCAGCATGTGTGGTCATCTGTCTTATTGGAACTGGGAGAAGCTATGGGTGCCGGGAAGGTGGTGGCTGGCTGGTCAGGGAAGGGATAGGACTAGGAACTGAGGCATGGCTATGGGGGGTTCATTCGTGTGGGGCTGTGCTCCTTATCATCCAACGTCTCTCAGCTCTTAGACCACCCTTGGCCTTCTGCCCTGCAAACCACAGGACCCAGGCCCCCTCCTCGGCTGGATTTCTGCTGGGTTCCATGACTGGGAGGACTGGAGGGAGCCTGGGAGGAGAGGAGTGAGGACTTCCCTCGGGGGCTCCAGGCCCTGCCACCCCCACAGCGGCAGCAGAGGGTGCCAACCTCAGCTTCTCCCGTTGCTCACCAAGCCAGGCTCTGTGCACCCCCACCAGTTCAGGCCGAATCACTACACTCACAGAGCATCCTTCACAGGCCGGAGCCCTCGCTGCCTGTTCCCCATTTGTCCCCACAGCTAGGAGTGGTAGCTGCTCCACGGGCTTATTATTCTCCTGGTTAGTTCCGCACCTTCTTTCTGCTCTTCCAGTTTTGCAACAACTGTATAGACAAGTGCCTGTGTTGAATCCCCTCTGTGTGAAACACCCACCGTGGTTTCAATTTCCTACTGTGCCCTGACAGATGCGGTGCTCTTAACTTGGCCGCCCTCCATCCTTCCCATTAGATACTCAACTCCTTAAGGCAGGGAACACGTTGATCTTGTTCATCTTTATGTCCCGGGGCTTGGCGTCAGTAAGTCGTTGTGGAGTGAATGCACAGGACTTACGTGGGGGCGATGTCTTTCTCTTTCCTCATCCCATGATTCTGTGTGTTCCTTAACTGTCTGGTCCTAGGCAGGCCTCGTCTGACTTAAGCACACTTCTCACCTCTCAGTCCAAACCCTTCCCGAATGTCCAGCCCCTCATCCTCCACGAGGCTCGTCCTGACGGCTTCTGGAGCTCCAGTGGGACCTCGGGCATTTGTGATTGTTGCCCCCACAATGTTCACTCAGTCTCCTGTCTTGGGGTACTCTCCCTATGCTCACTGGGCCTCCCTCAAGATAGGTTCTGTGTCTCACTCTGTTCCCTTTACCACCCCAAAGGGGTGGCATGGGGTGAGACCAGAGTAACACCTCATAATACTCATTTACCACTGGCGTCTGAGCACAAGACACCACGTTTTCCATCGAGAGGGCGAGGTGGCCAATGGCAGAAAGACAGCATGGACTGAACTTGACAGAGCCCTTCCTGGGTGCTGACACGTTATGGGAAAGGGAACCTTTATGAAAACGCCGATCGCTACTGTTCTCCACTGCTGAGAACACTGAGCTCCCAAAGGACGAAGGACGGCTTGAGTAAGCTGCCCCAGGTCTCCCAGCAGAGCGGGGCTATGGGCTCCCTCTGGCTGACTCTAGCTCACTGAGCACCGAGGAGGCACTAAGCAGCCCTCAGCCTAGCACAAGGCCGACAGGGTGGCCCAGGCCGCTGGCTTCTTTACACCTCCATCATGCTTCCCCTGCGACGGAACTCCCTTCCCTTCCTCCCTCCTTCTCTCCTCCTGTTGCCACGCCGCCTGGGGACAGTCTGACCCTGACCGTGGACAGTCTGGTCCCCTGGGCACTAGGGTGTTTGCCTCTCACATCTTTTAGAAGAAGAGCAGGAAGGAGTCCCACCCTGTGGGATCCACAGATGAGGATGGGCAGGAGGCCATGGAGGGGCGGGGGTGGGGTGGGGTGGGGGGTGGAGACGGTGGGGGGGGGTGTTGGGCAGTGAACAGAGGGACAGGGCAACAAAGTGGGATGCGTGGAGGAAAGGATGGCATCGCACTGGGATAAAGGTGACACACATTTTCCTGCCCCCACCCCCCACCGGAATATGGAGAAATAAAAAAGAACAGACAAAAGCAAGGGAAAGGATTTGGGAAAGGGTTTGGTGGGGGGTTGGTTTTTGTACCTTTTGGAAACCTCGGGAGCCCTGGTGGTGTAGTGGTTGCATTTGGAAACCACCCACAGCTCCATGGGAGGGAGGCCGGGCTGTCTACTCGGCCACAGTTCCAGTCTCGGAACCCGCAGGGGGTCGCTATGAGTCAGCATGGGCTCACTGGCAGTGAATTTGGGGGTTGAACTCAACTGCTAAATAAATGATATGTAATCTGGGGTTTAAAGTGAGTCCTAGTTCTCCTCCTAGCCCCCCACCACCCATGCCACACCCAGGCCACTTATTCGCCTGCAGAATGGACTGTAGGGGAGCTCCCTCTGCCAGCACTCCCTGGGTTTTCAAACAGGCATTTAAATATAAACAGAGGGCAAGAAGCAGGCTGAAATGACGTTGAAACGGGGCGTTGGGTCAGCCTTGAGGCATGGTGGCTCGGTGGTAGCCTATGTCCTTCCCTGGGGGAGGCTCTGGGTGAATGGCCCATGCGCCTCACACACAGCCAGCACCCCTCTGCCAGTGGAGGCAGAACTTCAGCAGAGTTTCCAGGCTAAGACAGACTAGGAAGAAAGGCCTGGTGATCGACTTCGGAAAATCAGCCCGTGAACATCCAGTGGGTCCTACCAGTCCAGCCTCACAGTACGCGGGCTTCTTGTGAGTCGGGTTGGATGGGACGGTAGCTAACAACCACAAGTAAGACATAAGGAGAAACTTCCTGAGCTAGAAGATTCTGGCATGAACGTCCAGGGGCCTCAGAGCATTTCCATCCTGGTCCACGTGCAGATGGGTGAAGAAGTTGAAAGGAAAAACATCAGAGTGTTTGAACACTCTTAACCTTTTCACTAGCTGGTGCCCTGGAAATGTTGGCTGGTTCCTTGCAATTAGACGAAATCTAATTAATAAGTTACCTGGTGAAAAGGTAAAGAGGTAAAAAGCTCTTTGGGCCTTTTGCTCATGAAACGCTCCCCAGGTCACAGCCACCGTGGTCTATTACCAGTCTCCACCTTTCAGCTCATAAAAAGAAGCTGCCCGCTCACTCTTATCGAGCACGACGAGGTTTGCCTCACAGTGAACTGTGGAAGGTGAGCTCTGAGTGAACTAGGTAGGGCCTGTGAGTCACGAGGCCCAGCCCAGTACTCAGCCCAGCCCGGGCACACACTCACGGAGTGACTGGCAGGGGCCCGTGGGTGTCAGAGCGGTGCAAATGGGTAAGTGGTTGACAGAAGGTTGGCAGTTTGAATCAACCCAGCGGCACGTAGAGAGAAAGGCTTAGTATCTCCTTGTTTGGCCTGCTTGTTTACTGGTTGAATGTTTTATTGTGTTCTAGGTGAAACTTTACCCGGTAACTTGGCGTCCCATTTTACAATTGACACACACATTGTCCTGTGACATTCGTTGCTGTCCCCCAAATGTGCCAGCACTCTGCCCAATTCCACCCTGACACTCCGGCTTCATCCCGCCCGCCTTGCCTTCGCAGCATTGCCTCTGGGCAAATGGTGCCCATCGGGTCTCCTATCAGTGATTGCTCTCAGCAGCACTCTCTTCAGTACTGTTGTTTAAAGGCCAACCTATACCGTGGCTGAAAGGTAAACTCCGGGAGTGACGTCGGCTCCTGGCTGAAAGAGTATTTTAGGGCTATCCTTTCAGAGGTTCCTCTGGTCTCTTTCTGTCCAGTCCATCTGGTCTTTTATATGAGTTTTGGTCTACCTGGTTTTCTCCCACCTCTCCAGGCTCTTGTATTATGTCCTTGGTCAGAATGAGTGGGAGAGGTGTCTGGGCACCACCTAGTTCTTCTGGTCTCAGGCTAGAGGAGACTAGAGGTGGTCAGTGTGGGTCATTAGTCCTGTGGATTAACTGCTTCCTTGGGTCACTGGTCTCTTTCATACCCCTGACAAGAAGAGGCCAATTGTTGTATCTTAGATGGCACCACCCCACAAGCTTTGAAGACCCCAGGCAGGACTCACCAAACTAGGTTGTAGAACATCATCTTTAAGAGCCTTGTTCTACCAGTGGACCCAGACGCCTGGCTATTGACTTCTTGGAGGGAAGAGACAGCCACTGAGAAGCCTACGGACCACATTTCTCCTCTAACACCCAGGCCCATCGTGAGCTGGCATTCACTTAATGGCAAGGCAACGGGTTTGCTTGAGTGTTGTTGTTCTTATCTTATCAAGCCCACTGATCAGGAAGTTGCTTGCATTCTGTTTTGAAGTTAATAGAATTTTCAAATGAGGAAGAGGAGGTCAGCAATAAGCTAACACGAAAAACAATTTTAATACTGAAGTCTCAAATAGCTTCCTATTTTGCTGGTAGGTATGTGAAATTGCACAGCCACTCTGGATATTTTTTAGGCAGTTTCTTTAAAAAGCAAAACAAAAACTACAGATACTCTACCACTACTGGGCATTTCCCCTCAGAGAAAGGAGCATTTATATCCCTACAAAACCCTGTACATAACATTTAATAGCCGTTTTACTTGCCACAGCTCAAGTCTGGAAACAAACTAAATGTCCCACAACCAGAGAACAGTTGAAGGAACTGCAGTATGGGCCACCTGTCGCGTGGAATACCATGCAGCAAGGAAAAAGGAATGCACTAGTGGTGCCTGCAAGAACTCAGATGGATCGAAAAGTCACTCTGCTGAGAAAGAAAGGCCAGTCTCAGAAGCCCTCAGGCTGTACGGTTCCATTTATTTATGTGGCATCCTCCACTGGGCAAAGTTCTGAAGATGGAGGTCAGATCAGATGGTTGCCAGGGATCAGGGATGGAGTAGCATGAGGGGGGCTTTTGTGGTTATGGACTAGTTCTCTCTCTCTCTCTCTCTCTCTCTCTCTCTCTCTCTCTCTTGTGATCACATGCATCCACAAATGGCAGGAAAACGCACACATTTTATGGGACAAGTTCAGCAGTTTTAAGCAACAGCTGGTCTCTGGGAGGAAGGTGAGGCTTCCTACTCCCATAAAGAGATGTCGTCTTGGAAAACCTCCAGGACGGTGCTACCCTGTCCTATAGGGTCATTCTGAGTCAAAACTGACCCGAAGGCAGTGAGTTTGATTTGGTTTATACGGTGCAATGGGTTATTCTAGTTGGACTGCTACCCACTAGGTCAGCAGGAGGGTAGGAGGGGAGATGGGGAGCGGGAAGAGATTTCGGGAGTAATGGGTGAAGACGGGAGGGGAAGGGAGCACTAGAACTGAATGTGATTACACAGCTCATTTTAAAGTGATTCAGTCATGGGGGGAGGGAGAGAAAATGTTTTGAAATTGATTGTGGTAATGATTGTACCATTCCTCTTGACATGATGGGATGATTGAATTTTACGACATGGATTATGTGCCAATAAAACTGAAAGGAAAAAAAAGATTTATAGCTTCAGAAAACCCACAGGGCCAATCCTACTCTGTCCCACAAGTCCCTGTGAGTCAGAAATGACCCAATGCCAGTGGGTTTGGTTTTTCGGTAATTCCTGGTTTTGATGTTGTACAGAGGAGCCAGAGAATGCCAGCGTGTTATGAGCGCTTAGGGAAACAAGTGGGGACAGCCCCCTTTGAGCCCTTGGGTAAGTGGCTGGAGGGAAGTGTGGCTTCAGACATCTCTCTCATGCCCAGCCTAGGCTGCCGGGGTCATGGACCACATCTGTATCCAGCTTACTGGATTCTGCTTCCTCTGCCTCCTCTTGTGATCCTGAGCTCCCAGTTTTGTACTCTCCGGACTCATGGCTGTAGAAACACATTTATCTCCATGATGCTTCTGATCCCTGAGAATGACAATCTGCTGGGGTGCCAAGGCCTGATGCTCTGTAGTCACCGACTGGCGTAGAAGTGAGCAGGGGCTCAGAGGTGGAGAGAGCAGCCTGTCCTGAGGTCCACAGAAAGTCTTGTGATCAGAACCACCCACCTACCTCAATGTTCTCCCCCTCCCTGTTTACCTCCCATCCCACATCCCAGACAGATATAAGCCATGCATGGTTCCACATTCCCTGCTCAAAGACTCACAGATCACTGCCATCAAGTTGACCCTGACTCATGGTGACCTTATAAGGCAGGATAGAACTGCCCCTTGGGGGTTCTGAGACCATAACTTTTGACAGGAGTAGAAAGCATCGTCTTTCTCCTTCAGAGTGGCTGGGGGTCTAGAACTGCTGACCTTGCAGTTTGCATTCCAATGCATAACCACTACGCTACCAGGGCTCCTTCATTCCCTGCTAGATGTTAGCAATGCTCACTTAAGGGAAAAGCATGTACAGAATATCCCCACTGAACACATACATGTATATGTGACTCTCCAGGAAGCTCTAAAGACATCTCCAGAGAGGCTCATTATTTCTGTTTTCTAAGTTTGCACCAGTGAATAAAGATTACTTGTGAAACGACAGGCAAGCTTGTCATGAGAAAACATCAGGCAAGCGCAACGGAGGCATGGTCTAGAAAACAAGTCCCTTCTGACTCATAGCGACCCTCCAGGACAGGGTAGCCCTGTCCCTGTGGGTCTCGGAGACCCTAACTCTTTACCGGAAGAGGAAGCCCAGTTTTCCTCCTGAGGATCGGTCGGGGATTTCTAACTGCTGACCTTTCGGGTAGCAGCCCCACACGAAACCACTGTGCCCCAGGCTCCTAAATAACCGATTAGTACTTTTCCAACATATGCAGACGGAAGCGAGGGACTGTCCCAGATGAACTGAACGCAACACCAGGTCCTGGACCCGACTGTGGTCCAGAAAAAGGCTCGTAGTGGGAAAACTAGCAAATTCTTTGAAGGTTGGTGGAATAGCTAATGGTACTCCGCCAAGACTCACTTCCGGTCTCTCTGTGAGAATGAACCGTAGGTGACGTGAAGGGCCGGTGTGAGGCCCTGGTGGCGAGGTGGGCAGCATCCAGGGCCGGTGTGAGGCCCTGGTGGCAAGGTGGGCAGCATCCAGCCGCTAACTGAATGGAGAGAGGGTCTGGATGTGCCCGCCCTCGGCAGGGGAACACGGGGCGCCAGCTTCTGTGAAGTGGCATGGCCTTGCGAGCCCACAGAGGGGTTCCACCCAGCCCTATAGCGTTGCTATGCGTCGGAATCGACTTCACAGCTTTTTGTTGTTGTTTGTTTTTTAAGTGAAGAGGACATGGGAACTTTCTGTTCTGTTTTGGTAACTGCTGTAAATCTAAAATTATTCCGAAATAAAACCAAATGAACCATGTGGGCTGTCACTGAACCAAGGACAACACCCGCAGCCCCTGACTCCCCACAAATAACAAAAACCCCAAGAGCCCCAATAACCCTGCCCTTTACTTCCAGGGAAAGACCTTGGGGGCTCCGGGTACAGGGGCTTCGGAGAGCTGGGGGACAGGAGCCGCTTCCTCACTCCCTGGATGGGAACCCCGGGGGCTGCCTGCAGCCCTGTCCCTCCAGCCTCCTTCCTGCTGTTCTTTCTGGGGCACCAAGCCTTTCCCTCTCTTGCCTGCCACCTGGGACACTGCCTCACTGGACATGTCCCTCCAGCACAGTCCACAGTAGAGAGGGGCTGTGGGAAGTCTCCCCTCCAGCAGACAGGGACCACCCAAGGGGAGGCTCTCAGCCCCCAGTGGGGTAGACATGAGCTCAACCATATGGCATGGGGTCAGGGAGTCCCAGCCTGGCTGTCTGTGTGGGTGCCCCTTGGTGAGGCAAAACCCCCATCCTGGCACACAGAACTCACAAGGTCTGCTCAGATGCCACCCGTCTGGCAGGGTGCCCGCTCTTGTGTCCTCAAGGTGGCAGCCCTGGCAGAAACCTGCCTCTTAGGTGGAGTTTCAGCGGAAGCCACCCCAAAGCAGGTCCCCACCCTTCAGACTTCCCTTGCGCATTGTCATCAATGGGCGCCCTTCAGTCCATGAACCGAAAGGTCACTGGAGTCAGACCCAGCCTGAGAGAGGGGGCAATTTAAAGGTGGCAGCTCTTTCTTCTGTCTTCCTCCCTGCCTGGGGGCAGTGCCTACCAACGTCAGGGCAGGAAGGGAACCATCGTCCACAAGCTGGCTATTTCAGAAGAGCTTTGCAAAGCAAAACAGACTCCTTTGCCCTGAACTGTTCCCCCGGCTTCCCTCTCCATGTGCTTGAAGGGGAGACCAGAAGGCAGCCTCTGAGAGGTGTGGGAAGCACTAGATCATCATTAGATCATGAGAACCCCTGCTGCTGCCAGGGCAGTCACTTTAAGGATTAGTGTCCCAAGGAGGCAGTGGGGCGCTCCTGGAGCGGAATGCAGAGCCTTGCTCTTCTGCGGAGGGAGCCTGCGTGCCTAACACACCGGTTTTAAGGCCAAGCATATACAAGCCCGAAACTCTCAGTCAGCTATTAACACTCGCATGTCCAAGCACCATCCAAACTCCCTGCGGGGCCGCAGAGAGTAACCCCGTAGGGCAGAGTAGAACCGCTTGTGGGGTGTCCCTGGCAGAAAGCCTCATCTTTCTCCTGAGGCGTGGTGAGTGGGTTTGAACCATGGACCTGTGGTTAAGCAGCCCAAGGCACTCCACAACGCCACCAAATTTCCTTACTCTTCGACAAACGACAAACCACCCCACCGCTGTCCCGTTGAAGCCCGCTGACAGCAACCCTACAGAACAGGTAGACCTGCCCCTGTGCGTTTCTGAGACCGGTCCCTTCGAACGCCAGTAGCAAGCCCTGCCTTCCTCTAGGCCGGTCCGAACGCCCATTCCCCACCTCTGCGGAGGATCCCGGAGAGCTGAGCCGCTCGCCCGCCCCGACCACCGGCGAGCTGCCTCCTGCAGGCGCGGAGGAGTGCGGTTTGGGGAAGAAGAAACGCACCCCAAGGGAGGGAAGCAGAGTGGAAGGAGTTAGGGGGTGCCCGCGGAACAACATAGCACCCCCATCTCTGAGCGGGGTGTGTGTGTGTGTGTGTGTGTGTGTGTGTGTGTGTGTG
>NW_022103908.1:39219989-39238408 GCF_000313985.2 Echinops telfairi
CACTCACCAGCTCCGGCAGGAAGAAGGCGAAGGGGATGGTGAGGAACAGCGCGACCCCCGCGGGCACTTCGGGCGGCGCGTAGGTGGTGGCGGGCGGCGGCGGGGAGGCCATCTCTCTCGGCTTGGCTCGCTGGTGCCCTGGCTTCGCAGCGGGCTCTCCGCCTGCAGCCCTTCAAATAGCACCCCTGCCCGACACACCCATCGGACGTCGCCCAGAGGCGAGAGAGGGAAAAAGTTCTCGCTGAGCAGGTCCTTCCACTCGCTCCAGCCAGAGTCATCAGTGAGACGGGGTGGGGGGAGAGGGTGGGCATCCGACGCCCTCGGCGAGGGGAGGGGGCACACGGGGTCAAGGGTGGTTTTGCTCCCTGGTGGAGTTCTGGAATTCTTTTGTCTATTTGTTTTAACAGGTTTATTGGCACTTCATCCGCATATTGTAGGATTCAATAGTTCAATCATACCGATTTTAGACCATGTTCTTCTTCCTTGTACTCACTGTTATTCATGTATTTATTTTTAACTGTGGCCAAAGTGACACACAGCAAAGCCTTCTCCAACCCCACAGCTTCTAGATGCATGATTCCGTGCCGCTGATGGCACACTGTGTGTTGATACCCTTTTCACTCACAGAAACTCAGAGCCCCTAAGCAAAAGCCCTTCCTCCTGACCCTCGGCACCCACAGGTTAACCCCGGTTTCTTTCTCCCCTTTTTCTAATGTTTTTGTAGTTTTATCCATATAATCACATAGCATACACTCCCACAGTTAAATTGCTTTTAAAAGAAGTTGTATATGCATCATCACAATCTGCTCTCATGCTCCCTCCCCCAGCCCGCATTCACTGTTCGTGCCCCCAACCCCTCTCCTCCAGTCCCACCCCCAGATAGCCACTGCTTTCGTTCCCTCAGCTAGTCTCCCTGTGTCCACTCCTCCTGTGCTTCCTACGCTGGGAAAACTAACAGCAGCAATAAAAGCCCCAAACCAAAATGAAGCAGAAAGAACAAAATCGCAATAAGAATAATAATATTAAGATAAAATAAAGTATAAGAAAGAAAAGACCACCAAAAATATTTTGAAAGCCAGAGAAGACATTTATATGGTGGGAAAAGTGAGAAATATTTGAGCCTAGAGCAAATTCAGGTTGGGTCAAGAGAGAGGTCAACTGACCAAATATCATGTTATACCATGTTCGATCCACATAACCACGTTTATGATAAATACTATGTGTCTGTGAGTGAAGCTGTTCGGGTCCCTTGCCTGTGGCCAGAGGGGATCTGCTGGAGATGGATTTGGGGCTCCCACTGTCCCCATAGCCTTCTACAAATTGGGTGTTCACAGTGTAAGCGCTGATAGTTTTCCCTTTGTCACATTTGGATTTTTGTGATTGTCATCTTTGGGTCACACAGGCGGGTGTGCTGCTGCCTCATTTAGATGGCTGCTTGTGTGGATACAGACCTTTCAGACCCCAGACGCTATTCCGATTGATAGCTCTCTTCACCACATTCTGCTGTGAAGCTTTTGAGTTCCCCCAAAGAGTTACAGCTGAGGAAGCCAATGGGTTCGTGACCCTGCCCGCCGGGGCTGCTGTGTGTCAGAAAGGACTCTTCCGCGGCAGGGAGCTGTGCTTTCTTGGTGATGACTCCTTGGGCCCTGCTGGCCAAGTGACTGAAGTGTGTCACTGCTGTCCAATAGGTCAGGGGCTGGAACCCCCAGCCATGCCATGGGAGAAAGGCCCGATCCTCCACTGACTAAATATACAGTCTTGGAAGCAAGCCTCAGGGAATAGAGCTGCTCTGCCCTCCAGGGAGTCCCTAGGAGTCAGAATGGACTCCAGGACAGTGTGTTTTGTTCCGGTTTGCTTTATTACTCCAAGCAGTGCCAGCCACGGCCAACTCTGCCAGTCCTCTGCCCAAAGGAGAGGGTGGGACTCTGGGTATGATAAAGACCACTGGTGGAAGCCCTGCACAAGATTACTAACATAGAAGCCACTCAGCGCATCACGGAAGCAAGGCCTGGAGATTCTCTTCCTTAAAGATCACAGTCAAGAAAGCCATTCTGCTCTTCACACACAGGGGACGGCCATGGGTCAGACTCAACTTGAGGGCGGTGGTTTCCTCTGAGCCAAGCCCTCTACAGGGAAGCCTGCCGCTCCCGGCTCTTTCAGGAGGATTAGATCCATAGCTTGTCCAGGGTCACAGGGCTCATTCTTGGCAATACTGGCTCTTACAGCTTTCATGTCCTCCTGTGAGACTTCTTCCTTCTCCACCCTTGCTGGGGAGCCCCAGGCTCCGACTGGAAAGGAGAGGAGCAGCCTGTACTCCCGGCCCCCCAACCTTGTGACTTGACACTTCCTTTCTTTCTCTGGACCCCTCTTTATAGCTCCTGTCAGCCCTCGATTCCCTTGAGAGAGGACCCCTGGTAGTGTAGTGGTTAGCACTGGTTGCGATTGGCAAGGTCAGCAGTTCAAAACCACCAGCTGCTCCTCTAGAGAAAGAAGGGACTTTCTGATCCCATAAAGAGTGTTAGTCTTGGGAATTCACAGGGGCAGTTCTACCCTGTCCTAGAAGGTCGCTATGTGTCAGTATTGACTCGATGGCAGTGAGAATTCCAATGAGAGGCCCACCCTTGGGCCCCACTGATCTCCCTGTGGCATCAGAGGGAGGATTGGAGCTCCTGCTGGGCTGGTTGGGTGTTTCCCAAGCCCCAAGCCTCATTCTGCCCCCTCTTCCTCTAGCTAGACCCAAGCCAAGAGCCAGGTTTGGTGCCTGGCAGTTCTTTCCTGGGCTCTGCCCACCTGGGGAGGGTGGGGCCAGGGAGCTGGCTGTGAGACTGTGTCTCATAGACAAGCAAGCCTTTCACACAAATGACAGAATTGAGTCATCCTCCACTCTTCCTTAAATTTGGTTTACCAGCCTTCCTCTGGCCCCACCTCACCCCACTGCTCTTGGCTGCAGGGTCTGCTCAGGGAGTTTGGGCTGGAGCCCTCTCCTGCCAGCCCTCTGCAGCCTCAGCCTCACCTCAGCAGGCCATTTGGGAAGCCACTCCTGTGTGGAGAGAGGATGTGGGGAGAATTGTCCCCAGGGTTGGAGTCATTAGGTGTCCTGTGACAAGGGGCCGTGTTCATTCACAAGAGCAATCAAGTCCATGACTGCCCTCTGAGCACAGGCAGGTGGAGCTGCCAGTTGGCCGTCATCTGGAAGGGGAAGAGTATGGACAAACGAAGCCAAGCGGAAAGGCCTTTCGAAGGACAGGCAGTAGGCACAGCAAGGAAACCTCAAGCCACTAAGGTCCTCTCCACTGCCCCCAAAAGAAAGCGTCGCCAGAGGAGATCAAGTTGATTCCAAGTCGATTCCAGCTCATAACAACCCTTAAGGGCAGAGTAGAACCGCGTCTTAGGATTTCCACAACTGAATCTTTACGGGAGCAGCCAGCCTCATCTTTCTCCCACAGGAAGGCTGATGGGTTTGATCCATCTAGCTTGAGAATAGCAGCCCAAACGTAACCCACGAGACCACCAAGTGTCCTTCTCTTTGGAGGCCCTAATCCTTGTTTATGGGATTAACCCAAGCAAAGCAGATATCCCTCCAGGAAATCCACCTCTTGCTATCTCTCCTAGATGTTGCAAATAAGTGCTGTATCACATTTAGCAACTCGAGGGTACCTCTGACTTAACCACAGGTAACCTGGTATCGTTGGGAAAGCTTAAGGAAAAGTAAGACGAAAAAGCACTTTTCTCAGATCATTTCTCATCTAAGCAATGGAGAAAATAATAGAACCGAGAGCCCCACACCTCAACCCCCCTGCTGTCACGTCCATTCTGACTCATAGGGACCCTACAGGACAGAGCAGAACTTTCCTTGTGGGTTCCCAAGACTGTAGCTCTTTGACGGGAATAGAAAATCCTGTCTTACTTCTTCGGAGCAGCTGGTGGGTTCGAATTGCTGACCTTACATTCAGCAGCCAAATGCGTAAGCACCATGCCATAACCATGAGGTCAGCAGTTCAAAACCACCAGACACTCCGAGGGAGAAGGATGAGGCTTTCTACTTCCTCGAAGAGTTACAGTCTCGGAAGCCCAGAGGCAGTTCTACTGTCTTCCAGGGTCGCTCTGATCATAATAGACTCCGTGGCAATGAGAGCCTGGCAGAGCTCGAGGCCGGGACCACGGCCACCTTCCGCAGCCAGCAGACTGTTTTTTTAAAAAATGAAGAACTAACACAGCAAGGTTATAAAACAACAACAACAAAAACTGGGGTCTATTTAATCAAGTAACCATTTATTACATGTGACAAAGTCACACACAAAAAACCAAAAAACTCCCTGCCTTCCGATTCATAGCAACCCTGTGGGATAGAGTAAAACGACCACATAGGTTTTTCAAGGCTGTAGATGCTTATGGGCGCAAACAGCCTTAGCTTTCTTTTTTGGAGAAGTTGGTGGGTTTGAACTGCTGGCCTCTCCATTAGCAGCCAAGCATATAGCCACCATGCCACCAGCGATCCTTTTGTGGCCAAGTACAACACACATAATTAGGCTATTTATAAGAAAACGATAGGCTTTCTAATGCAGCACAGATGTTGAGGTTCCATTAGGAGCAGTTTAGAGCTGTAAGAAAAATATCTTTGACTTCCAGCCCGGTCAGTGGATCTTGAGGACTTTGGGTATGGACTTACTTAGAGATAAGGACAGAAGTTTGGCGAGAGCTTGGAGTATGCCCAGTCCAGCTCAGGGGACTTCTGGACTCCTGTGCCAGGGACCTGCTGGTTTCTTCCACCTCTTGGGACTGAGGATTAGATGGATTAGTCTGGAAGCCACTCCAACCCTGCTTGACACCATTGATGTGAATTCTGCAGCCTCCATTTCCATTGGTGAGTCAGAGAGGAGTAAGCGAAGCCGTAGATATGGAAGCCACGAGGGCAGTTCTGACCTACGGGAGATGCTTGGGAAGTACCTGTTTACCTAGCTTCTAATCCTAAAAATGCTTCTCTTCCAGCTACCGTATATACTCATGTATAAGATGACTTTTCCAGCACATTTCTTATGCAGTTTTTGTGGTAAAACTAGGCGCCTCGACTGATATTCGGGCCGGTTTATACTCGAGTATATACCGTACTTCTAGTATCCACAGTAAGACCAGCACCTTTTCTGGTTAATAATCCCATTCTGAGTTTTTTTAATGGCTTTGACGTCTCTAATACACCTAAAGAAAAAGTGCAGAAAATGTAGAAATGGTGACACTGCCATCCAGATAAAGAAACGGAAAATTGCCAGCCCCTCTCTCCCTCCTTCCTAAAGACGAGCACTCCTGACAACACACCCATGGTTTTTGTCTGTGTCCGGCTGGGTTCCTTTGTGTCTGGCTTCTTTAACTCGACAAAAGAAGATGGAAATTACTGAACAACACTGCTGATGTCACATGCAAGTCAGTTTTGGTGAAGATAATTCAAAAATCAGTGGCAGCAGTACATAGAAAAGGTGCTGCCAGAAATTCAAATCGGCTTCAGAAGAGGACGTGGAACAAGGTGTATCATTGCCAATGTCAGGTGGAGCTGGGCTAAAGCTGAGCACATAGAAAGATGTTTACTTATGTTTGTGGACTATGCAAAGGCATTCAATTTAGGTTTATAACAAACTATGGACAACATCTTGAAGGAGGAGTATTCCAGAACAATTCGTTGTGGTCTTTGGGGACCTGTGGGAGCCCTGGTAGTGTAGTGGTTCCACATTGGGCTGCGTTCTGCACGGCCAGCAGTTCAAAACCACCAGCAGCTCTGAAGGAGAAAGACTGGACTCTGTTCCTGTGAAGAGTTACAGTCTCAGAAACCCACAGGGGTTGCTATGCGTCCGCATTGGTTTGATGACAATGAGTTTGGTTTGGTAGAAATAGACCAAGCGGCAGTCACTTGAACAGAAAAAGGGAATATTGAATGGTTTAAAATCAGGAAAGGTGTGTGTCAGGCTTTAATTTTTTTTAAAAGTCCACCTTGGTGAGGTTGACTAGAAAAACTTCAGTGACACTCATGTTATGTATAAGAAAGAGTTTTATATCAAGAAGTCATTCGATATCAAGAAAGCATCCCAGCGCAGGCCAACTCAAGTCCAGAACTCTGATACTAGTCCAGATGTCCCTCTGCAGACTCTTGCAGCCACATGCAGCGAGGCAGGATGCAGGAAGATCACAGGCTGGCGGGTGCCGAGTTGTGTGGATCCAAGGTCGGTGGAAACATGGTGGGGCTCCAGTAGCTCTCAGGGTCAGTAAGCAGGAAGGTGAACGGGAAGAGACCGAGAGGGTGGGCCCCCACATCTGATTATAAGAAGGCCACGCCCCCAAGGACACAGCATAAGGCTGTGACATGATTGACAGGTTTGACTCCACCCCTAGCCAGGAGTGTCCAGTTGACATAAAATCAGTCCACCGCCACACCTGGACTAATTCATCTTTGCAGCCAGCAACCTGCCATCTGACCCACCCATTGGGTTCATCAGCCCCTGTGGTTACATGAGTCAGGAGAAGCCTCAACTTGACACCTGACAGATGCAACTTGCCAGCTTCCACAGCTAGTACGTCATTTCCTTGAGCCGAATCTCTCTGCACTGGGTTTTCCTCCTCCTCCTCTCCCCTCCCTTTCCTTTTCCTTCCCCCTTCCGCCCACCCCAACCCCCACCACCTCACGGTAGCTTCTTTTTTCTTGATTTTTTTTTCTTTTGTAACAGTGGTTTCATCCAGTCTTTGTCTTCATGGGATTGACTAACTTTGCAGAGCATAATGTCATCTAAACTCACCTATGCTTTGAAATGGTTGGCAATTTCACCAGTGTTTAGGGATGCATACTATTCCACTGCATGTAGGCACCAGAGTTTGTCTACCCATTCCTCCACAGATGGGCATTTGGGGTGTTTCCATCGTTTTGTTATTGTGGATAGCGCTGCGATAAATGTGGGTGTGCCTAGATCGGTTTGTGTTTTGCGCTTTATTTCTTTGGGGTTTATGCTGAGTCAAGAGATGGCTGAGTCATTTCTACTCACATTTGTAAAAGGAAGCTTGTTTTCTACAGTACAACCCTGCCAGCAGTGTGGGAAGGCTCCAATCTCTCCACCGCCAATCCAGCTATTTCTCTTCTTCTTCCTCTTTTTTAAATAAACATTTTGCTATGAGTGCCACTGTGAGGTGGTATCCCATCATTGTTTTAATTTGAATTTCTCCTATAGCTAATGATCCTAAGCATTTCTTTATATCGTTGTTGTTCACCTGGATGTCAAGTTTAGCGAATTATCTATTCATGTTGTATGAGTCTGGGTAAATTAGAGAAACAAATCCACAGAAACTCATATATATATATGAGAGAGAGTTTTATATAAAGGGTAAGTGCACATTAAGAAAGCATCCCAACCCAGTGCTGTCCCAGCCCATAAGTCCGACACCAATCTACAAAGTCCTCCTTCATCTCACAAAACACATGCAATGACCCCGACTGCAGGAGGAAAGCCAAATCCATGAACGTGTAAGCATCTCAGCGCTGGCAGGGGTCTCCACACGGCTGCTCCAGCACCCAGGGCTCCATCAGGGTAGGTCCATATGGCTTCTCCTCAGGGGTATCTGGCAGGAAGTGAGCCTTGCCAGCTGAGCAGGAAACTGGCTGAGGCAGCTGCACCCTGGTCCAAACATCAGAAAGCAAGAGACCCGAGAACTAGAAAGGCGAGGCTCACCAAGCCATTTATCTCTCCACCCTTCAATTAACCCCACATGTGTTTATCAGCCAGGTTGGCACAATAAACCTTAACTATCTCACATGTCTTCTGCTCATTTTTAAAATTAAACTGTTTTTCTTATAAATGTTACAGTTTTCTGTACATTTTTTTTAGATTAGCCCTTTATCTGATATCCCCAAGCTCCAAATTTACTGCCTTTGAGCTGATTCTGACTCAGAGCAACCCCACAGGACTAATTCTGCCCTCGTGGGTTTCAGAGACTCACTCTATATGAGAGTAGAAAGGTTCGTCTTTCTCCTCGGAGCAGCTGGTGGTTTTGAACTACTGACCTTGTGCTTAGCAGCCCAACTAGTAGCTCACTTTGCTACTAGGGATCCTCTCATCCAATATATCATCACCCCAAATTTTCCGCCAGTCTGTGAGTGCTCTTTTTTCTCTTTTGATGGACACAGATATCATGCTTTTAGGAGGTCCTGGGCCTCTATTTTACCTTCTGTAGTGCATGCTTTCCATTGTTTGGTGGTGTATGTAGGTTTTCCTTGTATGTTAAGGTTGCCCCCAGTTTTTCACTGATTATTTCTATAAACTATAGAGTTTATAGTTAGGTCTATAATCCATTTTGAGCTCGTTTTTGTATATGATGTGAGGTGTGGCCCTGTTTCATTCTTTTGCAGAGAGATCTCCAATTTTGCCAGCATCATTTGTTGGAAAGACTGTCTCTTCCCCATGTCATGTGTTTTAGTTCTTTATCAAAACTTAGGTGTTTGCATGAAACACCTCAAGTTATGGAGGGATCTGGAAGACATTATGCTGAGCAGAGTTAATCGAGCCCAAGAGGACAAACACTGTATGAGGCCTTCGCAGTGGGAACAAGCAGTAGAACGGACACACGCTCAAGCTTGCCGGCCAGCGGTCTTCTGGCTGACCCAGCCAGCCTGGTACACAGCCAGACCAGTCCCAAGGAACCACACATCATCTGCTCCAGGTGAGTACAGTGTAGGTCACTTGGCCGGAGGGCACCGCACAACAACTGGCATCAAAGGAACATCAGAGGGGGCAGGCTGTCTGCTGAATGGTAGCCATGTGAATCTGGGGTGAGGTCCCCTGGAGAGGGAGGCAGCCCTGTCAGAGGGACGAGGCCTACTGATGGGAGGGGCAGCACAGGAGAGAGGAAAGGGAACAGTCATATTTGGGGGAACTCAAGTGCAGGTCTGTTGAGGGGAGGGGAAGAACGGCTGATCTCCAGGTGGGGAAGGAGAGACTGAGGATGCTCTTGGGAACACTGGGTGGGGAGGGTCTTTAGTGGCGTGCAGCGGGTGGGCAGAATTGACCTAGGGCATCTGGGTGTATCCGGGAACCAAGGCCAGGTGCTGTAGAGCCCTGGGACACTGAATCCCGGATCTTCAGCATGCGCATCATGTTCCAGAGCCTGCCTCGGGGAGACCCCATATGGGAACTCTGTTGGGTGATCTGAACTCTACCTTAGACACACTTGTAACCTGAGGACTTCAGTCAAAAAATGCATGGTGGCTGAGGAAGCAGAAGACAGCTGTACCCAGATCGGTGTGCTGCTATTTGGGGAACAAACAAGGTCTTGGCACATCGTCGCCCTGAACCCTGTATTAAGATATATATATTCCAGCAATCCTGTGATAGTCATTCTGCTACACTTTTCTTATGCTTGTTCATCTTAGGGTGTGTCTTATAGGTGCATCACCATCGGGGGGTCACCCTCTTGAAGTTATGTTACTTGCTTCTCTGATTCTTGGTAACAGAAACCCAGTGATGTTGAGCCTATAGGGAAAGCAAATAGAACAAGGGTTTCAGGGCCAGTGGGGAGGGTGGGAAATACAAGAGGGAGGTGCTGTCAAGAAG
This sequence comes from Echinops telfairi, assembly GCF_000313985.2. Classification (NCBI taxonomy): domain Eukaryota; kingdom Metazoa; phylum Chordata; class Mammalia; order Afrosoricida; family Tenrecidae; genus Echinops; species Echinops telfairi. The sequence goes on from NW_022103908.1 coordinate 39,229,571, forward strand.
TCCAGGAAGGAAAAGCATGCTTGGAGACTGGTTATGGAAGCAACTGTACAACTCTGTTTGACGTGATTGAACTATGGAATGATATGACATATGTATTAACTTCCAAGTTACAGCAAATTAAAAAAAGAAAGAAGCACATATCCAGGAATGGGGTTTGGGCTCACACTAAATCCTCGCTACAACTTAAGAGCAGTTCATTCTTACACCATGGCCCTGCTCAATAATTCGCCCTTAAGAAGGAAACACAGATAAAATAACACCCGGGGTCTTAAAGGCTTGTCTCCAAACAAGCAGCCATCTATGAGAGATGTCAATGAAGTCCACATGGAAGAAGCACACCATCATCAGTGGCTGAAGGATTGGCATCCATATAACCCAAGGTCAAAGGAGGGACCAATATCAGTGCCTACATTATGAGAATTCGTGTGCAAAGGCAGTGGAGGACAGTGGGAGCTCAAGATTCATCTGTGGAACTACTCAGGAAATAAACCTCCGGAGAACTCTCCCTCTTTAAAATGGAGGAAAGGGAAAAAGGGGTCCTTAAACAGTGCTTGGAGACAGGAGTATAGAAGATCAAAGGCATAAATCTGACCTGAACAGTTACAACTTTGTCAGTAGATCCCCACCTTGATGTGGGCTGGACCTGGTCTGGTTCCCAAAATTTTCTGTGGTTTTGGTTTGTATTGTTTGGTGTGGGTTTTGTTCATTCGTGTTAAGTGCATCTCAGAGGTGTTGTGTCAATGGGTTACATGCTTTTCCGTTGTTCAGTAAATGAAACCCAGGATCGATGAGCCTAGAGCAGGGGCGCTCAATACGTTAATCTTGATCTACTAGTCGATCGCAAATGTAGTGTGGGTAGATCCAATGGCATTAAAAAAACAGACGTAAGCCTATTATCAATCCCGTCACTTAATTAATATACAGCACAGCCAATCAGATGCAATCTTAGGTGTCAAACGCATGCGCAAACAACTGCACCGAGTGCAGCAAAACTGGCAAGCTAAGTTATCGCCCATTGTTAGACCTTGTTTTTGCTCTTAAACGTAAAAAAAGGTATTAAAATGAGTGGAAGAGCTGGACAAGCAAGAAGACAAAAATGTATCACTTTCATATGGAATGGGAGATTTTGACACTACGAGCTGACATTCAGCTTGAGTCCAGAGTGCATGAACAGTTCTGGAACTTACTCACAGAGGGAAAGTACCCAAACCTGAGAAAATGTGCTACCTCCTTGACTGCATTATTCGGCTCTCCTTATTTATGTGAGTCAGCCTTTTCCCACATAAAGATCATGAAGTCCAAGTACCGTTCCACCATGATTGATGATCATTTGGAAGTGTGCTTGAGGCTGGCTGTCAGCAGCTACTGTCCGGACTATGCATCCCTGGCTCATTCCATTCAGTGCAAGTCATCAGAGTAAACTCAGGTCACGACAGAAAATGTACACAGTTAATTGTGCTAGGTTGTGCAATATGGACTCATGCGGTTATGCAAGGAACATAAACATACATTGTACATATAAAGAATTCTCAATGCATTTATGAATAAATGTAATAAATAAATAAAAATATGTTTTGCATTTTTGTTGTTGGTAGGTCATTTTGACTTGATCATTTTATAAGTAGCTCACATGCTGAAAAAGTATGAGTACCCCTGACCTAGAGGGACAGCAAGTAGACTGAGGGGTTTGGGGAGAAGGGGATACAGTGGTGGGGGTGTGTGTAAAAAGGAGACGATGTCAAGGGGTCCATGTAGAACAAGATTGTTTGGAAAATGGTTGTGGTAGCCATTGCACATTCTACTTGATGTGATGAAAAATTTGAATGATTGATATATGTATTCAATCCCAGCTAATTAAAAATATTAGGTGTTTGTAAGTGCCTGGCTTTATTTCTGGGTTCTCTATCTGGATCCTTCGATGTACATATTTATGTTGTACTAATCCCAAACTGTGTGGGCATTAGATCGCTGGCTAAGACTTCCAGGACTGCATCAAAAAGAGTGGTCATCAAGGGCAGCCCTGTTCTTGTTCGACGCAGGTGGGTGCTCTCAGTTTCTCTCCCCTTCGATGCCTATTTGATGGAAATTCTTAAAAATCAAAGATGGGTGTTGGATTTTGTGGAATGCCTCTCCTGTCTCAATTTCCATAGTCACGGGTTCTTTCTTTTGTGTCATCTCTATAGTGGAGTACATGGAATGCTTTCTTTATCATTCCACACCCGCTATAAGTCTCACTTGATCAAAATGTATTTTAAAAATGTTTTGTGAAATTTTACTAGCTAGAATTTTGTATCTGTCCCATCAGGGATATTGGTCTATAGTTTTGGTTTTTTTTTCCTATTATGGTAAGATCTTTGCTTGGTTTGGGTATCAGGATTATACTTGCTTCATAAAATGAGTTGGTGATGTGTTGTCCTTTCCGAAAAGCTGGAGTCGTTTGTGTGTAAGTGGCATTAACTCTCTTCTAGACGCTGGGTCGAATTACCCGATAAAACCATCTGGTCCTGGATTTTGTGATGTTGGGATTCTTAAAGTTACCTGATCTTTTTCTTGTGTTAAAGGTCTATTTTTTTATTTTTCTCAGGTGGGAAATACCTCGGTTCTTGGCTCCGCATGAGAAAGAATTCTCGCCGAAGCCTGGTTTGTGATCCAAGTGGGTTTTTATAAAGGACGGAAGAAATTTCCAGTGTTAGTCTCAAAGAGTACACACTATTTCGGGGAAGCAGGCCAAACTCAACGCTGAACGCCGGCAAACTCGTGGGACTGCGTCCCACACTTGGTGAACTGAGGCCCGCGAGACCGTGGCACACCGAGTGGGCACAGAAACAGGGACAGGAGGCTGAGGGGCTAAGAAAAAAAGTGGGGGATGGGTGCCAGCGGTCCTGCAGTCAAGGTATTGGAAGCCTCTGGCTGGGGAGGCGTGGGCAAAGGTATTGGTTGACCCCATTGGCTGAAGTAAGCCCGCCTGGGCCTAGTTTGGGCCGCCCAGGTATACCGCCCACCTGGCTGGAGGGGGAGGCGGGGTCGGATTGAAGCATGCCCAATTAGTCTATAGCCGGCTAAGGCTCACCTGATTCTCTTCCAAACTCCTGTAGGGGGCCTCAGGATGGAGAGGGACGGCTCTGTCTGGATCCTGCTACCCAACATGTTCAGGTTTTCTATATCAATCTGTAAATTTAGGTTAGTACTGTGGTTCTGGAAATACGTCCATCTCTTCTAGGTTTTTAAAAAATTTGTAGGGTGTTTGTCTTCTCTTTTTCTGTGTGTGGGTTAGTTTTTGTTTTGTTTTGTTGTTTAATAAATCGTTTTATTGGGGGCTCTTACAGCTCTCATATCAATCCATACATCCATTGCGTCAAGCACATTTGGATAATTGTCTTTTTTTTTTGGTTGTGATGTTGCCCATTTCATTTATTATTCGTAACATTTGCTTCTTTTCCTTTGTTAAACTTGCCAGTGGCTTATCAGTTTTGCTAATCCTTATGAAGAACCAACTTACCTTGTTGACATTTTTGGGTTTGTTTTTGTTTTCTGATTCATTTATTTCCTTTCTAATCTTTGTTATTTTCTACTGGTGGTTGAGGATTTGTTTTGCTGCTCTGGTTCCAATTGTTGTACATATTTTGTGAAGGTGTTGATTTTGGTCCTTCCTTCTTTTCTGATAAGTGTGTTTATTTCTATAAAGTGCCCTCTAAGAACTGCTTTTACTGTGTCCAAGAAGTTTTAGTATGTTGCATTTTTGTTCGCATTTGTTCTAAGGAACTTTTAACTCACACACTGAGTTAGTTAATTGTGCCAACCTGGCCGATAATCACATGTGGGGCTAATTGAAAGGCGGAGGGATAAATGGGTGGTGAGCCTCCCCTTTCTAGTTCTCGGGTCTCTTGTTTTGTGATGGTTGCATCGGGTGCAGCTGCCTTAGCAGTTCCCTGCTTCAGCTTGCAAGATTGACTTCCTACAAGACATCCCCAAGGAGAAGCTACATGGACCTATCCCGATGCAGCCCTGGGTGCTGGAGCAGCCGTGTGGAGACCCCTGCTAGTGCTGAGATGCTTGTTCGTTCACTGGCTCAGCTTTCCTCCTGCAGTCAGCATCATTGCCTCTGTTTTGTGAGGTGGAGGACTTTGTGGACTGGTGTTGGGTTAATGGGTTAATGTTGGACTTGTGGGCTTGGGCAGCATTGGGTTGGGATGTTTTCGTGATGCACATTTTCTTTACATAAAACTCTCTCTTATCCATGAGTTGCTGTAGATTTGTTTCTCCAAAGTACCCAGACTAATACACACACTTTATTTCTTCAATTACCCAGTGTTTTACAGTCAGGTGTTGTTAAATTTCATGTAATTGATTTTTTTGTTTAATCTTCCTATTACTGATTTCTAATTTTACAGCAAAAGATAGTTTGTAGAATCTTGATGCTTGTTTTGTGGCCTTGCATATGACCTGTTCTGGAGTACAATTCAGGTGCTCTCGAAAGGAGTGTATCCTGTGCTGCTGTTGGGTGAAGTGTTCTGTAGATGTCTAAGAGATCTAGTAGATTGATTGTGTTTATTTTTTCTATAATTTTCTTTTCTTTTCTGTTCATCTGTCTCTCCTTGAGTAATATATTGAAGTTTCCTAAATAGTATTGTCTACTCTTTGACTCTGTAAGAGTTTGATTAATGAATCCTGAGGGTGCTTCATTAAGTGGACAGATGTTTATTATGGTTATGTCTTCTTGTTTGTGGCTTTCATCATTATATAATGGCCTTGTCTCTCATGATGACTTTTACTTTCATGGCTATTTTATCAGAAATCAACATCACTACTCCTTTTTTGTGGACTACCATCAGCTCAATATATTTTTTCTATCCTTTGATTTTTAGCCTGTATTTGTCTTTGTGTGTCAGGTGTGTTTCTTGTAAGCAACATATTAATGGGTTTTGTTTTCTTATTTATTTGGTCTATTAGCTGGTGAGCTTAATCCATTTACATTCAATGTTGTTATCAATAGATATGTTTATATTGCTGTCATTGTATTTTTAATGGTGTTCTTAATTTTGTGTGCTGATTCATTTTGTTGGATTTTGGGGTCATATTTTAAATTATATACTCCCCCAGCTCATCAGGTCTCAATGCATTAAATCTGTTCCTGAAATGGCCTCTAAATTCAGTTGGGATGTGCTCAATGTCATATTTTGACAATTGCAGATGTCTCCGTTTGTTTTCAACTTCAACCTGAACTTACACATGAACTTTGCTCTGCTGATGATAAGGAGCTTCTCCACCGTCTCTTCCCACAAATGTAGTCCGTTTGATTCCTGTGCATTCCATCTGGTGAGGTCCACCTGTCCTTGCAGTTTATGTTGCTGAAAAACAAAAAGATGTTTGCAACGAAGAAGTCACTGGTCTTGAGAATTCTATCATGTGATTTCTAGGATCATTCTATCACCATATTTTCCATATTCTCCAACTATTGATCCTTCTTCTTTGTTTCCAACTTTTGCATTCCAATTGCCAATACTTATCAAAGCATCTCGATTGCCTGTTTGATCTATTTCAGATGGAAGAAATTGGTAGAATTCCGTTTTTTCATCATTGGCTTGAGTGGTCGATGTATACATTTGAATAATACTTGTATTAGCGGGTCTTTCTGTCAATGTGTGGCTATTCTCCTACCACAGATAGCATTGTACTGCAAGATAGACCTTAACCTTTCTGCTGGTGAATGTGACACCGTTCTTTTTAAATTTGTTGTACCTGGCCCAGTAAACCATCTGGCTATCTGATTCGAGATCGCCACTGCCAGGTCATTTCAGCTCACTAAGGGTTCATCTCATTTCATCTCATGAGCTGCAGCTTTCTAGATTCATACTTCTTACAGTCCATGTTCCAATTATTAATGGATGTTCAAGGCTATTTATTTTCATGTTCAGTCGTGTCCCATCAGCAAATGGACATTTGGCTTCCTCTGCATCATTAAGGTCTACTCTAATTTAGGGAGCCAGTTGCTTCATGCAGCCACTCCAGGTTTCACATCTCTGTCTACACTGTCCAGGGAAGAAGCTCTGGGGTATAGATCTGGGCTTTTATCCAGCATCGACATTCCAAATTTAATTACTGTGGCACAAGAACAGCATGTACTGATCAACTTAAGCCAGCCAGAGCCCGTGCCTAGAGCTACAATCAAAGGATGTATATGTGTGGGGGGAGGCCGAAGTGTGAGATGACCAGGAGGGAAGTATACGGATGTTGGTAGCAAGAACCGTAGGTATCCAGTACAATGGCTTTTCCCACTGCAAAAAGAACTCCCACTTTCCCTTAAACTGCAGTGACACACATGCCTATTGAACTCAGGCTGCTGATTCAGATGCAACTTGCTAACAAACATTCTCTCTATAAATAAGGCCACTTGAATAGACCTAGCTTCTGGAGGAGGTGCTTGTGTGTGAGTTTGCACCCACTAGGCAGGTACAGCATACTTCAAGGTCAAAGGACAACTGCCAGTAAAGAAGAAAGACACAAGAGGATAATGTTTGGGTCATGCAGGTGGGCCTAACTGCACAAAAGACCAGATATCGTGGATTTTTTATTGTTGTTGCTGTTGCCAAACCTATCTATTTGAAAGGACAAAGTTCTGCAGTTAATCTTTGCTGGAAAAGTAAGACAGAAACGAGCAGGTTAAAGTTCAACCTCCCTTCCAGAGTGTGAGAAATGGACGATACAATGGACAGACTACCAAAGTCCGGTATCTGAGTTGTATTTCATTAATGATTGCCATTTTATAGTGCTGCACATGTCATCCCTCACCCAATGTCAGTCTCTAAGGAGATAATAGAACTCTAAGCCTCCCCATTTCTACCTTTGACCCAGCATAACTCTTGACTCTCCATTTACTCGCCACTCTACCCATCCTTTCCAATCCAAATGAACTTGGTTACTGCATTCAGGCATTGGTAGGTCAGATAGTATGGATATGGATGGTATCATGTTATCAAATCCCGGTCTCCTGAGTTTCAGATAGTAGGTGGTGGGAGTTCAAGCAATGAGAGATTCATTTGAAATTATATCTGAATCCGGCTGGTTTCCAACTTTGCACAAGGGAGTCAGAGGGAGGGAGAGTGAAGATAGCTCAGAAGGGATACCCGTGTACTTTGTGCTTGTCACTGTGCTGTTAAACATTCTAAGTCTCGGTATTGTTGGTATTTACAATGTTAAGAATAACAACGACACCATGGTAAGCTCTTCTGGCTGTCTGTACTGTTCTTGCAGTTTGTGTGACTACTGTCCACCTTGTGCATTGTAAGTTAGGGCAGGTATCACACCAACACTGCCCCACTGTGTTCTCAAACCTGATGCTGTGACTGGACCATAGCAGGTGCTCAGCAAAACCATGCTGAACAACTGGGCAATTACAAAGCTTACGTGCATAGTTACTTAAATACGTACAGCTTGGTCTCTCTTTGTTTGGAAGAAACAGAACACAAAGCAGCTAAATGACAGCTAATTCTAATCACCTTCAAGGGAAGACCGTTCAACTTGGAATGCACACACCAGAGGAAGTTGAGTCAGTCCACAGCAAAGGATATCCTACAGTACTGCAAACTGAAGAGGCCCTTGGCTAGCAGATGAGACTTCCTTTGTTAAACTGATGAGTTTCCCAGCTGCTACCTGCAGGGCAAGGCACTCCTACTCTGCTTTTACATAGCATTATATATTTCTGCTGGGTCCCTGGGAGTTGGTCTGACCTCACGAATTAGACCATATGTACCATTTCTTGAATATATGCATCATCCTCTAACTATCCAGCCTAAGCACACAGGCAAAGGGACTGAGACATTTGTCATCACCACCTGCCGACTGAAAGATGTGACCAATTATAAGAGGTTGGAGGTGGGGGAGTAGTATTCTGCAGTCTGAAGTGTAGAGTCTTCCCCATGCCCCACGTGGTTTTGATGAGAGGCATCGCCCTGACCTCTTAGGTGGCCACCAGGTAGATAGGTTCTGCGTGTGGTTACATGGCAAAGGCCTCCCAGGAGTGACGGAGGAGTGCAAATTAGCCTGCTGTTAACCAAAATACTGAACACATAACATCATCTAAGATTCGGTTTATTAAAAATCCGAAATGTAACAGGACCCTCTCTTGCAGTAAAAAAAAAAAAAAATCCTTTAAATTAATTATTTATTGGGGGTTCTTAACAGCTCTTATCACAATCCATCCATCTATTTTGTCAAACACATTTGTACATATGTTGCCATCATCATTTTAAAAACATTTTCTTTCTGCTTGAACCCTTAGTATCAGCTCATTTCCCCTACCTCCCACCCTCCCTCCCTCATGAACCCTTGACAATTTATAAATTATTTTTTTCATGTCTTACACCAAGCATTGTCCCCCTAGGAGGGGGTTATATATCAATCATTATGACTGGTTCTGCCTCCCTTCCCCTCCCCTTCCCTTACCCTCCTGGTATCACTACTTTCATTATTGGTCCCGAGGGGTTTATCTGTTCTGGATTCCCTGTGTTGTGAGCTCTTATCTGTACCAGTCTACATGCTCTGGTCTAGCCGGATTTGTAAGGTAGAATTGGGGTCATGATAGTAGCGGGTAGGAAGCATTAAAGAACTAGAGGAAAGTTGTTTCGTTGGTGCTATACTGCACCGACTGGCTCATCTCTTCTTTGTGATCCTTCTGTAAGGGGATGTCTACAGATGGGCTTTAGATCCCCACTCCTTGCTCCCCCTCATTTGCATTGTTATGATTTTTTGTTCTGGGTCTTTGATGCCTGGTACCTGATCCCATCAACACCTCATGATCACACAGGCTGGTGTGCTTCTTCCATGTGGGCTTTGTAGCTT
>NW_022103908.1:39239075-39318951 GCF_000313985.2 Echinops telfairi
GTTTAAATGGAGAGAAAATGTTTTGAGAAACGATGTACAAATGCGCTTTACACAATTGATGTGTGTATGGATTGGGATAACAGTTGTGTGAGCCCCTAATAAAATGTTAAAAAAGAAAAAATATATATGTACATAGGTCGATTTCCCTATCATTATATATATATATATTTACATATGTGCATGCCTGTAGTTAGGCCTCTATAAATGTCCTTTGCCTCCTAGTTCTCTCCTCTATTTTCTTTTACTTTCCTCTTGTCCCACTATCATGTTCAGCCTTCATTCAGGTTACAGTAATTCCTCTCAGTTACATTGCCCTTGATCAAGCCTCACCAGGCATCCTACACCCTCCTCGCCATCGATTTTAGATCACTTGTTGTTCCCTTGTCTCTGGGTTTGTTGACTCTACCCTCCCTCCCCTCCCCACGTTTCTCTGGAATTGTTGGTTCCGTTGTTTTCTCTTCTGGATTGTTTATCCTGCCTGTCTTATCTAGCTAGATGTGCAGAGACAATAATAAGCACAAAACAAGACAAAGCAAAACAAAACAACATAGGAAAACAAAATATAAAACAACAACAAAACCAACAACAAAAAAAGAAAAACCTATAAATAGTTTCAGGTCTGTCTGTTGACCTTTAGGAGTGTTTTCCGGTTGAGTCTGATGGGGTGCCACACTCTGTCTCCCAAGTCTATTTTTGGTATTCCCCAGAGACTTCATTGCTTTGCTCCCCTTGCTGCTCTGTTGCAAGCCCTTACTGTTTCGCCCCAGTGTGGTGGGGTCAGATCGGGCACTGTGCCTCCCATTGTCCATATAGTGCTATGGTCAGTGAGGGACATCATGTCTTGTGGTGGGGCTGGCCCTATGGTCCTCTCTGTGCATTGGCTGCATATCGTCCTCAAGGCTTGGTGGGCCAGGATGTGTCCCACTCTCTCTCCTTCCCTCTTCATTTGTTTCTGTGTGCACTGATCACACGTGTCCCTCTCCCTGAGCTGTAGCTTCAGTGGTGTCCTCTGAAGTGAATTCTTCTGGGAGGGGAGGGGGGTGTCCACGTAGTTGGGATTGGGGCCGGCTCTGCAGACCTCTCTATTGGTTCCCTGCTTCATGCCAGTATGTTGCATTCATGTCTTGGTACACCGGGTTGAAGTGTGGTCCCTCCCTCTCTCTCCTGTGGCAATATAAACAGTACCTTCCCCTTGGGTGGGTTAGTGTCCTGTTCCCCCACTACCCATGTCTCCCCCCCACCCCCCCTCCCTTTCTTTTACCCTCCTTTTTAGTTGGCTGCCATATGTATCCCTAGATTGGGTCTGCCCCTGCCATACTACCTGGACCTCACCACAGCAAAAAAAAAAAAAAAATTCCCCCAGGGCCTGATGGCTTCACAGAAGACTTCTACCAAGCATTAAGGGAAGACCTGACACCAATCCTACACAAACACTTCCCCCAAAAATCCTTTTAAGGTTAATCAGGAGGGGTGTTCTAACTCAGGAAGGAGGCCAGCAAGGCCATTTAGATAAACAATGGGGCATGAGACCTCAGGGTGGGGGTAGTCTGAGATGGTGGTGGGATGAGCCCTGGAGAAGTGTAGACCTCAACTGTGCCCCCAGAAACCTGCTGCTTGTCAGAGTGTCTGGGGTCCTGTAATCATTGCAAAGCCTGCTAATCACTTCCTGTGATCAGTGCAAAACCTAGAGGTTTTTTGCCACATATTTTCGGGTATATCCCTTGCTTGGTTTTCACTGAATTTCTGAAGCCATTTGGAAACAGCAAACCCCACTGGTTCCCATGTTTCATGCTTGCAGAAATAAGAGTTTCTTAAATCAAGCTGGTCTCTGTTTTTGAAACAGTGACGGGCACTCAGAGCCCTTGTTCCAAACCAGTAGTACTACCGTAGCTCCTGCACCACGACTCTCTTGACTCATTCAATGTGTTGCTAAGTTAGGTTCCTTGATACAGAGCCCCAAGGATTCATTTCCAGGATGTTTTTGGCGCCTTGACAACCTCTTCCTGTTTTGGACTAAAGAGTGGTATTTGAAAAATCAGAGTGGTTTCATTGTTTAAAAAAAAAGGATTCCACCCACTGGGGGGAGACTGGGAGTCTGAATGGCAGCGATACCCCACCCCTGCGGATGTGTCCCCTTTACTGAGAAGGACTGACCTTGTGCCTCGCTTTGTGGCCTAAGCATAGTCACTGGGCCTGTTTTCCTTCATAGCCATGTACGTTTCTGTGTGTCAGAAACTATGAGGTTTATCCCCATTTGCCAATTTCTGACACATTCTCAAGCGATCACGGAAGCTGGTTCTTTGGAAACGCGTTCTAAAGAAAGCTATCTCTCTTCCTTCGTGCTGTACATTCATCCAGAGGAACTCAGGGCAATGTTTTCTTTCATTCAAAATACTCCACCCGTGGCGTAATGCCAAGAATAAGCCAAATGGTTAAAAAAAGAAAACCGTGGAATTTTCCACTTAAGGGAGTAGAGATTTTACAAGGAGGTTGAGAGGGCGGGGGGGCCGGGGGCAGGAAAAGAAAAAAGGGGTTCATTCATCTGAAACGGCCCTGGAGCCCATTTCCTCAAGCGTGGAGAGCGCAGACCACTCGGAGGCTCATGGATGCCCTGAGCCCGGGGCCTGGTGCTGCCCCACATCTGGGGCTGGGGAATCTCTCCCCACATTGGTTTCTGAGTCAGGCCCACCTGAAGTTTAGTGCAGGGTTTGGTGTAAGTTGATTTATCAGAGATCCCTCTGGCCTTCTCACAGTCTGTTTTCACACGACTACTTTAACTGCTTGCGTTACTGAGGGGGAGCGCTCGGGTTGTGGAAAGGTTACCTGGAATGGTGACTGGACGCATTAGCTATGCATACACTAGCTCTGGCTCAAGGCAGATTACTCACCCTGCTCTGTCAGAGGAAAAGTGTAGCGACTGCAGGAGTTAAGGAAGCACATTGTGAAGATTGGTGGAGGTAACTAAGAGCATTACCTGGCTCACTGGTAAGAACTCAGTGAATACCAGGCGCTCATGGGCAGTAAGGGCTTGGCACAATTTCCTGGCAGCCACGGGTATACTTGAAATGCAGCAAAACTTGACTAGCTCATATCTGTTCTTTGAAAGGTTGAATCAACCCTGTGGCTCAATGTGTAAGGGGGTTTGTGCTATGTTTTCTGTTTTTTTTTAAGAGTATTTGTACACGGATTTAAAGAGACAAGACTAGATTCTGCTTTTGTGTCTAGCTAGAGCAAATGCCATTTAAATACTAAACTGAATTAAGTACTAACACAACATTTTTTCTTAAAGAGGTTATTCTGATTTCTCCTTCATTTCACAGCATAAATTTTATTAGGAGTCATCATAAAGAAGATGTTCTAGATACTAAACTCTTTTTCAGATGTATGATTTACAATTTCTTTTAACATTCTGTGCATGATCTTTTCACATTCTTGAATGATCATACATTTAACTGTTGATAAAATCTTGCTTTTATATAAATCGATAATGTACAATTTAAATTAGATGAGCTTTGAAAAAATATATTCTTTTTCAATTTATATTGGATGACATTCCTTATAAAATTTATTTTATTGCATTAAAACATTCAAATTGTTGAACAAAAAGCTGTACAAAATAATAAAACGTGACGATGACGTGATAGCTATTTTAGATGGGCCCTCTTATTTGTCATCACAGGTTAGTGCCCCCAGACTCCATGGAAAGTCATGTAACATTATTTCTGACTTCCCCTAAGAAGTCGTAAGTCTGCTCTGAAAGGTCAAAAGGCTCATGAGCTCCTTCTGGTGACAAAAGGGCGTGGAGGGCGCCCTCCTCCTCTTGGCTTTGCTTAAGGAAGTTGGCGATAACTTTCCATCGCGTGGCCTCCGTCTCTTCCTCGGCCCACCGGAATGGGGGCAGCAGCTTGGAATGGATAAGCGGGTACACAGAGTTGTGGTACACCAGGGTAAACGCAGCCTTCAGGAACTCTTGGTCTCTCTGGGAAAACAGCAGCACCACAAATTACTATGAGTTGTGTTGCATTCTATGAACTCTGGTAACTAAAAGAGCCACCGCAGGGAGAGGGTGGAGGGTGCCCCCATTACCCACCAGCTCTGAACCAGTCACTTGCTCAGGAGGGGACACAAGCAAGAATCAATGTGGAGGGGGGCTGAGTGGTTCTGCCAGAGAGCTGGAGACCAGTGTCTACCACACGGCTTCCCTGGAGGCTGTCTCGCATTCCATCAGGGAGACCAGTCTAATTCTGTCACATGGATGTGGGCTCAGCGAAGCATACCATTACAGGGACCACAGAGACCTGCCATCTTGTCATAACAGAGCGTTCTGCATGAAATCCAAAGAAAAGAGACTCAGGGAGTCACAAGCTGTTGGCGTGCCTCCAGGATCATTTCAGGGAGGAAGTCCTTTGACCCTGAGCATGTCCGATCCGCCCCGCACAGCAAGCATGCTGGAGTACCAACACTATCAGCCAAGCCCCAAAGCGGACAGATTGGAGTGGGGATTTCAGAGCCCAGCAGGCTGGTAAAGGAGACATCAGTCCGCATTCTGATGCCCCCCTCCCCTAACACTGTGTGCTGCTGGCATGTCTGTGTGTGTGTCTATGTGTGTGGTGGGGTTGGGGGACAACACATCTTCTGTGGGCACAGCACCTTGCTGTACCAGGCCAACAGGTTCTAGCAAAGATCAAGTGAGATGGTTCAAATGGAAGTTCAAATGCAGACTGGATCTATCTTGAGTTTAAAAACAATGAAGGGGTTTACTTTGTATTCCAAGTTCTTTGCAGGTAATGAGCCCTTTATGTCAGGAGTTGACCAACAGTGGCTCGTGGGCCAGAGCCGGCTCACACCAGAGGCCCGGGTATCTCTGTACTCCCTCGGCTGCTTGTGCTACACTGGCAGAGGTGGGGGCTGTGACACAGACCACCTGGCCCCCCAAGTCTAGAATCTTTGCTCCCTGGCCCTTCACAGAAGAAGCCTAAGAACCCCAGATTACAGTGGTCCGACCACTCATTAAAGCAAGTTCTGTGGGTAGGTACCATGCATCTGGGCAATGTAAGCATGAGCCATGTCCTTTGTCAATAGATACCGCAGCTCAGGCCAACTGCTGCCCTCTCCTGACCGGATATAGATACACTCTGAAAGCGAGGGGACTTTCTTTCTTTCTTTTTTTTAAGACTCTGCTTAAGAAACAGTCCTTCAAAGAAAGCTCAGTAATCTGAAATGACTGCTTGGGCCAAGTGTTTCCATTTTTATACAACTAGTTCCCACATCCCACAACATATCTGTCAGCTTGTCCTAATGTGGTTTGTGTGTTGCTGGGCCGCTGGAAGCTGTGCCACTGGTATTTCAATGACCAGCGGGGTCACCCAAAGGGAACAGGTTTCCCTGGAGCTTCCGGAGTGAGAGCAGACTAGGAAGCAGGGCCACAGGAGACTTGACGGAGAGCCTCTGCAGGCCGCCACAGATCGCGCCCGAGGAGGAGCGCCTCCGGCCACACGGCACACAGAGCCCCTCTCACAGCCGTGGACGACGTGACTGGATGCATGGAGTGCACGCTTCAGGATGGTCATTTGCTGATGCATTATGACTCAAAATAAGAAGAAACAGCTGCAAACACCTATTAATAATTGGAACTCACGAGGCCTGAAGGGTGAAGGGAATGCGGGGTAGAAGCGGGGAAACCAATTACAAGAATCTAAGTATTGCCTCCTCCCTGGGGAATGGACAGCAGAGAAGAGGGCGGAGGGAGACATCAGACAGGGTAACTTATGACAAATTATAATAATTTATGAATTATGAAGGGTTTAGGAGGGAGGGGGTAAAAGAGCAAACGATATTGAGGGCTAAAGTAGAGGGCAAATGTTTTGAGATTGATGAGGGCAACAGGTGTACATAGGTGCTTGACTCAATGGATGGATGTATGGACTGTGATAAGAAATGTACGAGCCCTCAATAAAATAATAATTAAAAAAAGAAGAATGAGGGTAACAAATGTACAAATATACAAATGTGCTTTATACAATTGATGTATGTATGGATTGTGATGAGTTGTATGGGCTCCCAATAAAAAAAAAATTGGAACTCGGAATGTATAAGTAGGAATCTAGGAAAATTGGAATCCATCAAGAATGAAATGGAAGACCTAAAGATTGATATCCCAGGCATTCGTGAGCTGAAATGGATTGGTCTTGGTGTTTTGAGTCAGGCAGTCATAGATGGTTTACTCTGCTGGGATGGCAGACTCAGGAGAATGACATTGGATGCATCACCAAAAAGAGCATCTCAAGATCTTGAAGGGCATTGCTGTCTGTGATAAGGTAATATCTACCCTCATACAAGGAAATCCAGTCAATACAACTATTATTCAACCTCATGCACCAACTACTCAAGCTACTGATGCAGAAATGGAACAATTGCACTGATGCGTCCGCCCAAAATTGCCCAGCCATGCAATCAGGTCGCACTGATGGTTACTGTGACTGCAATGCAGAAGTTGGAAATAAGGAGGAAGGGAAAGTGGCTGGAAAATGTGGCCTTGATGAGAAGTAGAAGAGGAAAATGATAAATAAAGCTAGATTGTACGAAAGAATTTTGCAAGACCAACAACTTCTTCATTGTAAGTACTTTTTCCCAACGACACAAAAGGGGTTGGTTTTTCCAGATGAAATCCACAACATCTGTGAGAAGAGAGGACGGAGAAGCGCGATCTCAGCAGATCAAACACTTACTTGTGCTCATTTAGAACCTGTACATGGATCAAACGGCAGTTGTACAAAGAGAACACGGGAATGCTATGTGGTCTAAAATCAAGAAAGGTGTGCGTTGAGGTTACATCCTCTCCCCGCACGTATTCACTGTGTGTGCGCCGCCGAGCAGGTCATCTGAGAAGCTCAAGGTTACATCCTCTCCCTGCACGTATTCACTATGTGTGCGCCGCCGAGCCAGTCATCCGAGAAGCTAGACTACATGAGGAAGACCGTGGCATTAAGTTCGGAAGAAGGCGTATTGACCACCTCTGATGCTCAGATAACATACCCTTGCTTACTGCACGTGAGGAGGACTTGAGGCACTTGCCAGTGTAGCTCAAGGACTGCAGCCTTCACTACGGACTACGACTCAGGGTGAAGAAGCCCCAAAGTCTCACAACCGGACCAACAGGGAACCGCACGATCAGCGGAGAAAAGGCTGATGTTCGCATGGAGTCGATCTCGCGTGGATACACAATCAGTGCTCACGGAGGCAGCGGTCAAGGGATCTAACAAAACACTGCGCTTGTTAAGTCTGCTGCACAACACCTCTTGAAAGTGTTGGAAAGTAAGGATGGCCCTTTGAGGACTAAGGTGTGCCTGGCTGACCCACGCCACAGTGTTTTCCACGGCCTCGTATGCATGCAGGAGTTGGACACTGAATACGGAAGACTGAAGGAGAACCAATCCATTTGGATTGTGGCGCTGGCACAGAAGACTGACAGGGCCACCGGCTGCCGAAAGAACAAACCACTACGTCTGGAAGCAGCACCGCCGGAAGGCGCCTGAGAAGTGAGGGTGGAGGGACTGCGTCTCCCGTACTTTGGGCATGTTGTCGGGAGAGAGCAATCCCTGGGGAAGGACATCCTGCTCGGTAGAGCGGAGGGGCAGTGAAAAAAGAGGGAGGCCCTGATCAAGATGAAGTGGCCCGCGGTTGTGGTACGGGCGGAAACACAAGGACAACTGTGAGGACGGCCCAGGACGTGGCGGTGCTATGTCCTGTTGTACTTAGGGTCGCTACGAGTGGGAACATGGAATGACGTAGCAACAGCGCCCACATTAGGGAATGTTGCTCCTGCCCTTTCTGGAGTGTGTCTTCGCAACTGCACGGCACAACTGACTGGCTGAGAGAAACCGTGACTACGGCTGCTTTAGTCTTTTGTACAACCCCCCCCCCCCCAAAGACAGATTGAAACATGCAAGCAACGTGAAATTCAGCATGAAAGTCTCATTACCTTCTCTGATCTTTTTAGCGTACTTTCTTTCTCAGCCCACGAACTCTAAAAAGCAAACATACATTATATTAATTAGCCCAAGTATTTGTAATTCTTCCCTCCACTTGCACATCGTCACTAGCATATACACTTCAGAGAAAAGGTTCCAAAGTCGGCATAGCATCTGTAGGCGCAGACTGTCTTAAGGTAAGTCCGGGAAAGGAATTCCCAGGCGTTCGAGTCACAGCGTGCATGTGCCCGGCAGCCTGAACCCCACGTCCTTGTCCAAGCAGTACAGGGCCACCACACTCCATGGTTTATTCCGTCCACTGGCAGTCCAGGCTACGGTCAGTAACTCCTCTTCCCCAGCGCTACAATTCAAGGGCAGCCACCCTTCTCCAGTCCTCCTTCGTCATTGGCCAGCCTCCACGCACCTCTGAGGCTCGACTCAGGCGCACCTTATCCCTCAAGGCCATGCCTTTCGTCTTGGACAAAGATACCACACTTCTCTAGGCTTCCACGGGCCGTGACGATGACAATGAGCAGAGTAAGGACAGGGCTTCAAGCCAGGGCCAAATGGTTCACCCTAATCACGATCCCGCCCCAGGGCCCTGTCAACACTGGAGAGCAGCCCATCTAGATTGGGCATGGGTAGGATGCGAACTGCGACGCCCCCTCAGAGGGCTGCCTACTGCTCCCCGGGGCAATAATCCTGGGTCCTGGGATTGGTGGGTCCTACGGCATTAGGTTGAACCAATTTTGAAGGTCCCAAATGGCTGACAGCTGGCCAGTTCATGATTCAACCTGATGGCCAGCTGTTTTTCCGGCTAGAAAAGGTAAATGACGTTACAAATAAGGCACGGGCCCTGATCCCTGAGCACTCAGTTGATGCATCCAGCACATCAGTTCAGATTTTCACGCCAAGGACAAAACCAGCAGCTGTCCTTTGCCACGGCATAACCAGGAGGTCAAAGACTGCAGGAGCGCACACAGCCTGCACTGGCGTGTCCCACTGCCCACCTGTCAGCAGAGGCTGCCTGTTCTGATGCTGATCGGTTTGGGCAGAGCTCCCAGACCAAGATGGACTAGGAAGAAAGGTCTGGAGATCAGCCAATGCAAACCTGATGCTCCCAGGGTCCGGTCTGCTGGCGCAGGCCTGGACGGGGCTGATCCCGTGTGCATGGGGCTGCCGTGAGGTGGGCCGACCTGAGGCATCTACCAACAGTACCACGCGGTTTTTCCGGTCAGGGAAGGCGGCCTAGAGAAGGGATGGTTACGCTAAGATTGGAAGGATGAGGCTGCATTAGCTAGACAAACGGATGGGGATTAGAAGACACCATCAACGAGGGGAACATCAGCTGGAGCAGGGGACAGACGTACTAGCGTGGACAGCTGAGTTCTCGCAGGACACAGCAGGTTCACATCGTGAGGCAGGCTACCCACCCTGAGCGCATCCATGATGTCCGGCTGCTCCAGGAGCTTGGGGAAGGTGGCCAGGACTGGATTACTAATCAAATCTGAAACACAAGAGAACAGAAAAGGACGTGTTGCACACCTCCCTGAGGATGTTCTACTGCCATAGATACACTGAGTATTCGCTCATATTCAATGGCTTGTCCACACATTCAAAACACTTCAACCTCTAAGAAAGCTGTCTTACTCCCCACCTCCCCACTGCCCCCAGCCTCCATCCATCCTAGACTCATTGACTAGATTGTTCTGAAACGACTCTTGAGAAAAGATGCAGCTGTGAGGGGGCAGTGCGATACAGCGACTGTGAACAGTGTAAAACCAGGAAACAATGGTCCGTTTCCCCAGCCTTTCCTACTTCTGATGATTGTGTGGCACTAAGGCAGCTTCCAGTCAGGAGACCCTTTGCTCGTGGAAGGCTGAGTAGGAGCCAGGGCCGGGGCCACAGAGGTCCTGAGCAGGCTGCTCAGCCTGGACCCTTGTCTCCGCCTCGTGTGTGGTGCTCGGGAAAGGGCCCTGGGCCAGTGCCTGGGGCCACAGGAATGGGGAGGAGGATAATATGGAAAGGACTCGGGAATTTGGGATTGTAGCTACAGGACTAAATGCCCTACATGAGAACACCCAAATTCCCCATCAATAGTGAAAGACATGGGTAAGGCCGCACACCAGACAGGACTCTGAAAACAGCAGGGGCCTGCAGTCTTTGTCCACGTCCTCAGTGGAGGAAACCCTTTCCCCTGCTCTTCCTGGGTCCCTTCTGCTGGGCATGTCCAAATGATGCCAACAAGCCCGAGGGGACGTCTCCTCATGGGTGGGGAGCACTGACACACCTTACTCCCTTCCGGAAGCCACACAACATGCAGAGGCCAGGGATGACTGAAAGGTTTTACTGAGCACCCACTATCCCATCCCAGGTTCCCGCCACTCCTCGAGGAATCTCTAGGCTTTGCTGACTTTGAGCTCCATGTCTGCCTCGCTCAGGAGCAAAAGGGGCCCTGGTGGCACTGTGGGCTAAGCGCCAGGCTGCTGACTGCAGAGTCCGTGTTCAAAGCCACCAGCCCCTCGGAGGAGAAAGATACAGGGGTCTGCTTCCACAGAGAACCCCAGTCTAGGAAATACTGCCACTCACTGCCATCGAGTCGATTCTAGCTCCTGGCCGGCCTATGGGATGGGGTAGAACTGCCCCGTGAGGTTCTGAGACGGTCACTGTTCGCAGGAGCAGAAAACCTCGTCTTTCTCGTGTGGAGCGGAGGGTGGATTCAAGCGGCTGAGCTTGCGGTTGGCAGCCCAGTGCGTAACCACTGTACCACCAGGGCTCCCAGGATCCCATTCCTGAGAGCACACAGTGGTAGAGAGCCCTTACCAGCACTTTGCAAGTTCACCCTGTCTCTCAGGAGCACATCTCCAAGGATTTGGCGGTAAAATACCAACAGGTGAACGCAGCACATGCTTCCAACTAATGTTTCTGGCAGCAGACTGTGAGAAGAAAAAAAAAAAAATCAATAAAATGTCTTTACAATCTGACCTGCAGTAGGGTTCCCCTCCCCCATTTTATTTACTGCTTTCATAAATTGTTCCAAGTTCTACTTCATTATTGGGGGGGAAACAATTAAAAAACCATTTAAAGGCAAACTTCCGTGATTAGCCATGTTGAACTTCAAATAACGTATTTTTAGGTCGACACTGTTAAATCTCAACTCGGTGCTGCTCATCTTTCAGCACGCAACCCCGGAGAGGTAAGTGCCCAATAAAAAGGAAAACTGCTGATTCCGTGCTTGGGGACAATGAGGCGGACACCTGTGAGCTCTGGCGAAGGCATGTGGCCACCCAGCTGATGTGGCAATGCGGAGGGGACATGGTTTGCCCAGTGGCAGACCTGACTGGATCCTGATGTTGCCGCTCCCTGGCTATGTGATACTAGGTGAGTTCGTTTGTAGAATGCGGCTGGTGGCACCTGCGTTTCAGGAGGTGACTGAAGGATTCCGATGAGGCGAGTGTGGGCTGCTGACTGCAGGCAGCACATGGTACACAGGAAGGGCACACATCAAACTCACTGCTGGCAAGTCCTCTCTGACTCAAAGCTAGCTACCCTTCAGGACACAGTAGAAGAGGCCCCGGATATTTCTGAGACTCTTCACGGGAGTGGAAAGCCTCATCTTTCTTCCTCAGAGAGGCTGGTGGTCTCGAACTGCTGACCTTGCAGTCGGCAGCCCAGCTCATCACCCACGACATAACCAGGACTCCTTGTGTGAGAGCAGTTATGGGAAGAAAAAAAGTTAAAACTCAATCAAGGGAGCTTCAAGAAGTTTGCGGGCAAAAATTTCATGATGTTTTCATTGCATTTCCATGAACTTCGAGCCCCCACCCCCTTGTGCACGGACCCTGGCCCCGAGCATGAAGAATGGCCAGGCAGAATGGCTCACAAACCCTGACCAGACTGGAAGGTGCTTCGGGGCCAAGAAAACACAGAGGCTTTAAAGAGATCTTCGAGAATTCATTCTTCATCGTGGTTTTGGCGGGAAGAATTCTGGAAGAGGTCAGTGACAGAGGAGACGTTCAGACTGCCTGCCTTTCGGGAGAGACTGGAAGGAGTGTGGCCCTTCTGACCGGGCAGAGGAATGGCTTCCAGGGGGTGCTTTCATGGGATTTATGTAAATATCCCTGACCACCACTCTAATCTCGGCATTTCTAGAAGCAGCTAAAAATTCAGGACAGATTCTTGTAGCACATTTATATTCATATGCTTAAATAAAACACATTCGCATGACATTAGGCATATGAAGCCAGAGAGCATTTTTTCTAACCCTATTAAAAATAAAACTCACTCACTGCCATCTAGTCAAACAAGGTTGACCTGCCCTCCGGGTATCTGACACTGTAACTCTTTGTGGGAGTAGAAAGCCTCATCTTTCTCCCATAGAGCGGCTGGTGATTTCGAACTTCTGACCTTGAAGTTGGCCACTCAACACATAACCACTTTGCCACCAGGGTTGTTAAAATACTGACCTAGATTTCAAAGCCTGGCTGTGGAGGCTCCTCCCCAGAGAAGCTGCCTTGACACCCCGCTGGCTTTCCAGTGTTCTCCTGTGACTGTCACGGGTTGGTTTACATCCCGTCCCTTCACCCTCCACCCGGGTCACACACATGGGGCTGCAGGCTCCACTCCAGGGAACAGCCACAGAGCTTGCTTGAGGAAGGGGCGAGGCCTCTCTCCCTCCCAGGACACGCCCCCCCCCATCTGGCCCCACTGCTCAGGCCCCTCTCCACAGGAGGCGATGCCCCCGCGGTTTTCTTGGGGTCTCTGCAGGGCGTCTACACCCTCTGATTCCTCCCGCCCTAGAGAACCAGGAAGCGCTGAGATGCTAAAGGTTACAGGAGCCAAGTCAAAATACACCTCACAAGGGCTTTCTAGCCTCCTATACAGGCCGGCAAATATGAGTGTCAGAAATGTCACAACATGAATGTCATGAATGGGCCTCAGGCAAATAAAAAACCGTGTAGGTTCTGAGCAATGATATAATGGAAGTAAACGAGAAATGAGATGGAATGCATCAGAGAGGCAAAGGAAAATAAATTTAAAGCAGATGTATACACACACACACACACACACACGCACGCGCACGTACGCAGGTGCAGTGCTTCTGGGTTTGAGAGCGAATGCACCGTGAGTCAAGGAGTCTGCACTCAGGGGCGAGAGGCAGCCCTCTGGTCGAATTGTAAGGTGCTCACCCTCCCACACACACCCCGAAAACAGTTCTGAGATCAGAAAGGCATCTTGGTGAAACTGAAGCCTCTCTGCTGTCTCTTCCTGCTCATGCTGAGAGGGTCCCCAGGATAACCGCCCTCTCCCCCAAGTGAGTTGGATGGGTCCCTGAGAGGCTCTGGTGTTGGCCCCCTGGTTAGAAGAGCCAGCCCCACACTGTTCATACCGGCATCTTCACAGGGGCCCTGACTCCCAAGGAAACCTGCTGGGGGGCTGGGGAGCTAGTGACACATGAAGAGGCAGGGAACAGGTAGAAATGGGCACTGCAAACTCTACCTGGGCTTCCTACTGTGGCCATGATCTTAGGCATAACAGGAAAGAGCCCCCTGTCGTTTCTCCTTTGAGCTGAGGAGTTTGGCAAAATCAAGGTGAGGTTGGTAAGGAAGGAAGGGCTGTATGCTGTAACAGGACCAGAGCTGCTGGTGCCACTGCCAACTTCCACTCAAAAGGGCGGGTAGGGGAGGAGGGGTACCCTGAGATGGGTCAGGCCAGCCTCAGGCCCCACTTCCAGGGAGCACAGGTTCAGGGCAGTGATACCCAACCGTGCCTAAGTTCTCACCTTGAGCCTACAGCACAGCCCACACTTGGCCCCACAGCAAGCCCCGGGGCACTGGAGCCTCACTGTCCCCTAGCTTCACAGTGCCCACTGCCGGTTTCTGCAGGAGCCAGCCTCTGCGTGGGGCTGCACCAACAGGGAGCCACAGCTTCACTTGATTTTTCCCAAAACACTCCCAAATCCTTGGCTATCGAGTGGATTCAAATTATAGAGACGCTATAGGCCAGGAGAGAACTGGCCCTCTGGGTATCCGAGACTGTAAATCTTCATAGGAACAGAGAGCCTCATCTTTCTGGTGGGTTTGAACTTGACCTTGCTAGGAACCCAATGCTTAGCCCACTCTGGCACCAAGGGTGCAGATTTCAGGATCGTGCCAAGTGGAGCAGCAACTTCGGGAGAAGGAGCACACGTCCAGACAAGCCAGGGAGACTGGGACCTGCGCAGAGGAGGCAGAACAGAGCTCCCAGAAGTGCACACCTTTGACAGTGGCAGGAAGAACTGTACTTTGAAATAAGCGGGTCCTACTGTGTGCTGTGCTCAAGCAAGCACCTCCGTTCTGGAGGGTGTTCGGACGAGGGGCTGGTGCCCATAGGTAGGAGGCCGGCATGCAGCTGGCCTTCCACTGCCTTGATCCCAGTGTGTCTGCCTTCTCGGCCTTTCACTATCCACATGGCCTCTCTGTATCAGGGCTGGGGGCCAGGGAAACACTACGAAGAGCGCCACTTGGGAGACACGCTTGGGAATGCTTGGCAACTCCTGACTCTCGGAGACTTGTCAGCTAGATGAGAAGTGGGGGAGCTGGAGGAGGAGAAAGAATGAAGCCAAACAGGATTGAACTTTTCTCTGACAAAGACTGCGACTGTGCTTCTGTTCATCATAAAAGAAAAAAAAAAGTAATGTTCCAAGGAAAGGTTAGCCAACATTAGGAAATTACCGACTCCGTAAACACCTGGAGGCAGGTATGGGGGAAAGAAACAACGCCAAAGGAATGAATAATGATAATAATAATAATAATCCCTACGGACATATGATGAGTGGGTATTGAGAGATTTAACAAGGATCACGGATTGCCGGTCACTGTTGCAGCCAAAGACGTGAAATAGTGCGGTTCGCTGCCTCCAGACGGCTTCAAAAATCCAATGAAAACCAAGCAAGCCCTATATCCCAAGGCCGGTGACAAAAAGCAGGTTTTGCACTGATCACAGGAAGGGATCAGCAGGCTCTCCGATGACTACAGGACCCCAGACACTGACAAAAGCAGCAGGCTTGGGGGGACACAGTTGAGATCTACACTTCTCCAGGGCTCATCCCCCCACCCTGAGGTCTCATGCCCCATTGTTTATCTAAATCGCCCTGCTGGCCTCCTTCTGTGTTAGAACACCCCTACTGATTAACCTTAAGTGGATTTTTTTACTGCAAGGAAGGGGGCTGTTACATTTTAGATTTTTTTTTTTTACAAACTAAATCTTAAATTATGTTACATTTCTAGTATTTTGATTAACAGCAGGCTAATTCTTTTACCCCCTCTGTTGCATGAAGCAGCTGGTGGGTTCAAATTGCAGCCCTTTTGGTTAGCAGCCCAGTAACCTGGCCAAACTTAACCAGTGTACCACAAGTTCCTTATTCATCTTTACATATAGTAGTCATAATAATAAATAACTACAGCTAAAACCTAGTCATCTATACCTATAATAAAAAAAATAATTATAGCTAGCACTGATTTTATCTTTCTGCGTGCCAGGCACTATAAATACTAAATGTGCTTTCTTTTTATTTAAACTCATAAAGAGCTTCATGGGACCAGCATTATTATGTCCATTTTATAGATGTGGACACGGAGACCCTGGGAGCTAGTTAGATGACTTGTCCACGGCCACGGGGTTTAGAAAGGATGAGATTTGAGTAATATAAAAGCCCCTGAGGCAATGCAAATTAAAATCACTATGAGATAGCGCTATTCACTTATTAGATGAGATTGACCAGCAAAAACTATCCAGTGCAGTCAAGGATAGAGAGAGAATGGAGACAGGAGACTACCTGGTGGGTGAGTGTAAAATGGTACATTCGTTTGGAAAGCAGTTATACGGCTAAACACCTTATGACCCAGGAACCCCTCCTCCAGAAATTTATACCCAAGAAAAATGAAGACAAATGTCCACATGAAAAAAAAAGCTTGTATGCAAATACTTAGGCATTATGCAAATACTTGGAATTTCATTCACATTGCTCCAAACTAGAATGACCTCCATTTTTTTCAACTGGTGAATGGGTGAGGAAATTGTGGCTTATCCGTCAAACAGACCACTATTTAGAATAAAAAGAAGAAATGATGCAGATGTGCAAGAACAGGGTCGGCTCTCAAACGCACCATGCTGAGTGAAAGAAGCCAGACCCCAAAGGCTACACACATTCTGATTCCAAATGCATGCCATCAGGGATAGGCCCGTCTTCTAGGGGACAAGCCACCTACAGACCAGCAGCTGTCTGACGCTAGAGCTGGGGAGCTCCCACAAAGGGAGATGCACGGAGATGCTCACCTGAGCGTCACCACTTCTCTCCATTGCTCTGCTGATCCTTGGCCAAAGCACTGATAAGGAAAAATGACCGATGTGAGAGGGCCAAATAGGAGGTGAAAACCCATGCAGAGAAGGTCTACAAACCCCAGCTCTGACGACTGAGAGTTCACTGGGCAGCCTCAAGAGGTACTAACCTTAGCATATGTCTCGACTTTCTGCTCAAAGTTCTCAGCTTTACGAGAAGTTGAGGCTGCCTTCTGATTGTCAGCAGCTGGTGGAAAACACTGCCATACGCTTGAAAAGAAAGTAACACAGCTTAAGACTTTAAGTGTTTGGAACAGTGAATATATATCTTATCAAAGTCTATCCACCAGGGTGCTGAATTGTATGAAAGGCAAAAGTCACCCACACCCCACAAATGAACTAAATACAAGTTAAGAGGTGACAGGACTGCCCCCACCTCTCCTGATAGGTCCCAAAGCCACCAGCACCTCACTCCATGCTGCCAGACGACAAAGGAAAGAGTGCAAGTGCCAATTACAAAAGCGGGTCTGGGTTCAGGACGCCACGTCTGGAGCAGCCGCAGGGGGACAGGAGTGTCTGAGGAGAGGACGCGCACTCAAAACCCTTACCAGTGAGTCCATTCTGACACAGAGCGAGCCTAGAGGGCAGAGCAGAGCTACCCCTGGGGGTTTCTGAGGCGATAATTCTTCCTGGGAGCAGAACACCTCATCTTTCTTTCTCCCGTGGACTGGCTGGTAGGATCGAACTGCTGGCCTTGGGGTTAGCAACCCAGTGTGTACCCCACTATACTCCCAGGGCTCCCAGTAAAGAGAACCGTAAAGGGAGATGCAATTCTTCCAGGGTTTGTGGCTCCCCACCTGCCTCATTCCCCATTTCTGTGTTGTCTAGCACAGTGCCCGCTCAACGAAAACACTGAGAGACCATCACCCTTCTAAGTGGAGACCTTGGATGATACATCTCAGTGTCAAATGTCTCCATTGTTGACCTGCATTCATCTGATCTCTAATCCCACAGTGGGTGGAGAGGAGCTACTGCAGGGTCCTCGTCATCAGTGGTAGAGTTCTACATGAGAGGGTCTCAGGTGTGCTGTCACAAACAGAAGCACTCAGATGAGAAGGATTCGAGTTTTAATATTAAATGGCCTATTTCTAAAAATCGGGACTGAAGTATAAGATATTGTGCTTCTTAAACTACAGCTCCCTTCTCTGAAGAAGCTTCAATTTCTTCAGGCTTTGAAGAAAGGCAGGCAGACAACAGTAAGAGCTGCTGTACCTCTTCTGGAGATGGAAGGGTCCACTTCAACGCCTTTCTCATACGGCGTGCCACCACTCAGGAACAGCTCGTAAGTCCTGCAGAGAAAGAATGACTCCCTGTGACAGATGTATCTTTGAGGCAGCTTGCAAACACCGGGGTCGGCCGTGAAATCTCTTCTCACACAAAAAAACGTTCAGACACTTTCTTTCAGTCTCATTGGTCAATGCCCCTCATCTGGGAACGATGGCTGATCCCAGAAAATAAACATTTGCCATGTTTACTATAAGCATTCAAACCCTAAAATGTAGAAAATAAAGGTTTTTCTACAAGATACTGAGCTAATGTCACGAAAACGTTTTGGCTGCAAGGACTGTGTGAACGACAAATGACTAACTTGTGTTTTTCGTGTATTTTTCATTGGTTGGCACAGTGCGCTGCATGTTGGGCTGCTAATCGCAAGATCAGTGGTTTGAAACCACTCGTCGCTCTGCAGGAAAAAGACGAGGCTGTCTGCGTTCCAGGAGTTTCTAGCCTTCAAAGCAAAAGGGAGCAGCTCCACTCTGTCCTATGGGGGCGCTGTGCGTTGGGATCAGCGCGATGGCAGAGGGTTTTAAAATAATGACATCATGAGGCGACACTCTTTCAAATCACACAACTAGCATGTGGATAGTTGTGAAAACAATTCAAATGGCATAGAAATAAGTGAAAAATCTCTTCTTCCTTCTCCCAGGTGCCCTGGTAGCACAATGGTTATACCTTGGGCTGAGATTGGGCTGAGATTGGCAAGGGCAACAGTTCTAAACCACCGGTTGCTCTAAGAGAGAAAAACGAGGCTTTCTATGTAGTGGGGGTGAGAGGTCAGATGCTTACAGACATCCTCCCTGAAGGCAATCAATAGCTGCCAGACTGCTGTCTCGCCCCACCACAGGGGTGGGCCTGCTCCCTGCTGCTGAGGACAATGGATTATTTCTCCCTGAGGCTTGCCACCATTAGCTTGGTTCCTGTAGGTGGAGTCCATACCCTATCGGTAATGGTCTCTATCAGTTGAGCCAGGGAACAGGTCAAACTGGCTCTGTGACATCCAAAGTTAGGCTGTCATCCTGTCTCTAGGATCTTCCCATCTTGCAGCATGTATACCCACAATCCCTCCTCTTCCTATTGAGTGGATACCCGTGGACCACCCCCTCTTATTACTGTATTACCTATAGTACAACCCCTTCCTATGGCGTATGTCTTCCCCTGTAATTAGGTGGCTTGCATGTCTCCAGAGAATATAAAAGCCTTGGTTAACATTAAAGATTTTCTCTCTCCACATGGACCACCAAGCAGGACTGAGGTGAGCATGCTACCATGAATTGTGTCTGACTCCATTATTTCAATATTTCTCTTCTATTTCTCATGCTTCTATGACTTTACTATAATCTTTACTTATGATTATCGCTGTACAACTGCGCCTACCGGACCCGTAATGATGTGCTAGCGGCTGGTTTCCCCTGGCATTTCTACTCCCGTACCATGTTACAGCCTCAGAGACCTGGAGGGGCACTTCTGCCTGCCCTGGGGGGTCGCTCCGAGTCAGAGTGGACTCGCTGGCAGTGAGCAGACGCAGTAGTAATCTTTCTCCTGATTAAGGAGCTGGTGGAGGACCAGGCGGTGCTCCATTCTGCGGTGCACAGAGTCCCTGAGGTGGGAGGTGGCTTGACCGCACCTAACAGCACTGCCACCAACTTGTCCCCGCTAGCTGGGAGATGTCCTGCTACATCTCTTTCTCAGCAAACATAAACAAATACATATACGAAATAAACTCACAATGAACGCTGGCTTTGTCGAAGCTGCCCAATCTCCCCGTGGAGAAAGAGGCCAGCAAAAGGCTTCCTTAGTCTTGATCCACTACCTCCCACTCCCAGAGACAAGTGCAGAGGCAGCGGCAGCCTCGGGAGGAGCGCACCCTACCCCACCCCCACCCGGCAAATGCACACACATGCAGGTTTCACTTGGCAAAAGTAGAGTCAAAGCAGACACACAATTTTGCAACTTGGTTTTTTCATATCATGATGTATACTTCGGAGATCTTACTGTATTAATGCATGGAGCTCGGTATCATTCAACTACACAGCTGGGAGCCACACGTCCTTGTCCTAGTTCACCTGTTCGGTACAACTGCAGCCCCTGAACATGATGCTGTGCGGCAAACAAACCAAACAAAGCAGTCCTACGCAGCCTGGGCTTCTGCAGGCCCCCTAGCACACTCCGCTGCCTCTCCTCACCGGACGGTGACCATCTCCTCTCCCTGCCTCCTCCCACCCTCCGACCCCGGGGTGTCAGTGCAGGCTACCGCGGGGAGTATTAGCTACATGAACCAGCACAATACATACATATTTGGGGGTAGGAATTATTCTAAAGATGAGGGAAATTGAGGCTTGGAGAAGTTATAATTTAATCTTCACAATTAATTTGGGGGATTGGAAAGAATGAATGACGCTTGGAAAAGTTAAAGAGCCTGGCTACCCGTGTAGGATCCTGGTCTTTATCATTGCAACCCGAGGATCTTAATCATCATCCCCTGGAAGCCCAGTTGTACCCCTTCTGCCCCGCTCCTTGCTTCTGGGCACGCTGCTTGCTTCCTTTGTTAGCTCCCTACCAGGTTTAGACGGCCCCTTACTCACTAACAATTGATACCTCTTTTCATATTAGGGATGATAATTGGAATATTTGTGCATATTTGGTACTGGTCTTTTACTTGGGGTTCGTAAATTTTAACTCTGTTTACAGTGGCTGCCATCATGACTTAAAGAGGCAGCGTCAGGAGATTGGAGTCTTACCATGTCCAGTGGCGGGGCAGAATTACTCTGCTTTCAGTACAGTGACATGTGCTACTGACATAAGAAATTTCTGAAAGGATCTTCTCAGCAGCCAGCCAGTGAAAACATCTTTTTAGATATCCCTATTCCAGGTGTCAGTTCTTCCTCCCCAGGGGGAGACGGTGTGGGCCAGTTTTAAAGACAACTCCAAGCAGCAGCAAGAGTAACATTTAAACTTCTCTCCCCCAAAGTTGTGGAGATGTGCTCTGTAATCTTGGGGTGCCCGAATGCTGAGAAAAAGAGGTAATGTGTACAAAAGATTTGCATTTGGGAGAAATACGCGACCAACTTACTTTGTTGGGATAGGAATCCCGCTGGCATCAAAAAGCTTCAGAAACACCCAGCCACAGCTCAGCTCTCCCCGCTCGCCTGTTGACTAGGAAATAAAACAGCACGTGAAGCTGCGTCTGCGAACCAGTCAAACTTCCTAGCATGTACCCAATCCTTGTGGAGGGAAAAATGAGTACATTTAAAATGGAAACATTCTTCACAAGACATGAAAATGACATTGAGTAGAGTCCCATTTTATGGGATATTAAAGGTACTAGGTCAAGTGAAGTCCTATTTTTGTCATAGTTTTTCTTGAAAATCCCCAAGCCTGTTTAACGTGGCCGACTCTTGCTATGATCTCTTGAGTGACAGACATACTGGGTGGAGAGATCGCAGGCCACTCCTACATGGGATGGGGAGACTTGGCTTCGTTGAGCCTGAATGTGGACTTACATCACACAAGGGCCTTCTTGATTTGAGTCCTACCCATACCACCAGCAGCAATCACAGGCCAGCGGGGCTCACTTAGGGAAGCTGCTCCCTCCCCCTCCCCCTGTCCCAGCTGCCATGACATTTCCCTAAAAGAAATGAAAGGAGGATGCGATGCCACTCGCCAACTATTGACTTTGGGCCCAATGCACATATACGGTGCCTCGCCATCAATTATTTTACTATCACCCTGTGGACACGGTCAGTGATACTCCGGATCTCCCCAGTTTTTGTAACAGGCTCGTCCAGGTTTGAGGGGTTCCCTTTCTAAAAACGTGCTGCTCTCCCAGTTCCCCTGATTAGAATTTTCAGTTACATGGGGGAAGTGCTGAGACCCTCTGTGAGGGGGGCCAAACACTGGGCTGAAATGTCTGGGCATCTTTTATCCCTTTCTGCCACGTCCACCTTTCCCCCCGTCTTCCTTCTGTAAAAGCCCTGGAGGTCACAGAAACAATACACGTCAACACCACCCTTCCTTCTGAATGCTACCGAAAAAGCAGCCCTACATAGAAAAACTGGGATCGCAGCCCGCTCGCTCCTCCAAGGATTGATGTTCTGTTGCTCAGAAACACGGCAGAGTACCTTATTGAAAAATACAGATCTATTTCAACTTCCCATTCGAAATGATACATTAGAGAGCGTTCTGGAAAATGACATACATTGCGGATGTAAGAAATTCCAAGTTCAAATAGGATCCCAAGGTCTGGAGATGAAGAGTTGGACCTGACAAAGCAGTCACCATCCAGCAAACAGGGCAAGATGCCGGTGACCTGAAAGCACAGAGAAGCTCGAGTTACCAGCACGGACTGAGGAGCGGGAGCAGGGCTCCAGGCCACTGATCTATAAGCTCTTTACAACGTCCACATCATAATAAAGGGTCTCTTAAGGGAGACAAAGAGCAGCTGGGTTGAGAGTTCTGAATTTTGAGAGTTCTGAATTTTGAGAGTTCTAAATTTTAGACTCACCCATACCAAGGAATTTTAATGAAAAATCTAACTTTTCTGTTTAAGAGAAATTCCATCACCATCCCTTATTCTTTGCTTAGCGTGAAATTTAATGTACAGCAAATACTATACCTAGAACTCCAAAGGTATTATTATTCCCCCCAGCAAACTGCTTGTGTTCATAATAAATCCATTGCTGTCAAGTCCATTTCTGTTCAGAGCAACCCTGCCCCAAAGGTTTGACGGAAGCCGATTGCCACATCGTGCACCCCTCACCCTGCCGGCCCCCACCTGTGGAGCAGCGAGCACTTCAACGGCTGTGCCACCAAGCTCTTTCTGCTTGTTTATAGTAACAATTTTTCCTTGTGAACAAAACTAAGCTTTCAGACCGAATACAAATACTGTTCCTCTTTCCCTAAGCATGCCTTGTGAAGGGCCCAGTCCTTCCCTTTCGTTCCTCCACCCCTCTCCCGAGACAACCGGAGCCCCTGGCTTGCCTGAAAGACCCTCGCCACCCTTCCCGGTCTAGGGGCTCTCCTGTAAAAGCTTCCCTGGGCCCAAGGATTCCAATTCAGTTTACCCTTCCTGGTGTCCCACAGCACCTGGGGCCCCATCACCACAAACACTGTCCTATCAGAAGCACCGGCCCCCAGGGCTGCTCTAAGGATTACGTTAGAGCCAACTCAGAGGGCTGAGCACAGTGCCTGGAGCACGGGTAGAACTCTGCCGAGAGGAGCTACTGCTACTGTAGGTGCACTCGCACTGTTTCCACAACACCGAGGAATGCCTCGCACACAGCAGATGCTTCATTGCAAAGTAACCCGTATACATGATTTATCTCCTTCCAGTGGTTCCTCTTTGTATCTCGGAAAACACTAGAAGAACCTACCTTAAACACTTCCCGCATACAGAGAAGCAACATCCGAATTGTGAACTGTCGTTGTACGAAAAGACCGTGTTTCCCAATGGATGCAGGTGCTTAGAGGATTCAAAGAAACCTTCAGGAATTGAGCTATAGACAGGTGTGGGTACAAGCAGCAAGTGCAAGGCGGCTAGGCCTTGTCCACCGCCGGTGGCCTCTCCCTGAACCTCCATCTTGCCTCAGATCTGCTGATGCAGGAAGTTGCGGTGAGGCACCCTGGAGTCCATTTTGTACGGCTCTAGATGCCTGTCCTGCACCGTCCTCACCGTCATTGGTGTTTGAGCCCATTGCTGCCGCCACCGTGTCAGTCCTCTCCCTGAGGGGCTGCCTCTTTTTCACCGACCTTCGACTTTACCAAACACGATGTCCCTTTCCGGGGACAGGTTTCTCCTGACAACATGTCCCAAATACTCGGGACAGAGTCTCGCCCTCCTTATTTCCAGGACAGGTGTGTTCATTCTTCTGGAAGCCCACTGTATATTCCATGTTCTTCACCGACACCTAACTCAACGGCATCGCCACGTCTTCTCCTTCATTCGTTCTCCAGCTTCCGCATGCATAGGCAGTGATTAAAAATACCACAGCTTGTGCACTGCCTTCCTTAACGTTCTATAATTTATCTCCAGGTTATAATAGTTATTGCAACAAGCAACAAAGAACTCACAACCAAAATTCATGAATAAAGGGCTTAGTAAAGAAGTGAGCACGTTGTAATGCCTGTAAGAAATGGCCAGAGTTGAATTGTTTATCAGGGCATGATCCATAGTTCTGTTAAGTCTGCTAACAACTACTTAAAGGGCCTGCCACTCTGCTGTAAGCCTCAGCCCAAGGGCATTCATTCACCTTAAACTTCGTGGGCAACAAATCCAACTTCCACAATGAAGTGCCCAGAGGCACCCCACTTCCCCAGGAGCCTCTTGCATAGAAGCATGCATCTTTACTTGCTCGGGGGGTTGCGAAGTCTACCACCCTGGCTCCTGGCTCTGCTCTGATCCTCTGATGGCATATCTCTCACTGGATCCAGGAGGTTCCCTGTGCAGGGATCTCAGGCCCAGAAGACTCACTCCACTCCTGGCTCTTGCAGGTAATGATATTCCTCCTCCTGCTTCTCAGAGGATTGCGCTGCAGGGAATCTTGTTGGAAATGACTCACAGCTGAATCAGGTGAAGCCTATCAGTATCTTCCGCCACCTGCTTACCAGACCCACCCAGGAAAGGCTGTTTGGGGAGGGTTAGAGCTTCTGACTAGAGGAGCCGCAGTCAATAATTCACGGCCCCTGCATCTTTGGTTCAGGTTCACCTTACTCCTCAAACTGGCATCTTTGCATTTTAACATTTTGAAGAAGTTGTTTGCAGCAGATTTGTCCAATGTAATACAGTATTTCTCACCTGCTGCTTCTGTTGGTGCTGACTGGATCTAAGCAGAATGAAATCCTTGACAATGTCCATCATTACTTTGTTGATCCTGATGTTGCCTGTGGGTCCCGTTGGGCGGAGTTTGCTTTGTCTTATGTTGAGGTCTGAGTCATACTAAAGGCTGCAGTCTTTGGTGGTCAGCAGGTAAGCGCTTCAGATACTCTTCCCTTTCCACAAGCTATATTGTGTCATCTGCATGTTGCAGGTTGTTAAGGAGTCTTCCTGCAATGCTGATGCAGCATTCAGCTCTGCTTCTCAGATTATTTGCTCAGTGTGTTAGGCTGGGTTGACTAGAGAAACAAATCCAGAGGCACTCATATATGTGTAAGAAAGAGCTTTATACCAAGAAGTAGCTATATATCAGGAAAACATCACATTCCGGTCCAGATCAAGTCCATAAATCTGATACTAGTCCATAAGTTTGATACTCGTCCATGAGACTCTCTTCAGACTCATGCAACTACATGCAATGATGCAGAATGCAGGAAGATCAACGGCGAGGGGGTGGAAAGTCTAGGTGGTGGATACATCTCCAGGGCTCACACAGGTCTCCCTGTGGCTCCTCAACAGGAAGGTGAAAGCAGAGAGAGAGGAAGTTCCCAGGATCCTCCTTATGAGATGGCCATGCCCACAGGCGGCACCATCAAGTTGTGACCTGATTGACAGGCTAGACTCCATCCATATCTTCTACGGGTGCCAGGTTGACACCAAAAAACTAACTATTACACTCAGTATTCAGACTGATGGGCACCTTTTCCATTTTAAACGACGCAGTATCCCTTTGTCTTTATGAACCACTTCCTCTTTCTCCATTTACAGATTCTGCCTGATCACACGAGGTGTTCTGAATGCCTGTTCTTTATTTACAATGTTAGGCACAATTTGCTACAATCCACATAGTTTTGAATAAGCGGCAGGTTAATTAAAGTAATGGAACTTTGGAGGTAGAAAAAGGAGTAAAGTCAAGTAAACTGCAAACAAGTAACAGTAAAAAAAGGACATAGACACATTCATCTTCTCTGAAAAAACAGAGACTATACTGCTGAGCATCTGTGTCACACTGATGTGACCACATTCCAGTCTTGGTGTCCCTGGGCCTACAGTACTAGGTTCCCAGGCCTCACCTAAACTTTATCTAAAGAAAGCACAGCTCTGGTGAGCACCATTCAAAGATGTCATTTTTGAAAAAAAAACAAAAACATTCCACACCCTGAATATATCTTTTTACTTTCGTGTCTCATCAAATGGACAACTTTTTTTTTTTAGGACTGAATTGTCTAAATTCATTGAATGAGATGATTCAGTAAAAGTAGAAGTTTGGTGAATCTGAAATATAAGTCAGGCTTATCAAAGTTTCCGAGAACTTTAAACAACCAAAGATTCAAACCTGGCTCTATGGATAATGTACTGAATAGCAATATGTTATTTCGGGGATATACTTTGAGAGTCTTGTCTTAGAAATGAATTGGCTAATTGTTAATAGGTAAAAAGAAGTCCCTTTCCCATCCAAGTCCCTCCGCAGAGCACTTACCTGGGGAGAAAAGGTCCATGTTTTGGATTTCTTGGGCTGCCATGTGGCTCTCACCGTATGAATGTTGCTCAGAACCTGAAATGATATTTCCTACGTGAAATCCGATTACAGAAAGCTTTATGAAAACTCCCAAACAGTGAACAGTAAAGTCAAACTGGGTGGGGCAGGCACAGAGGGGCAAGGGTGCTTTCACCCTTTACTGCCTGTAGTTCTGTCATGTTGGGTTATCTTTCTAGATCAAGTGCACTTAATTATAAAAAATAAAATGAATGATTTTAAGTGAAGCACTCACTATGCGAAACTTCTGGAATACCAATGAAATTTACAGTAGAGAGCATCGTGGGAAATGCTGCCCCTAAAAGCAGACTCAGAGTCCATTACTGTATCACTAAAGGCATCGTGTGCCTATGTTATTGTTACATATTGTTACCGACACACAGTTAGATCCTTCAGAGTCTCCAGTTCTAAACTATAATCTTCCTGAAGTGTAATCTCTTTAAAAAAGCCAACTGCAAGTTTATCCTACAATGTACAACGAAATGTAACAACAGTTTAACATGGCCTCAAATTCTGTAAATCATGGGCAAAACGGACATCTCCCAAATGAACACACACATATCATTTTTAGATAAAAATATTTTAATATGACACTTCTAAAAGTAAGCTTTAACAATAATTTAAAATCATCTTACAGGTGTCTTTTTAAGTCCAATTCAGCTCACTGCCCTCCATGCCCAGGTCTGTGTGTCTCCTCATTGGCATCATTATGTGGGTGAGCGAGCTGCTTGCCACGTAGGGAAACATCTCTTTCAACCACTGATATCTCACGTTGTCTACACTCTTGCTGGAATGACAGTCTTCACTTGGACCAGCCTCCTTCAGATGATCACCTGACATTTATAATAAGATTGCCGTTTATTTATCTAAAGGCTCCTCTTATTTTTTGACTTTCCAGTAAGTGTTTCCCGGGTCTAATATCCAAGAATTTTTGGCAGTAATAAGAATGGATGTGCTTTGATTTTTTTTTTCAACTTGAAGAATTCTAACTTTGATGTTCGGACTCGAGAGACAGCTTCCTCTGCCTCATATTTTTTGTATCTTTCTTGATTTAGAGGCTCTGAGAGCTACAAAGGACGGATGGATTCCAGCCACCTCACTTTACAGTTCAGAAAACTGTAGCCAAACAAGTTGGGTGACTGGCTCAGAATTGTATAGCTGGCTGCAATAGATGAAGCAGGGAGGAGTTGGCAGAGGTTAGAGCGGGGTCTGTTCACCAAACCGCATCAAGAAGGTACAAGGGCTTCTTGCTCAAGATGCTGCACTTAGTTTAGCTTCAACACAAACTGTTCTGCTCCCAGTAGTGAATGTTGAAAACGCAGAGTTAAACCTCAAAAAGCAAGAGGACTATTTCAATGGTCTATAAATAGAAGAGGAAAGCAAGGAAGTGGGTGCGGCTGAAACCAGGGTTCTCTGGAGCTGAAGTCTAGACGCAGGACGTAGACCGTGCTACAGGAGCTGAAGGTGCTCAAACAGGACAGAGGCACAGAGGCAGCCTTACTCTTGCAGGAGCCCTGGTGGCAGAGTGGTAACAAGTTGGGCTGTAGCCACAAGGTCTGCAGTTTGAAACCAGCAGGTGCCTCAGGAGAAAGACGGGGCTTTCTGCTCCCATAAACAGCTATCGTCTTGGAAACTCACGAGGGCAGCTCTCCTGTGCTCTGTAGGGTCCCTAAGAATCAGCATAGACCAGGTGGCCAGGAGTTTGGCTTGGTTTTGAATTACTGTTTGAAGTCAGAAGGTGAGAGAGAGAGGTTTAAATACAATCCAGAATCACAGAACCTAATAGCCCACATGTCCAGAATACAATAAAACAGAAACAGAAACAAAAAAACCC
The DNA here is from genome assembly GCF_000313985.2 of Echinops telfairi. Lineage (NCBI taxonomy): Eukaryota > Metazoa > Chordata > Mammalia > Afrosoricida > Tenrecidae > Echinops > Echinops telfairi. Next base: position 39,266,942 of record NW_022103908.1, read on the forward strand.
CTCCTTATGCCTAGAACCGGGAAAACGTCACCTTGAATGAGAGAAGATACAGCTGTTGGCAATGATCTAACAGTATCCTGACCTAACCCTACCCTGATCTAACACTATCCTGAGACCAGAAGAACTAAATGGTGCCTGGCTTCCACTACCAGCTGCTCTGATTGGGACTATAGTAAAACAGAACCTGGATAGAGTGGGAGAAAAATGTGGAACAAAACTCAAAACCATTCATAATTATTTTTTTAAAAAGACCAGATTTACTCGTCTGAGAGGCTGGTGGAATCCCTGAGGCTAGGACTCCTACTAGACACCTTCAAGAAAGGAGCTGAACTCCACCCTACAGATCAACGTTCAGCCCACCAACAGACAGGTCAACAGAGTGCACAATAATGCCAGGTGGAGGGCACTCCTTGGGGCAATCAGCCACACAAGACTAAAGGGGCAGCATGACCCAGAAGAGAAAACAGGAGGCAGGAAGGAGCGGGACAGGAGGATAAGCGGAAACAGGATGCTCAGCCAAGCAGTGGCAAGACTTGCCTTACTCTGTGGGGACTGCAGCTACTGTCAGGAAGCGAAGGGTGTAGCCAGTGTGGAATAGAACTAATCTGTGCTGCAAACTTGCACCCGATCGGCAGTAAAACGTTTTTCTTTTCCTTTTTTTTAAGTTTTAATTTTCAAGCATGAAAACAAAGTTGGAGCATAAAATATACCAGTGGGACCACACACAAAAAGAAATAGAGCAGCATAGGCAGAATTTTGTTTTGGACACCCAGTGGGTGGCAGTTGCTGCGACCTTACTTTATGCTGAAGTTGGACTCGTTCGTTCGTTTGAATCTTTTGTTTCTCCCTCATCGCCCTCAGAGATGGCAGAGGAGCTTTTCCGTTCTTGTCTGGGGTGGAATCGCAACCTTGGGGAGCAAGGCTTCCTTTACGATCACAGTCCTGTGACTGTGGTTTCCAGAGGCTGAGAGAGAGAAGAATGCCTTCCCCTGCTGTGGCCTAGAGAAGAGCCTGGCCAGCCAGCATGCCCCTAAGCAAACGTTCCTGGTCGCCAGGAGCTCTCACCACGGCTGCAGTCTCGATCCTGAGTGGCCAGTGGCCGGGCACCTGGTTGCCCTCCCCACTCAGCAGGCAGAGGCGCCAGGGACCCAAGGAGCGTCTGGAACTCAGAAAATACCGACATGGCTGCCGGAAAATTCTGGGAGGGGCGTGAAACCCTAAAACAGACGCTGAAGACCTCTGGCAGGGGAGAGCGGCACAGGTTGCAAGCAGGAGAAACCAACCAAACAAAAACGCCCTTGCAGAAAACCAGGAACAGCTGGGAGCTGAATCCGGGAAGACTTCAGACCCCGTGCTGAGGCACAAAATGACATGACGCCAATGAAAACGCCATCAGACTTTGTAAAGACTTGGACCGGCTCCTGAAGGAACACTTCAGGATCTCGTAGGGAAAACACTGCCACCTAACCATCCCCAAGCACACAAACTCACTATGCTAAAAAACAACCGCTGCGGAGCCGATTCCGACTGGTGGCGACCTTCCAGGACAGGTGGGCCTGCCCTTGGAGACAGCCTCTCTGGTCTCCCCAGAGCCGTTAGCAGCCCAGCACTTAACCGCTGCGCCACCAGGCTCCTCGTGTACGGGAAAGCAGGGGGCGGAGCACGGCCCCGGACACAACCGACCAGGACGGCAGAGACAGCAGAAAGTCCAGACACGGGAAGTAAAACCACCAGCGCAAGGCTTGGGGCTCCCGCACTCTGCCAGCTTCTGTCCGTCGTCGCTCTCTCGGTGGCAGGGGCCGGCTTTCCGCACTGTCCCCAGACTGGCCCCTTGCTATTCCTGGGGGCCGGGAGTGGGGGGGGGATTGTTCTACGAAAAATTTACTGTGAATATTGGAAGTGGCATCTTGTTATTTCATTCTAACAACAGTGCTTGTTTATTTTTAATTAGAGCTGAAAGAAGCTCTCTAAGTGCATAGCGTGAGTATTGGGGTGACGAACCGACAAGGTTCTACCACTTCTCACTTGTGGAAGTTGACATAATCCTCTTCATAATCTAGCTTCTATTGTTTTGGTATAAAGACCTGAACATCTCTGTACATATTTTCATAGATGGGATTTCATGGCGTGCACAACAGAGGGAAAAGCTTCCCAGGGTGGAAGGAAAAGAAAGCAGCTCATCTTTTCTGGGTCACAGACGCCGCCTAGTGGTTTCTTTATGGCAGTGGTTTCGTGCAGGGCCACGGAGCATATAGAAGGGGCAAGCAGTAAAAAAGAACCTGCATTCATTTCTATACTCTAAATTCAGATGAACAAATTTCCATCTTCATTCTGCGAAGATATGTATACTCAGCACGAGCAAAGCCATTGCACAAGTAGCTCCTCCAACCAGACCCTCTTCCATCTTCCTGATCACACTGCCATGCTACCGCCCAGGGCCCTGCTCCCATCACGTTGTGTGAACTTTTACCTCCTGCATCTCCACTCCCACTGCCCTTGTCTACGCTTTACCTCTCCTCTGGCCACACTTCTATCACACCGACTCTTTCTATGCATGCTCTCAGCACCTGACTTACATCCATTCAGCTGGCCCTCACACTGACTTTGAGACGTGTACCAGCAGAGGAGAGGGAGCACGCCCTATTAAGCTATCGGCCAGATCCCACCACTAGCGAGAGTGGAGGTGGCTTCGTCCTAGGGAGTCTGGCTCCGGACTGGGTTCTTTTGAAGATGGCACTACTGCCTTTTGACCGCTACACTGTATTGCAGCCTCTAAATGGCCTCCTTGTGGCTCTTTTGGGGTTCCTCTTATCCACTCACCTGGGAGAGAATCAGAGATCTTTCTAAAAGAGTAATCTAATCTAATAGTAATCACTGATTTTCACTGTCTTTGGGATAAATTCCTCAAAGTCACGGCTAACACTGACTTCTACTGTATCCCCTTACATTTCCATATCTGTCCCATTCTTCACTACCTCTCCACTTGGTCACGCCAAACCAAAAACTCACTGCCATGCAGTCAAGCTGACTCAGAGGGACCCCATAAAACAGGAAAGAATGGCCTCTATGAGTTTCCAAAGCTGTAACTGTGTCTGGGAGAAGCAAGCCCCATTCCGCCCGCAGAGGGGCTGGTGGTTTTGCACTGCTAACCAACCCTGTAGATCTTTTAGCCCAATGCATACCACCCCATCACCCCACCACCCCGGGTCTCCCATTTCCCGGGTCCTTTCCACCACCAATCATGTGCCTGTGCTATTTCTTCCTGTCAGGTATACTCACTGTGATAATTACATAATCTGTTGTCAATTTGACTTACGAGTGAAGGGGTGGAGGTTAGCCAATCAATCAAGTCACAGCTTGATGACCTCATTTGAAGGCACTAAGAGATAAATAGCTCATTGGAGGCTGGACACACGCTCACACTCCCTGGGAAACATTCCTGCAGACAAGACACATGGAGCTACCCTAGAGCCCTGGAGCTCCAGGAGCCACATGGAGACCCCTGCCAGCACTGAGATGCTTATAACGCCACTAGATCCACAAGACTTCCCACCCACTGGCCTGTGATCTTCCTCCATTCACCGTCATTACATATGGTGCATGAGTCTGAAGAGGACTTTATAGATTGGTATCGGACCTATGGTTAAATATTGGACTTATGGACTTGATCTGGCCTGGGCTGGAATGTTTTCTCAATATTCAATTGCTCTTGTATATAAACTTTTTTCTTATACACATAAGTGGCTCTATGAATTTGTTTCTCTAGTCTACCCAGACTAACACTCACCCTCTCAGACAGTGGTTCTCAACCTTCCTAATGCCACAACCCTTTAATGCAGTTTCTCATGTTGTGGTGACCCCCAATCATAAAATTATTTTCATTGCTACTTCCTAACTGTAATTTTCCCATGGCTATGAATCGGGTGACCCCTGTGCAAGGGTCATTTGAACCCTAAAAGAGTCGTGACCCACAGGTTGAGAACTGCTGCTCTCAGCGCTCAGCTCAAGTAGCACTTCCACACATCAAGGAACTTCGGTTACTGGTTTGGGAAGTTACTTCTTTTCTAACGCAAACACTATACTTCTTCTTCTTAGCCCTGTTTGAGCTATATATATATATCCAAGAAATGAAAATATGCCACAGTCTCATTTTTTGCTCAGTTTAAAATATTTTCTAATGTCCCTTGAAAGTTCCTCTTTAACCTCATGTATTATCTAGAAGTTTTCCAAGTTTTTGGACATTTTCCAGTTTTATTTCCATTGATGATTATAACTTAATTCCATTCGATCAGGGATATATATTATGATTTCACTTCCTTCAGATTCGTTGAGCTTCACTTTCCATGTCAGGGTATGGTCTACCTGGGTGAATGTCCCATGTGTACTTGAAAAGTATACACATTGGGGGTGAAGTATGGTATAAATGTCAGTCAGCGGCAGTTTGCTGACAGTGATGCTCAGTTCTTGTACATCCTTCTTTATTTCCAGTCTACTGGTTCTGCCGATTACCAAAAGTATTAAGGTCTCCGATTATAATTGTGGCTTTGCCTGTCTCTCTTCCCAATGCTGTCAGCTTTTATCTTGAAGCTGCGTCCACATGTAAACACTTGAAGGGTGTACACATTTAGATTGCTGCCTTCTTAGTGAATTATTCTTTTAAAATTCTGTAATTCCTGTCATTTTCCTTGTCCGGAAGTATACTATGATATTAATAGTCTCCAGCTTTCTTGAGAATGGTGTTTATAAGGTAAATCTTACTTTATCCTACTTTCAGCCTACCTGCATGATTGTATTTAAATGGGATTTCTGCTTCTCTAGTCTGGTCTCACTCACTGTGCTTTTAATTTGCATTTCCCTGGTGACTTACTTCATTGAGTATCTTTTGACGGGCCCATTAGTTTGGCATATATTTTCACTTTTCAAATGCTTATCCAAGTGTTTTTGCTCCCTTAAGAAACGGGGTTATTTATCTTTTTGTTTCTTGGGTATTCCAGAGTTGTTCTTGATCTGAAGTAAAAGTGTGTCATGTCTCACCATTACGTAAGATAACAGCTTTAGGTTCGCATGTTCTCTTCTATTCTTAGTTTGTCAATATTTTTTTCAATCATAATTGAGCGATGAAATTTGCCCAAGTGCCTTTTCTACATCAATTGATGGATGGTATTTCTTCTTAGTTCTGTTAACAAAGCACATTGCAGGCACTGATTTTCAACTGTTAAATCAACTTGATTTCTGGCATGAAGTCCTATGAGTCCCTCCCTGAAGAGCCTGGTGGAACAGTGGTCAGGGTCAGACCGCTCACCCAATGGCCAAGGGAGAAGGATGAGGCTTTCTACTCCCCGAGAGAGACAGTTCCAGAAATCCACAGGGGCAGTTCTACCCAGTTGTAGAGGGTCTGAGTCAGAATTGGCTTGATGGCAGTGAGTGTCGTGTTTTGTAGCCATGAAACTATACTATCCTTCTTATATATTGCTAGATTCACTTTGCTAATACTTTGTTGATTGACTTAGTTTCTATATCCGTGAAGAGCATTGGTTTTCTAGTTTTTATTTCCTGTTATTCTGCCAGATTTTGGTATCATGTTTTTCTTGACCTTTTAAACTGAATTTAGAAGTATTATCTCTGTTTTCCTTAAGTATTTGAAGGAATTCATCAGGGAATTCATTTGGGCCTAGAGTTTTCTCACTGGGAGATTTAAGATTATATTTTCGATTTCTTTAACAGAGGCTATTAAAATTTTATTCCTTGGATGCTTTAGTAAATTGTGTTTTTCAAAGAATTTTTGCTTTCATCTAAATTGTAAGGTGCCTTGGTGGTGTAGTGGTTCCAAGTTGGGCTGCAGCTCGCATGGTTGCCAGTTCAAAACCACCAGCAGCTCTGTGGGAGAAAGACTAGGCTTTCTACTCCACAGTTACAATCTCGGAAACTTGCAGGGGGTCACTATGAATCAGCATTGACTTGATGGCAGTGAATTTGGTTTTGGTATCTGAATTGTAAAATTTGATAATATAAACTTGTTTACAATATCTCCTTACCTTACTGTCTGTAGAATTCTGGGGCACTGTCTTCATTTTCAAGTTTGCTATTGATCATTTGTGTTTTCTTTCTCTCTCTCTCTTTTAAAGTTTATTGATTATTCTTCCTAGGCATTTCTTAATTTTATGAATCTTTCCAGAGAATTAACTTTTGCCTTTTGGCTCATTTGTCGCTTATTCTCTGTTGAATTAATTTCTACCCATACTTTTGTTATTTATTTTTCAATTGTCTTTGGACTTCTTTTTCTACCAGCTTGAGTGGTTCTTTTAGATAATTACAACTTTAACTTTTCTTCTTTTCTAATATACACATTTAAAACTATACATTTTCTATCTAAGTACCAATTAAACTGTTTTTTACAAGTAAATCAATTTCAAAGAGTTTCAAATTAATTTATATTCTGGTTGGTAAATATATTCTCTTGGGAACCACTTTTAGGGTGAAGGCAGTACTCCTTATCTTGAGTGCTGGTTAGAGAACGTGTACATCTGTCCAAAATGCAATGCTCTGTGTTCACTTGAGACTTGAATAATATACAACAACCCTAGAAGGTAGCAGGAGTACTATGTACAAGGAAAGCTCTGCAATTTCTCAGAACTTAACTGAAGTGTCCAGTGTTACACACCGAACAACTGATGAAGCAGGTCTTTAACCCAGGCCGACCACACACAGACACATATATGACGGCGGGTCACACAGTGTTGCGATAAAGTCATAGAATCCACTTTTAAACAAAGACATCAAGATGTAATGATAGTCTCTTAACACACCCTCCATCCAGGTCTGTACACTGCGGAGGGCTGTGTTTTCATCTCTCTAGCATTTCCCTTAGGGAGTTCTGCACACTTTGGTTCACACCACATCAAATGGCAGCATTGGGCATCCTCACAGGTTGTGTTTCTTTTTATGTTTAGTGGTTTTCGTTTTCGTTTTGTGGTTTCTTTTTTTTTTTTAATGTTTTGTGTTTGGGGAACAAAAAGAAGTCTGAAGGGGCGATATCAGGGGTACAAAGTGAATGGGATAGGTCTCCCAATACAATTCTTGTGGGACAGCTCTTGCTACCTTTAAAGAATGGGCAAGTGCATCGTTGTAATGGAAAAAAATTTTCAATGCAACTTTCCTGGCCTTTTTCTCATCAATGTAATTTTCAGTTTTCTTAGAACTACTTCCCAATAAGCTTTTGTGATCACCCTATGTCCTTCAGAAAAGATTGTCCCTCGGGAACCCTAAACATCCATCATCATAACCTTCTGATCTGACCTCTCTGCCGTCACGTTAACTGATCCGGCAGATCCCCTTGGAAACCACAGTTCTGGTTGGCCCATTTTGAAGTTAGTCTACCAAGATGAAGTCATGTCATACGGAGAGACTTTGTCTGCAGCCTTCTACTGACTGCAAGACAAGTTTCAACACGTTCGTTTGGGATAAACCCATGCATATGCACACTGGAGTCCTAAGAGCAATACCTGTTGACTTACCCTCTTGTATTCCCCCTCTCCTCCTTTCTTGACTATATTGTTATCCAACAGTTCACCTTTACAACAACAGTAAGAAATCTACTCTCTATTTTCCACATGCATGATGTACGCCTGGCAGTAATGAATGCTGAGATGCAAGGGGAGTGGAATCCTGCCTGGCAAGATGGTTAAAGGCATGACTTGGCTGAGCCATGATTCTTAGTGGTTTAGCAGTATGTCATGATGTGACCTGGCCATTTGTGATGATGTAATTTGGCAGTTATGTAAGGATGTCATCATCCTTCATGTTGTGATCAGATGTGGTCATCTTCCATGTTCACATAACAACAGTGTTCACAGAATCACCTATGTGGGATATAATAAGACTTTTCCCCAGCTTCTCTCCCCCAAATACATGTCAGACCCAGGACACTGCTTTTCAAGTTATCTCCCGGAAGGCGCCAGCCATCCAGAGCAAGCAGACCCTATTGTCTGTCCCGCCACAGGTGGGGCTCACTCCCTCCTGTTAGGAACCGTGGATTGCTTTCCTTGGACGCTTAGACTAAATCAAGTCTCCAGCTCAAGGATAATCAAGTTTAGGTTCCGCCCATCTTGTCACATGTATACCCCTAGTCCCTACCCTTCTATTACATGTACACCCCTAGCTCATCCCCTTCCTGTCAGGCACATGCTTATTGTACAGCCCCTTCCTGTGACGTGTGGTTACCTGTATTCATGGCCCTAAGTACATATGGACCTTGGCCAGAAATAAAGAGAGAGACTCTCCTGCCCTCTGCCCATGGTGTGCGCAGACCTGGCTGCTGAGATCATGGCCATCCAGGAGGTGAGCACGCTACCATGAAATGTGTCTGACTCCTTCATTTTACTCTCTCTTCTGTCTCTCCTATATCCTATGACTTTAATATAACCCTTACATATATTTAACTGTGCAATTGCGCTTACCGAACCCGTGATAGGGTGAGGGGCTGGTTTCCCCACACACCTAGTCTCTGGAGCCCACCCATGTGCACAGGGAGAGGATATATAAAGAGGGAGACAAGGAGACACCAGGCTGCACAGCGTAAATATGTGGCATTAAAGCACGGCCTTCTATCTTGGTATGAATGTATTTCATTCTTCAGGAGGCTCACCTTATTACCATCAAACAGACAGAGGCGGACATGTCTGCTAAGCACCTGGATGTTCGTTCCCGGGAGAGGGATCATTTTACAGCTCCACAGTGTCAAGACCAACGACACACGGCTTGTCCTCGACTTAATCTGAAAGAGAAGTTTGTTGTGAAAAAAGGTTTATTTTTATGAATTACAAGACAAATGAATTTTCCAAAGCAAGGGAGCAGTCTTACATACCTAGCCAAGAAAAGTTCCAGTAGTTTGTTTGTTTTAAAGAAAAATTTCAAATAGTTCAAATAAATATCTCGCACATATTTATTTTTAAAATATTCGTGCTTTTATGTGATTACAAACCATGGTGTTGGAAAGAAAAGCCAGTAGCTGAGGTAAAATGCATGAGCTGGCCCCTGAATCACTACACATTCCAGACCCAGGTTCAAGGTTTACCGAGCAGACCACGGATGTTGTTTCAGTTCATTATCCTCTCCTCATGGTCACGATGCATGGCCCACTCACTCCCTGGGTTTCCTGCTCCCCGCCCTCCTCCTTCCCTAACCCTCTGAGCTTGGTTCTTGGGGAAATGTTGCCCCTTTGATCTTCCAAAAAACAAAAAGCCCTCACTACCACGGCGCCAAATCTGACGCAGAGCGGTGATTCTCTGGAGTGACTGATCATCCTAACATGGGATGAATTCAGTGCCAAACCTGAAGGGTGTCCAAGTACGGGACCCATCAACCTCTATCCAACCAGGAAGCCTGGTCTCTTTTATGATTGTGGGTCGAGCTCCACATTTTTCTTCCAGTCTCTCCAGGAGAGACTTGTAATTCGATCCTTTTTGGAGCAGTTGCTGGTGGTGGCGGGGCACCTTCGGATTCTTCTGGTCTCATGCTCAGGAGTGCTGATGTTTGCATGGTCCTGTAGTCCACTGGCCTGATGGTTTCCGTGCCTGTGAACTTTCGTCACTCCTCGTTCCTCTGGATGGATCCCAGGTTCATTCTGACGATTCATTTTCATTCATAGCATTTGAGTGTGATAATTAGGTTTTGTGTCAACTTGGCTGGAGCGGGTTCTCAGTAGTCTGGTGATTGAGGCCTCTCCCGTGATGTGAACGAACATCTAATGGAAATGGGAGGTGCTGTGAGCAGCCATGCAGTTGTGGGAAGGCAGAGTGCAACCCTTTGCTCAGGTCGCAGCCCTGATAATGTTTTCTTGGGGGTGTGCCCTACTTTACCGATGTAAGTAAATGCTGTGCAGAACTTCCTCACTTCTTGCTGGCCTGGATCCTGCACCTGGTTCATCAGCCTCTGGTTCTTTGAACTTGAGTCAATGGCCTTCTGATCCTGAATGCTGTCAGAGCCTACCATCTGACCTGCTGACCTTGGGTTAATTCAACTCTGGATCCATCCAACTGTGTTCTCCCTGCATCTTGGTTCATCAGCCCCGCGGGTACCAGAGTCAGAACAAGGCTCCAGCTTGACATCTGACTCATGGGCTTGAACCAGACTGGACTTTGCTCTTTCTACAACTGTGTGAGCTGCTTTCTCAATATAGATGTCTTAATTTACATATATACACATCACTGATTTTGCTTCTCTAGAAAGCCCAGCCTCACACAATTCATACACTGCATAAGGTACCACAGCATAATCACCTGTCATTAATATTAACTCTTCTTTGTTCTGATGCTAAGCAGTTATTTAATTATCCTGGGCATTTAGTTAGATGTTCTGACAGAGAAAATACACTGGCCACTTGAAGAATGTATTCAGATCTATTTCAGAGGTATATTTTAGTTGTGGATAAATAAATTGGTATTCCGATTTTTAAATTATAGCTTCAATTCAAGAACCTTTAGATTCTGCTTTATGTTTATATGCCCTTTCGTATAAAGATATTATGCGCCACCCCCCCAAAAAAAAACACCTGTAAAACAATCTAATGATTCACCTTTATCAATTTAAAGAATCAGAGACGAACCACCCCCCCCCCCACCCCGTCACAGTTCAAACACTTAAGTGTCATTTATTCAAGGGCTGTGACCAAACACTGCTACAATAAGTACACGGTTTGTTGTCTAGAGTGCAGCCGTCGGCTGACATGTGGCTTCCCGGCGAGGCTGCAGGACTCACCGTGCCGGCCTCCGTGTCCCACATCAAGTCTTTGAAGGCCAGTTGTGAAGGCGTGAGCTCTGGTTGTAAGAAGTAACTTGCTCGAAAGTGATTCCCTGAAAAAAACAATTTTTTTTTTCAAAATTCAAAGCACCAAACCCATGATAATATGTCACAGATTTCAGAAACAGAAACTCCAGGACGTCATGCCTTTATGAGGAGTTCTCTTTTCTCTCCCTGCTGGGCACATCCGCGTAGATTCGCACATGGAAACATCAGGAAGCACATGTAGCTGGGCTGAACACAGCATAAGAAAGATGGGACAGACTTTTGAGAAAATGACCTCCCATGGTGAGGTTTCTTTTTCTTAATGCAGAAGTCTGCAGCTGCCTTTTGGACATGTTAGGGAAAAAATAAAATCATTCGTTTCACTTCCTAATACAAAAGCATTCTTATACTATTCTTTCCTATTTTCGTCACAAAGAATCCTTGTTACGAAATCATGCATTTGTTCATTCTCTCTTCTCTGTGTCAGGTGCTGTGCTAACAGCTAGAAAGCCAATAGAGCGGCAAAGGGATGTGGCCCCTGTCCTCACTGAGTGACAGCGGAGTGAGAGAAGCCATTGAAAAAATAAACAAAGTAGACAAGTAAATAAACAAAAGAATAGCTGGCTTAGATGTACAAAATGTACAAGAGTAAAAGGGAATTACATTATGGAAGGAAAAGCATCTCTGAGAAAATGGAAATTACCCTAAGACACTAAGGATGAGAAGGCTACAGAGCCAGCTGTCCCAGCACAGGGTCCCTAAAAGCAGTTCTTCCACAGGTAACTCAATGTCTCAGGGCACACAGATGGCCTCCCCTCTTCCTCCTTCTTCAATATGAGCTTGACACAAAAGCTGGCAAGTACAGGGGCATCAAAGAATAAATAAGAAAAGCCAAAGTGGTCAATGGATGCGACTCTTTGGAAAAATCTTACTGTTCAGAAGTGGGGCTGGGGAAGGCATGCCCCTTCCCTCCAATGTCAAGTCCCAGAGGTTACTCACATCACCATCATTCTCTCGAGTCCCAGAGGATACTCACATGGCCATGCCCTTCTCCAAATGGCAAAACCATGAATCAGAAAGACTCGGTCCTGCACACCCTGAGGCTGCCATCTATCTACCTGTGACTGCTTTTACCTCAACTGTTACGTGGGAGAGAAGTTTCTCTCACCGTCTAGGCCTCTAGTAGAGAAGCCAAACCTAGAAGCTCATCAATACGCAGACAATGGAGAAATTTACAGCTGCCTATAAGAATGAGTCCATGCATGTTTATCTCTTTGGGGAATGTCCTTGGTATGTGGTTAAAGAAGCTTGATTTTAGAAAAGGCCAAACAAAAACCAACAAAGCCTCTCTCTGGATAAGAATGTTGGCCAAGCGTGTGGGTGGAAGAAGCACACCAGCCTGTGCGACCATGAGGGATCGATGGGACCAGGGGTCAGGCATCAAAGAACAGAACATCCTATCATTGTGAATGGGTGGGGGGTGGTGGTGGGGGATGCAGAGTGGGGACCCAAAGCCCATCTGTAGGCAACTGGATATCCCCTTACAGAAGGGTCTTAGGGAGGAGATGAGCCAGTCAGGGTGCAGTGTAGCAATGATGAAACACACAACTTTCCTCTAGTTCTTTAATGCTTCTTCCCCACCACACTATCATGACCCCAATTCTACCTTACAAACCCAGCTAGACCAGAGGATGTACACTGGTACTGATAGGAACAGGAAACACAGGGAACCCAGGACAGATGAACCCCTCAGGACCAGTGGTGAGAGTGGTGATACCGGGAGGGTGGAGGGAAAGGTCGGGGGAGAAAGCAGGAACCAATCACAATGACTACATATAACCCCCTCCCTGGGGGACAGACAACAGAAAAGTGGAAGCAGACATCGGTCAGTGTAAGACATGAAAAAATAATAATTTATAAATTATCAAGGGTTTGTGAGGGAGGGAGGAAGGTTGGGGGTGGGAAGGGGAAGATGAGGAGCTGATACTAAGGGCTCAAGTAGAAAGAAAATGTTTTGAGAATGATGATGGCAACAAGTGTACAAATGTGCTTGACATAATGGATGTATGGATGGATGGTGATAAGAGTTGAAAGAGCCCCCAATAAAATGATTTAAATTAAAAAAAGAAGGAAAGCATGTGGGGAAATGTCCCGCTGATGGCAGGAGAGGGGTCATTTGAGGAAGAAAGCAGTGGGGACCAGGAATTAACCGTATTGCTTCTTTCTAACTACCTCACATTGCTTTTACAACTGAGACAAATCCCAGGCGTGTAAAACTCAAAGACAAGCTCTATAAACGGACGACTCAGACTAAACACTGACTGAGATATAAAAAAAGAGAACAGGTAAGAAGGCATCATTCTATTTTATCAACTAACAGTTCACTCCAGATCTACAGACACTATCTCTAAGATCCCTTCTATTTCTAACATATATAATTTTAAAATACATGGCTAAGAATTTTTTCAATCAAGAGAAGTTTTGAGAGAAAAATAAGAGACAATTACCTGGTTAATACTTATATATGCGTACACTTATACACTTTTTACATATGCGAGTCAAAGTGCATTTGTAATGAAGAAATTAAAAATAGATTTGAAATCTTTTCAAATTTTCTGTTATAAACCTAAAGCCATTTAGTAATCCATCTCTATATCGCTTCACATAAATAATTTTTTTAAAAAGTTTTATTTCTACCAGGGTCAGATGATACTGGTGAAAAGATACTTGTTTTGCTTTTTTTAAACCCAGCTTACAGGACAGAGTAGAACTAACTACTTCATAGGGTTTCAAAGGCTAAAACCTTTACAGAAGTAGACAGCCTCATCTTTTTTTTTTTTTAATCATTTTATTAGGGGCTCATACAACTCTTATCACAATCTATACTTACATCAATCGTGTAAAGCACATTTGTACATTCATTGCCCTCATCATTCTCAAAACATTTTCTCTTCACTTAAACCCCCGGCATTAGGCCCTCATTTTCCCCCACCCTCCCCGCTCCCAGCTCCCTCATGAGCCCTTGATAATTTATAAATTATTATTTTGTCATATCTTGCCCTGTCTGACGTCTGCCTTCACCCACTATTCTGTTGTCTGTCCCCCAGGGAGGAGGTCACATATAGCTCCTTGTAATCGGTTCCCTCTTTCCAACCCACTCTCCCTCTACCCTCCCAGTATCACCACTCACACCACTGGTCCTGAAGGGATCTTCCGCCCTGGATTCCCTGTGTTTCCAGTTCCTATCTGTCCCAGTGTACATCCTCTGGTCTAGCCAGACTAGCAAGGTAGAATTCGGATCATGATAGTAAGGGTGGGGAGGAAGCATGTAGGAACCAGAGGAAAGTTGTATTTTTCATCGTTGCTACATCGCACCCTGACTGGCTCATCTCCTCCCCGAGACCCCTCTGCAAAGGGATCTCCAGTGGCCTACAAATGGGCTTTGGGTCTCCACTCCACACTCCCCCCATCGTTCACTATGGTAAGACTTTTTGTTCTGATGATGCCTTATACCTGATCCCTTCGACACCTTGGGACAGCCTCATCTTTGTCTCCTGGAGAAACTGGTGGGTTTGAACCATTGACCATTTGATCAACAACCAAGCTCTTAACCATTTGTGCTCTTTGTTTTGGTTGTGACAGAAACATCGGACTTCAACCTTGATTGCTTGACTCAAACTGTGAGGTGGCTGGCAGATACACCTCACCTTCCTCCAGGAGCTGGGACAGTGAGGAAGGCCGGAACCCGGCAGGAACGGCTCCCATTGTGGTTAACACATCAACAGTGCTTATCTGCTGAAATAAGAAACCGAAATTGATTTGCTTGTTTTCATTCATGTTTTCTCACCTCTATGATACTTTTCTCCTTACCATCAGAGAATGGATAGTCCCTCACCAAAACCCCACACAAATGTTTATGTCTTACTGGAAAAACACAACAATTTGGTTGTAAACAAAGTCATGAGAAGATGCTACCACTGACTCCGGGTCTCTCTCTATAGGACCTCACTCCCATGCAGAGACTAGGGTACAGAGTTCAGCTCTAGACCAGCTGTTTCCCACACACCTCTTACCAAAATGAACCCACTCATGTCCCCATCTACAAAGTGGCACCACAGGATAGATGAATTCATATGATCAACTCATATGCACTGAGGAGTTAATGGCTTTCATATGTATGTGTCCATATATACATACACAAGCATGTCCATATACATGGACACAGGCATGTGCATATAAGTTATAAGCAGAGTGAATGGTGAGGAAGGACATGGACTTAAGTGCTAGCGGTGGTAACTTACAGAGGCCGGACTCTGAGAAAGTAGAGGGAGAATGTGCATTTTGTTACATAAGTTTTTAAACGATAGAATTCTGGATGATTTTTACTTTTTTGAGCTTTGAGCATTGTTAGAATATTAACTGCATAGTGACCTTCATCTTCATCCAAATGCGAGAATCCAGGCAGAATAAATGAGGTGTTACCAAGCCCTCAAGTCCTACCATGTATGAGATTATCTAGTCTGCTAACCCAGTAAAATATTACTTGGAGGATGGGCTTACAGAGATAATGAGATAAACATCTCATGTTCTCTACTTTGGATACCCTTTTTGCAGATGTCCTGGACTCATCATGGGTCCTGTGTTGAGCTGCTAACTGCACAAGGGCATTGGATCAAACCCAACGGCAGATCCCTGAGAGAAAGAGGAAGCTTTTTGTTCACGTAAGCTTCGGTGGAAATCCAAAGCAGCAGTTCTAGTCTGTCTTATTTGGTTGCTACGAGTTGGAATCAATTCAATAGCAGTGAGTAAAATATCAGTGATAACTTATTTAAGATCTGATGCTGTCTCCTAAAATCTCCATCCTGGTTTGATTCAGAGCTTGACCAGAACGATACGGTAACAAGATACTATCAACAAGGCAGGAGAGACCAACCTCTGAGACAGCTTTCTGAACAGCACTCCAGTGGGAATCGGTTCTAGGGAGACAAAAGAGCAGATGAGTGCAGGGAAGTCTGGCTGGACCAGAGGAGGTACACTGGTACAGATAGGAACTGGAAACACAGGGAATCCAGGGCGGATGATCCCTTCAGGACCAGTGGTGTGAGTGGTGATACTGGGAGGGTAGAGGGAGAGTGGGTGGGAAAGAGGGAACCGATTACAAGGAACTATATGTGACCTCCTCCCTGGGGGGATGGACAACCGAAAAGTGGGTGAAGGGAGACGTCGGACAGGGTAAGATATGACAAAAATAACAATTTATAAACTACCAAGGGCTCATGAGGGAGGGGGGAGCGGGGAGGGAGGGGAAAAATGAGGACCTAATGCCGGGGGTTTAAGTGGAGAGGAAATGTTTTGAGAATGATGAGGGCAATGAATGTACAAATGTGCTTTACACAACTGATGTGTGTATGGATTGTGATAAGAGTTGTATGAGCCCCGAACAAAATGATTTAAAAAAAAAGATGAGTGCAGGGAAGCTTCATAAATCAAGGGCCACAATATTGAATCATCAATAAGTTCTGAAAGTCTCCAGGTCTTTCGTGAAAGCAAGGCAGAACGAAATCATACACCAGAAATAACCACAAAATTAAATTCATAATGCTCTTTAGGTAAAACAATAGTGTGAAAAGCACTGTTCTCCAGGCACAAGTTGTCTGCATTCCAAGAGGGCCTCCAGTTACACAAGTAGCAGTCAAAATAAATAAATGTCCTACACCTATTGTGATATCCTCTCAATCTTTTTGTCACCTTTGTTTAATGCTTGCTCCATCCACTGTTTCGTCCACAACCTCCACAGCTTCTTCACTGCCTTCTCCACTTGATTCTTGGTCCTTTTCTTTCATATAGGGCTGACAAATCATGGAAGTACAAAGTGCTTTACATCAAATGTGAACGTCAACCATAAAAACCCCCAATATTTTCAGAAAACAGACCAAGTATAGAGGAATTTAGTATATGAGCCATATAAAAAAATGATTGGGTATTAAAACCCAACTAATAATAATAAAAAAGAAACTCTAATTCATAGGAATTTATAATGCAATACATATGTAATAAAACACACACAAACAAAATTAGTGGGGAAAGATGCTCAATATGTAACTAATAAGCATGTTATTTGGAAAAATTACAAGGACTGAGGGGAAGCTTAAGTTAAATGCAAAATCAGATGTATAAAATATGGAAGTATTCATAGAACATAATCAGGAGATGAAGAAGCTCTTCGGAATGACTACATCAAACCCAAACATCATATGCAGGAACACTGACAGGTAAAAGCGAAATTAAAAAATGAACACATCTGGAAGCAACACAGAAGATTGTCACAGATGTCCAAGGACGAGCACATGCATATGAGTCGGCATGGGCTCAATGGCTGTGGGTTTGTTTTGTTTTTGTGTATTACGATACTTCAAAGAGTTGTATAAACTAATAAGAAAAATGCTTTTTTTAACCCCTTAGAAAAATAGCTGAAAGAACTGCAGTGTAAACTCACAAACAAATATAAATGATCACAAGGAGGATGAAATGATATCCAATCTCATTAGCAGCACAAAAAATAACGCAAATAAAAACGCTGACGAGGCTTGGTGTCGGTCACAGCGACAAAACGGAAGGTGACTACTGAGGCCCGTCAACACGGGCGAACGTGCACACGCAGGCACCCTTGCTGGCCTGGGCAGGGATGTGCGTGGCAGATAGCTTACGACAGACATAAAGCCTTTGTAAAATATAACATATAAAATAAGATCTAATGGTGTAAAGCCTGTATAATAGTCAAAGAGTGGAAACGTTTTTAAGGAGCAAAAAGAAACACAAACAGCAAAGACTAACTTCCAAGTACGTTCTGGGAACAAGGCCTTCGTCTCCTCTGGCGTTCTTGGCGGTCCACCAGCCGTCGGGCTTCTTTGTAACCACAAGAAGAATTTCTCCTTTCTAAAGTAATAAAATGTAGAAAATTAAGAAAAATAAAACTCAACTGTCATGCACATATTTCATTACTAATGATTCAACCCTGAAGAAAGGGTCTATTATTTATTCTAATTTTTTATCAAGAGCTTCCCAATACACAACCTCTAAATTAAATGAGACTATAAATGAAATTTTTCTTTTGGTTACTTAGTTATTGTAACACACACTCAAGCCACATATTCAAATAGGAATCATCACTTTCAGAAGCCCAATACTTGTGCAAGACACTTTCTGATTTTAATTATTGAAAAATATCTTTTCAGAAGCAGTATACAAACTTTTAAACAATCTAATTCCATTCAAGTCCTATTGTGAAGCAAAAAATATTTGAAGTAAAAATATTGAACTAGCAAAATGTGCTCCTCCTAATGCACTCGATAGAAGCTCTGGTAGCATAGTGGGTTATGTACTCTTTAGGCTGCTAACTGCAGGGTCAATAGTTTGAAAGTACCTGCCGCTCTTCAGGAGAAAGAGGAGGCTTTCTACTCCTGTAAAGGGTTACAGTCTCGGGAACCCACTGGACAGTTCTACTCTGTCTGTTGGGGTGGAAATGAGTCTGAATCAATTGAAGACACTGATACTTCACTAGGTATGTTGTGCGTGACACTTGCCCATTTAGGGAAAATACAACGGCTCTTTGAAAAAGAATTTCCACTCTGGGCAGTTCTACTCTGTCCTGGCATTCCAACAACAATACAGTGGAAACATAATGATTTCATAAGGATGAAATCAAAGTCATATGAAATCAAGAGTCAATCCAAAATAAAAATGTTTTCTTACAAAAAAAAAGAAAACACAATTTCCACCCCCCAGAACATTCAAAAGCAAACACTTAAAATATACATTATTGTCAACATGGATGACAATTTCAAGAAGTAGTGGGTGGGGGGAAGCCCTGGGAACTAAACAATCCACTTAGCTATAATATAATCAGCTATAACTGATTGACATATTTTATTGTCAATCAGTTACTAAACTGTGAATCTTCATAAATAGAAGTGTCAAGATTCATAAACTCGTTAACATCCCTCTAACAGGAAACACAGCCTCAAACCAATCTCTTTTAAGCCTCAACTGTATTCTCCCATCCCACCAGCAACTCACGCACAGCCGAATCAATGTGGGTACAAAGGAAGGGAGCAGGTGAGTTCCGCATTAAGCCCCTTCCACAATGAGGCAGCAAGAAGAGCTGCTACCTACCAACAGCGTTGAGGTAGTTCAGGTTTATGTGCCAACCTGGCCAATAAACACATGTGGGATTAATGGAAGAGCAGAGAGATAAATGGCTCAGTGAGCCTTGCCTTTCTAGTTCTAGGGTATCTTGCTTTGTGATGGTCGGACCAGGGTGCAGCTGCCTTGGCCGGTTCCCTGCTTCAGCTGGCAAGGCTCACTTCCTGGGAGACATCCCCGAGGAGAAGCTGCATGGACCTATCCTGATGTAGCCCTGGGTGCCGGAGCAAGTGTGGAGACCCCTGCCAGCGCTGAGATACTTACATGCTCACTGATTCGGCTTTCCTCCTGGAGTCGGCATCACTGCATGTGTTTTGTGAGATGGAGGAGGACTTTGTAGATCATGTCAGACATATGGGCTAATATTGAACTTACGGGCTTGGACAGCACTGGGTTGGGATGCTTTTTTAATGTACACGTACCCTTTGTATAAAACTCTCTTACACATATGGGTTTCTGTGGGTTTGTTTCCCTAGTTTCCCTAGACTAACATAAGCATGAAGCCAGGTAAATTCATCCAAATAAATATATGCATATGACACTCAAGAGTAAAGGGCCAAGTTTTACCCCTAAATTAGGAAATGATCAGTATCAGCACTATTTTAAAGAGAGCATGAGCTCTTTTACCATCAGGTGACTTTCTTAATAGGCTCTCCTGTTCCTATGACCTGGTAGATCCTAATTATTACTTAGTTAATCTCAACAGAATTAGTCTTAAAGAACTTAACACCTGAACACGAAAGGCCAGAATACAAACAGAGTTTTCTCGTTCCTCTGAGGATGCCCTGCCTACCTTAAATGTAAGATCTCCGACCTGCTGGGCAGCGAAATCTCCAACAGCAACATATTCTTCATGGATCGCCCGCTTGGGAGGTTCATTTTCCTGTGTGTCTTCTTCTGCTACTCTTTCCTCCTCCCCGCTTTCTTCACTATCTTCCTCCTCCTCCTCTTCATCCTCCTCCTCCTCTTCTTCACCTTCTTCAGCAGAATTATCATCTTCCGATCCTTCAGTATGTGTCCCCGTTCTACACAAAATAATCCTCTAAGATCACTGGTAATACCACTCAGAAACAAACCAAGTATAACTTTTACATAGAACTGATCCAAATTTGGAGCAGGCAGATCAACCGATACGTTCTACCAGCTAGCTAAGAATATGTGCTTGAGAGACTGAGCTGAGAGCGAGCTATCGCAGCTGAGGAATGCAATGCTATAACAGAGCAAGTCCAGGACTTGACGTCAGGAGACCTGAATTCAAGTCCTGGATCCATCGTCCAGCCGATGCTAATTGAGCAGTATGCACGTGGTTAGAACAGGGGTACCGGTTTTAAGTTCTGACTCTATCGCCTCTTCTTCATGGGGCGGGTTTGGGTAGGTCTCTTTTCTTCTTTCCAGTGCTCGTTCGTAAAGTGAAGATAATGATAGAGCCTGACTGATAAGGTTGTTGGGAGCATTAGAGGAGTTTCAACTTGCAGAATATTTAGAACAGTGCCCGCCCACAATATGCTTTCGATCAAAGCCAATACTGCTGTTCATCAAATTATACCTCAGGTTCCATGGCGGGCTCCCTGGCTACAAAGTTGAACCAGGCGCTGTCCTGTCCTCCAGGAGTTTATAGTAAGAGAATGTGGAAATGGAAAGTGGTTCAGCAAGAACTCCAGTAGGGGTACACAGAGGAGACTAAGGAAACACACCAGTGGGGTGTCTAACTCAGCCTGCACAGGGTGGGGTGGGGGCGGGTCAGGAAGAGCCTAATCTTAGGAACCGAAGGATGAGTTGGAACTGATTCCGTAAAAAGACAGTAGAGAGGAGGAAAAGGGAAAAGGAGGTTCAAGAACAAATAATTTTAAGTCAGGCCAGGCTTGGAGGAATTTAGTGATAGATACGGCTAAAAACAGGTAGAGAGAACCAGACCACTTGGACTTTATATTTAAGAGGACGTAAGGGAGGGGTCTAATGAGATTTGCCCAAGAATTTTCATTTTGGTCTCTTTTCAGTTCTTCTTTACCTATATACTCAAGTATAAGCCGACCTGACTAAAGTTTTGAAAATTTTAGTTTGAAAATTTTGAGTTGACTTATACTCGAGTATATATGGTATCTTCAAAAAATTCTTCCCAATTCACAAACTATGTCTATGTGTTCTTATAAATTCTTTAGGCTATTTAAAAAAGTTGTTAAGTCGCTCTTGTTCAGTAATTCCCACATTTGTAACATCTGAGTTTCTACTTTTTCCCCCCTCTTGATTTTAAAACATTTTCCAGCTGTTGAGCCTAAACACTGAACCAGATTTGGAAAACGAGTTCTTAGTCAGTATAGCATCAGCTATTATATTTGGCAGCTTTAGGCAAGTTATATAATAATTTTTAGGCATTATAATTCTCCAAGTTCACTGTCGGTTACATAGTAATACCATTTAGAAGTCTGTGTCAGCAAACGTCATTATCAGGGTCACATCTGGGTCTTTTCTCCCTTCAACGTTGAGCCTTTTATTTTCCCTGCTCTTTTGCTTTTTATCTTAATTTTTATTTATTTCACTTTGCTTTTTATTTACTCTATTATGCTGGACACTGTAGATCAAACATGGTAAAGACTTTGATTTATATTATTGTGGAAGTTACATAAGCTGTCAATGAGTGAAGGGGTAGAGTCTAGCCTGTCAATCAGATCATAGCCAATGAGGCAGCATGGCCTTCTCCTGAGGATTCTAGGAACTCCTGTCTCCTTCCCTGGAGGCGGGACACACTCTCTGCTTCCTCTTCCTGTTGACAAGCCACATGGAGCTATGCTGATTGCAGCCAGAACCCTGGAGCTGGAGGAGTCACATGGAGACCCACGCCAGCGCTGAGATGCTTCCACCACCACTGGATCCACAAGACTTTCCACCCATGGCCTGTGATCTTCCTGGATTAGCCATCATTGTATGTGCTGTGTGAGTCTACACAAGAATTTATGAACTAGTATCAGACATATGGGCTAATATTGGACATGTGGGCTAATATCAGAGTTATGAGCTAATATTGAACTTAGGGACTTGATCTGGACAAGGTCAGGCTGTTTTCTTAATATACAATTGCTCCTTGTTCTTATTCCTAAATCATGGTCCTTACTCTTGGGATTGGGTCCCTATCCCAGCCCATGGGCTTCCAGTGCTCTCCACAAAATTACTTGAAGCATTTGCCAAGCTCTTTCCTCTAGTGCGGTACAAACTCCAATGGTTTTCCCAGCACTGGAATCTCTTTGAAGCAGTCAGCCTCCCCTCCTGACGGGCACTTTAGTCAGGTCTTCTGGGGTCAGGTCTAGGTACTCCAGAGCCCATTCAGGTTTGTGCTCTGCAGCCTTCTTCTCATTCTGGCGTCCTGCCTCACGAACGGCAGGGCCCCTAACAACTCCAAACGTGGAGTTCTGCCTCCTCAGACCCATCAAACTGCTGCCCTCTACTAGATATCGGCCTTCTTGTACTGAGCACGCTCTACTGCACTAAAGGAAGGGACGTGCGCCCCTCTGTGTGGGAGCCTTCCAGACTTTGCTACACGCTTGCTGACCTTGACTTGTAATCTGCTGATCCTCATCCTGAGTTTTGCCCAGCGACTTCCTTAATAAACCACTTCACCACGCGTATAGTCTGCTAAGAGTTCCGTGTGGCCATTGCAACAATGATCAAATCAAAGAGAAATAGATTGTTCCATGGAAGTGAAGGCTGGGGTCAAAATTGGTAAAAAGGTTGGAATGTGGAGGTATGCCCGACCTCCACTTGAAAGGAGTCAGCTTTGGGCTGATCCTGATTTGCATTAGCCCCGAGAAAGTTAGGTCAGTTCTCATGTCACTGCTACTACCGGGTCAAGACTGAGGTGCAATGCCTTCAAGTCCCTGTTTTGCATATTTTCTTGGGATGTCCTCACTGTCTCAAGGGGGCAGGTAAATCCGTGTTGCGCTTTCATTCTCAGTATTGGAAACCAGTGGACATTTGAGAATTCTCACTCCTACAGCCCGCAGCATTTTCCCCAGGACACCGGATAATGAGGCTGAGTAGTTGGTGTTTACTGTTCGGTTCTGCACATTGGGCTTTTTTATACTTTATATTCTTTTGTCAACGAATTGTTATTAGGTGTCCTGAAGGAGCTTGGGCCCATAATAGAAAAGATTATTAACCTCCACCACGGACGAAAAAGAATATGCCTCTCTGCCTCAAAATATTTATTTATGAGAGGAGGAACCACGCAGGTAGACAATAAAAATATTTTCAGTTTACACACCAACATTAAAGGCATCACCCTTGTTATCTAATGTCTATGTTTCAGATCTCTTTCGCATTGTCCCAGCAATCACATTAGAAATTACTTGTGAGCAGGGACCATGGCTTAACACGTCTCGCCTGGGATCTACACATTCTCTTATATACAATCAATAAATATTGACTGGTTAGAGTGTTACGATCACTTAGATTATATTAAAATAAAAAAACACTGCTGTGTGTCTTTATTCGGATATAAATACTCGCACTGCTGGTGATACAATGTCGGAAAGAAAGAAAGAAAATCAGAAAAGGAGGACACATACTCAGTTATGTGGTCTTTGCTCACGGCCACAGCGAGCTCTTGTAGTTGGTGGGTTAGTGTTTCCAAAAGACTCTGCTCCTCCGCTTTTCTCTGATTGTAGTTGCCCACTGGGGCAGACTCGTCAGCCTATCGGAGAATAGAGACCCGTTTCACTGAACTCTCCGTTTTGGTTTCCCATTATATTGAGTTGATAAGGACAAAACAAAACAAGAGAGCGTTATAAAGTCGAATAAGTGCTAGAAAATAAAGCCCACATCTACAACCTGGGCCTGTCTACTTTAGGGAAGTGAGGGTAACGTCAAAGTCACGTAGGAGACTGCAGTGGAGCGCACACCCAATGGGGACATGGAACTGTACCACGTGCGCGGGGTTCCATTTTCTTGGTCAGTACTGAAGACCCTCCAGAGTCCATGAGGGATACGTTCTAGACAGAAGGTTGGTCTAGGTGTCAAAAAGAGGGACAACGGTTGGTCCCAAGTCCTGCCACTTGCTGGGGGTGAGATGTTGAGGAAGTCGCTTTACCTCTGAGAGCCTGCTTCCTCATCAGCGGACCAGGGACAATTGGGTTGTAACCTGAGGGTCAGTCGACTTGCTAAGCTGAAGCATTTGGGGGCACTGGAGACATTCAGAAGAGCCCTCACTGAGCACTGGTCTCAAACGGAATACAGGAAATGCATGTACTGTACGGTAGGAAGGTAACTATTAGACACTTTCCATTACCAATGTTCCGTGTGACCCTGAATAGCTGGCTGAAGCTCATATTCATCTTGCTAAAAAAAAAGTCTCGGGGGATTGCCAAGAATAAACTCTAGTTTCTCTAAGCCCTGCAGCGCCACTGACATTGCAACGGCAGTTGATATACAAGGCTTCGTTTCCACTCATCCTCAGGCCAGACTGAATGCCTCCCTACAACGTAATTCAAATAAGCTACTCTCAACTGAAAAACATAAAGCACAGTCAACGCTAAAATTAAAAGAGTTTCTTCCTGTTTATTCTCAGTGCTGGGTGAGTTCACTGACGCTGCATTTCACTTGTGTACTTCAAGTCCTGGCTTTTCTGCTTATCAGTACGGACTTCATAAGCCTGGGGAACCAGCCAGCATGCTCTAAGGTTAGATTAGATGTCAGCACTAACATAAACCCAGGGATTTACCAGTGCTAACTGTGATCACACTCAATGAAAGTATCGCATAAGAATCAGTTTTTAAATAATAGGATTATCTGTTAATACTTACTTTGCTTAATTTTTGAAGAGTGTTTTTATTTTCATCTATTGCATGTTGTAACTGGATACATCTAAATTTTTAAAAGGAAAGAAAAAAACCAAAACCTTTTTCATCATCAGAACTAGAAAGTTCATTTAGAAAATCATATATAGTCTCTAAGCAGGCAAAGCAATTAGCTACTTTATGAAAAATATTTTTTAAAAAAATACATGGAAATGCTTTTCTAGTGGCCCTTACAATAAAGCTAAGGGTACACAACTCTGGTAAGTGGGTCAAAGTCCTAGACACCAGTGAATGGAACTTTGGGGAAGTAGGTCTCCCTCTGCTGAGCCCTGGTGATGCAGTGGCTCCGCGTTGGGCTGTGATCCACATGGTCAGCAGTTGGAAACCACCAGCACTTTGCAGAAGCAAGATCCGACTTTCTACTCCCTAACATTGTTACAGTCTTGAAACCCACAGGGGACCCACACGAGTCAGCACTGACTTGAAGGCAGTGAGTCTGAGTTTGGGTTGGTGGCTGATGTTACCAGGCAAGCTAAAGAATCTGTCCAGGTGCTCCTACTCCTAACCCTTTCTCTTATAAAAGAGAAGGACAGGATGGAAACAGTGACATACAGCAGAAACATGCCATGTGAAGAGCTATCTGCAAGCAGCCAAGAAACGCCGAGGCCTGCTGGCCAAGCCAAACACCGGAGAAAGGCAGGGCCCACTTCCTCCTTCAAAGTCCCCAGGCAGCATCAATGTGGCTGAGACCCCGATTGGGATCTACTCCAATCTACTCCAGTGAGATAACAAACTTTTGTTCTTGAAAGCCATCCGCGGGCTTGTGATCTTCTGTCATGATGTCTGATGGACACGCCACTGTCACAAGCGACATCACCAACAAGGACAGTGGAAGATCAAACAGCAAGGCCGGCCCCTGAAAGCAGCATGAGTCACACAACGCACCTGGGAGAACCTGCCTCGGGATTTTCTGTCACTTGTTCTGACAGGTATCCTATTAACTGTGCCTACCTGAATGTAAAGTGCAATCTCCACTAAGAGTGCCAAAGTAGAAAACTCTTTACACACACGTGTGTGTGTGTGTGTGTGTGTGTGTGTGTCTATTGCTATCCAGCCAATTCAACACATGTCTGTTACCCTCCAGGATGGAGCTGAACTGCTCCCTGTGGAATTATATGTGAAGCTGACTGCCACATCTTTCTCCCGTGGACTGGCTGGGGGATTGGAACCTGTCCATAAGCAGTCAAGTCCTTACAAATACAAGGGTAAGACAGACAATATTGCTGCAAAATCGTAAACACTGAATAAAATTTTACTGAATAAAAATCTCAGAAGTTGCAGCTACTGTTTCTCAACCCAGCCTCCATCCGGGTCTCTGTCATGCTGACTCTGACCCTTCCCCACCTTCCACATACACCCAGGAAAATGACATTCGAGCATCCTCAGGGACTTCAAGTATCTTCCTTTTCACTGTCCTTTGAGTCTGAAGAGCAAAAAATAAGTCTAGAGAGGCAAGATCATGGTTGTCGGGTGGATGGAATAAGGCTTCCCTAGGAAATTCCCATCCCTTGCTTCCTTCGAAGGTGCACTGTCATGGTGGGGAAAAAAATTCCTTGAAGCAAGTTTATTGACATTTTTCTCACCAATGCAGTTTTCCATAAAACTCCTTCCTAGTAAGTCCGCATGACCATCCTATGTCTTTTGAGAAAAACATATCAAAATGATCCCTTTGAAATCAAAATCTCAAAACAAACCAGTCCCCAGCCTTCTCTCCCCTCCCCACGCCAAAAAGTCACCCTAACCTTCTGTACTGACCTCGGCCTTAACTTAGTTGGCCCAGCAGACTCCCTTGGACACCACAGCTCTTGATGGACCTCCTCTTTGAAAGCACCCTAACAAGACTAAGGCACACCTATCACAAAGCGAACCGGTCTTCAGCTATCCACTGATCATAAAGACAGGTATAAACATGTTTCGTTACGAATAAGCATGTGCCCGTATGAACTGGAATCCTAGAAGCAATGCTTTTTTATGTAGCCTTGTGAAATAAATGATCACCAATAATTATCTTCTTCGGGTCTATAACAAGGAGGCCTGGTGGACTGTTGCTATGTGTTGGACTACTAACCACAAGGACAGTGTTCAAAAACCACTAGCTGCTCCCCAAGAGAAAGATGCGGCTATTTAATCCAGTAAAGATTTAAGTCTTCAAAACCCTATATAGGGTCACAATGGGTTAGATTTGACTGAATAGCAGTGAAGGGGTGTGTGTGTGGCTGTGTGTGTGTAAAAGACTGTCAAAATCCTCCAACTCTTATTTTAAGACATCTGCTTCAGGATGAAAACTAAGCACATACTCACCTTCACTGACTGCAGAAACCCCAACAGTGACTGAAAACATTTTAAAAGGGAATAATCCTCAAACAGTGAAAGGGATAAAAGAGGGACCACCAAAGGATTTCAACAAATTGCTCTTCTAGAAGAGAAGAAGGTATATAGCCAGAAACCAAAACTAACACCCACCCACCCCCATCGAGTCCCTGCTAGCTCCCAGTGGAACTGCCCCTGGGGGTTCTGGGACTGGGACTCTTCAGGAGAGTAGGAGGCCTCTTCGCTCCCCCTTGGAGCAGCTGCTGGCCTTGGGGTTAGCCCTCCAATTGTAGCCCAGATGCCACCGGGGCTCCTAAGAGGGACACAATCTGCCAGGCACAAAACCGAAGATTTAAGTCAGCAGGCCTGAAGGACAAAGGGCTAATTACAGCCCACAGGGATGAATTATGAAGTTCTACAGAGGAAATGATGTGTACAAGGCAGGTCTGCTCTACATAATGACATAGCCCATTAATATGTAAATTATGTCTGTTAACATCTAAGCTGTGAAGGGTGTCATTAATCTCAAAGCCATCTAAGGTCTCTACATTATTGAGGGGGAGATAGAGATACTGATTAAGTTTAACTTTAGCTAAGGCCCTTTTGTAATAAGCCTTGTAACTTTTTTACAAAAGCCTCTTACAGGAAATCTGAGTCAGGTGGCTTCCAGTTCTCATACCTCAATTCTCTCCTCTTCCTCCTACCCCCAAAAGACTCTTTGAATGAATCCCACCCATGACCCAGGGGGAAGCACAGCTGCTGGAGAAGCTTCGTGGACACAAGAGTCACAGCCCATCCTAGTGTGGTACCGGTGCTCCTCAGGCTCAAGGCTTTGTCCACGGATCTTTACTCATATTTACAATAATGAGAGTACCCACGAGCGCTTTCTAGAATAGCCAAGCAACATGGTCCCTCCCGCCCTCCCTCTTCAATAAGACTGATAAGCAAAGACCGCCAGGCACAGTAAAATTTAAGACTAACCAAAAAAGACATTTAAAAAATTTAAAAACTAAAACCCAGGGGAAGCAAAGGCAATTCAGAAAACATAAAATAACTTTTAAAACAAAACAAAAAAACTCTCCTAAATCACAGGGACCTAAGGAAATAATCCATCTGGTTGGCATCTACACTACCACCAAGTGCATTCTGGCACGCAGCAACCCTGCAGGACAGACTAGAAGTGCCCCTGTGGGCGGATGAGACCTCATGCTTTAGGGGAGTACAAAACCTCACCGTCCTCCCACAGAGCGGCTGGTGGCTCAAACTACTGACCTGATGACCCACCCCGGCTCCTATGCGTGGCATACACAGAGTACAAATAAAGGTCGGTGGGCTTCTTTATTTTTAACATTGACAGTTCTTTAGCCTTCCAAGATCTGGAAGGCTAAATGTGGTTGGAGATGGATAACTAAGAAATACTTTTTTTAACATTCTGGCCATCTTCATTCCATAGGCGCCCTGATGGCATAGCGGGTTAGGAGTTGGGCTGCCAACCACAAGCTCGGCAGTTTGAAACCATTAGCTGCTCTGTGGGAGAAAGATGAGGCTTTCTGCTCTCAAGAGCTAGTCTCAGAAAGCTTCTAAGGCAGCTCTGCTCTGTCCTGTAGGGCTGTTATGAGTCAGAATTGACTTGATGGCAGTGGGTTTGGTTTGAGTCATTACCTCGATATTATTTCCCGCTACTATTTTTGTCCTTTTAGAAAGGATGTTAATACAAAAGAAGAAGAAATAGAGAAATAATCCCTCAAACAACTTCTATGCCTTCAATACAGTTCCCTGAAATGTAAGTGCACTTTCGTTACCGGTGGTGATGAGCTCTTCAGAAGAGAAGAGGGAACACCAGGTGCCTGATGCCGACCCCATTCTCACTTCATGAGTGGGAAGCGCCCAGGATGCTATACAATCTCCGCAGTCTTTAGCCATGCGCTGTGTGGTGCGCTGGCTCTGCCACCTCCCTCTGACAGCCTACGGGGAGAAGCAGGGCTTACCGACGGACGCGCCTGCGGACAGGAGCAACGCTATAAACACCCTGAATCAAGTGAGTGGGAAGCCACACCAGGGAACACATTTTGGAGATATATATATATATATGTTTGTTTTTAAAGAAAGCCATCTGAGTGCAGTTCCTAAAATGTTAAATGATGGATCATGCTTTACCTTTGGTAAATATCTCGCTTCTTACTGGCATCTAGAGCTCCTTTCGATTGGCCTTCAGAAAGCAAACCATCAACCTACGACAGACCATCATCATGTTAAATATCAGATCACCTTAGAAAGTACAAGATTAATTTTCTGTTTTCTCAATATTTGATCATGCTTGATTCCACTTGGGGTGTTCACCTAGAGTTTTAGTATGGATTCTACCAATACCATTTACTACACCTGTGTGATCACTTACTTATCCTTTTCTCTGTCTAGCCACCAACCTATCTTATTTTCATGCATTTCAAAGTGAACTGCAGTCATCAATACCTTTCCCCCTAAATAATTGTTACAAAATGGAATCTACCCACAATAAAATGTACAAATCAAAGTGTGTATTTTCTGTGTTTTGACAACTGCAGACACCTGTGTGAGCCAAATGCCTTTCAAGACAGAGCAGTACCACTGCCCCAGAAGGTTCCTTCGGCCCCTGCTAGTAAATCCTCATTCAGTTCCTCCTGTTCTGATCCTCGGCTGCCATGCCTTAGATTTGGCCTGTTTTGAAGCGTGTGATCATTGGGATTCACACATGGTGTACTCGTCTGGGCACTCCTTTCACACTGCATGTCTCCGGTCTTTCTGCATTGCTGCGTGTGTCACCTTCATTTCCATACTTGCTTTTCCCCAAACAGTACACGTAACCTGGCCAAGAAACACACAGAAGGGCACATACTTCTTTTGGGTCGCTTTTCTACACGTATGTAGAAAAGCTAAAGTGGGTGAAAAAGGGAATGAGGCTTGACTTGTTTCTGCACCACTTTTGCCATTTGGCATCCTTTAGAGTGTTATTTTCAAAGTTCACCCACCGATGACACCGACTCGGCACAGGCAGGACCCAGGTGAGCTTTTGATTTTTTATCTCGCAGATACCAAATTGAAAATCTCTCTCTCTTTTTGTTTTCAGGTGTCCTCTGTGGGGACAGAGGGATATCAGCTAACCATGTCAAGGAATTTGCAGACATTTCTAAGTATCAGACTACTCCTGAGTCTACCCTACTCCTGGTTGAATAATCCTCATAATTTCTTTGTTTCGTATTTACTTTAATAAACATTCATATTTACTACTTAACGGTTTTCTGGTTCTCCTGATGTCCCCTTAAGTTTAAAATTAGATACAGAATCATACAGCAAGTCTGGCCACAGCTCAGCATAACAGGAGCCAATGCCCCATCAAATGTCATTTTTATTTTTACCACAGGAGGATTTTGTTTTTGTTGCACCACTGTAATTCCAATCCAAATTCAGGTAAGAAATCCATATCCCTCAAATACTTTGCACTTTTTAAGTGAAAGTCCCAAACTAGATAAAACAGGGGCATTCCGTAGAGCTTATGGCTACATTATACAATACATTTATTTTATGGCAACATTTGGTGATCGATCAAAATTTCTAAAAAAAAGTAGAGGTAATAAAATAAAATGAGAATTTCAAGAAATATATGAACAATCCACTAAGCTCCACTTACATTTCTTATGTTTAAAGCAATACACATTCGGTGATCAAAAATTTGAAAATATCAAACAGTACACAGAGAAATATAATGGTCATCAGCATGCTCACACAGAGATCCTATTTTGGCCAGTGTCCTGCCATCTCTGTTCTATGTGGAAATAAATTTGTTGAGTCATGGTATATGCATGTAAGCTTATATAGTTTTCCAACCTGACGGTTTATTACAAACATTAAAGTCTCTTTACTATCAAATTTTGATCGAAGAATTCTATCTCCATATATCTATCTACTTCTCTACTATTAATCATTCTTTTTTTTTTTAAACATTTTATCAGGGGCTCATACAACTGTTATCCCAATCCATACACACATCAATTGTGTAAAGCGCATTTGTACATCGTTTCTCATACTATTAATCATTCTTGTTGTTCTCCATTTCTTCTGCTCTCGTTCTTTTATTTTTCACACTATCATTTGCATTGTATTTGTTTGGGGGGGTATGTTTTCCCTGGGGCAGTTTCTGAGTGCGGGAAAGAGGCACATGTATGTTACAGCTGAAATGCAACATGGGGCTGTATCTGCAGCATTGCATGAGGGAGATGCCTTATAAAATATTGCTGATAGCCCTCAGGAAACACCCCCATCACCCAATATTTCCTGTAGACCTATAACTAGAATTAAGTCTCAGAAAGTTCCTAAAGGTGAGGTTCAGATGATGACTCAGAAAGAAGTAAGCTCAGGGTGGGTAAAGGGAGAATGGGTAGGAAAGAGGGAACCGATTACATGGAACTGTGTGTGACCTCCTCCCTGGGGGACAGACAATCAAAAAGTGGATGAAGGGAGACGTCGGACAGGGCAAGATATGACAAAATAACCATTTATAAACTATCAAGGGCTCATGCGGGAGGGGGGAGCGGGGAGGGAGGGGAAAAATGAGGACCTAATGTCGGGGGTTTAAATGGAGAGAAAATGTTTTGAGAAACAATGTACAAATGCGCTTTACACAATTGATGTGTGTATGGATTGGGATAACAGTTGTATGAGCCCCTAATAAAATGATTTTTTTTTTTAAAGAAAAAAAAAAAAAAAAGAAAGAAGTAAGCTATCCTCATAAAGATCTGCTCGAGTTTTTCTAATACGTACCAGCAGAAGCCTGGGGAATAGCCCTGGGAATGGTTACTAAGGGTGTGGGACACTGGTGCAAGGAATGTACCATTAAACCAGTCTGAGTTTCTTGATATGGGGCCCTAAGAAGAGATTCTTCCTTCAATGTCTCAGCAAGCGAGGTTAAGACAGGATCTAATTGCTTACTTGGTTGGTTCACTGAAGCATGGGCTGCCAGATGGCCTAGATTAGACCAACTTGAGGTACCTGACCTACCTTGGTACACTGTAGAAGAAGGCATACAAAAGCTTAGGGAAATTGGTATGTTGGAATGGATCTATCAGGATATTCCCATAGACCCAAAAAGGGAGTATCTTGAGGACACACTTTTCACCACAACCATAAGGAACAAGTTTGTGAAGTGGCCCCAGCATCTCTGAAGACTCCCGTGATGCTATTTTATGTGCACCAGGATTAACAGTGGGAAATGCCCTCAGTGAACTCCAACATTTGCCTACAATGGGGCTAATTGGGCCCCCGTGGTGGTAGAGGGCGGGTGTCAGCATTGAATCAACAGATACAGGTGGGCGTGGTTATCCTAATGCATAGCAAAGTTTCTATAGTAATCAGAGCAACAAGTCTCCTGTGGACTTATAGCATTGGCTACTTAGCCACATTGTCCCTAGGACTGAAATACGTGGGAAATCTACTAAATATTTACGTGATCTATACAGGCAGAAGAATGCTAGATCAGGTGAAGGGCAGTTCAACTCAAGTCACCAGAATAGAGAATCACAATGCTTCAATCAATCACCAGACCTGAACCATTTTACAGACCCGCAACCCCTGAATGAGGGAGAATCACAATGCTTCAATCAATCACCAGACCTGAACCATTTTACAGACCCACAACCCCTGAATGAGGGGGAGGCTGGATCCCTTTGAAGGAGGACCCTGCTACATTACTGAAGGTTTATACTGTTAGTCTTTCATCTAGCCTTCCCCAAAGGGACCCGGGGCCTTTCACAAGAGTGACTGTTCACTGGGGGAAAGGAAATAAACCTTTCAAGGATTACTGGGCACTGGCTCTGAACTGACACTAATAGCAGGTGACCCAAAAAATGTCAAAGGCCTGCCAGTCAGACTGAGCATATGGAGGTCAAGTTATCAATGGAGTTTTAGCTCAGGTACACCTCAAATGGACCCCCGAACCCATCCTGTGATTATTTCCCCAGTTCCAGAATGCATCATTGGAACAGACATCCTTAGTAACTGGCAGAACCCCCACAGTGGATCCCTGAAATGTGGAATAAGGGCTATTATGGCAGGAAAGGCCAAGTAGACATCATTAGAACGTCCATTGCCTAGGAGAATAGTAAACCAAAAGCAATACCGTGTTACTGGAGGGATTGCAGAGATTAGTGCCACCATCAAAGACTTGAAGGATGCACAGGTGGTGATTCCTACAACATCCCTGTTTAACTCACCTATTTAGCCTGTAAAAAAAACAGATGGATCCTAGAGAATGACAGTGTTTATCATAAACATAACCAGGTGGTGACTCCAATTGCAGCTGCTGTTCCTGATGTGATTTCACTGATTGAGCAAATTAATACTTCTCCTGGTACTTGGTATGCAACTATTGATCTGATCAATGCCTTCTTCTCAATACCAGTCTCGAAGGACCACCAGAAGCAGTTTGCCTTCAGCTGGCAGGGGCAACAATACACGTTCACAACTCTCCCCCAGGGGTACATCAACTCTTCTGCCCTGTGCCATAATTTAGTCTGAAGGGAACTTTATCACCTGTTTCTTCCACAAAATGTCACACTAGTCCATTAAATTTATGACATTATGCTGATTAGAACCACTAATGAGGATGTATCAAAGAATCTAGAGTCTAGATTCATTGCTACAACATCTGTGTGCAAGAGGGTGGGAAACCAACCCAACAAAGATTCAGGCACCCTTCACCTCAGTAAAATTTCTAGGGGTCCAGTGGTGTGGGGCATGTGGAGACATTCCTAGTAAAGTGAAAGATAAGCTAGTGCATCTGCCCACATCCCCCAACAATTAAAGAGGACGCACAACACCTAGTGGGCCTCTTTGGATTTTGGAGGCAACATATCCGTCATGTGGTGTGCTCCTCCAACCTACTTATCAAGTGACATGAAAGGCCTCCAATTTTGAGTGGGGCCCAGAACAAGAAAAGTCTCTGCAACAGGTTCAGGCTGCTGTGCAAGTTGCTTTGCCACTTAGACCATATGATCCAGCTGACCGAATGGTGCTACAGGTGTCAGTTATAGATAGAGATGCAGTGTGGAGTCTTTGGCAGGCCCCTATTGGTGAATCACAGTGTAGACCCTTAGGATTTTGGAGTAAAGTCGTGCTATCCTCTGCAGACTACTCCCCTTTTGAAAAACAACTGTTGACCTGTTACTGGGCCGTTGTGGAGACTGAACGCCTCACCATGAGCCACCAGGAGGCCTGAGCTGCCCATCATGAACTGGGTACTGTCTGACCCACAGAGTCATAAAGTTGGACGTGCATAGCAACAGTCTATCGTTAAATGGAAGTGGTATATAGGTGATCAGGCTAGAGCAGGACCTGAAGGTACAAGTAAGCTGCATGAAGAGGTGGCCCAAATATCCAGTCTCCACTCCTGTCACAGTACCTTCCTTCTCCCAGTCTGCATCTATGGCCTCATGGGGAGTTTCTTATGTCAAGTTGACTGAGGAACAGAAAATTCATGCTTGGTTTACTGATGGCTCTGCACAATATGCAAGTACCACTTATAAGTGGACAGCAGCAATACTACAGTCCCTTTCTGGGATCTTCCTGAAGGACAGTGGTGAAGGGAAGTCCTCCCAATGGGTAGAACGTGGAGCAGTACACCTGGCCATTCAGTTTGCTTGGAAGGATAAATGGCCTTCGCTGGATGGTCAGAGAATTTGAAGGAACATGATTGGAAAATTGGTGACAAGGAGATGTGGGGAAGAGGTATTTTAATAGACCTCTCTGAATGGGCCAAGAAAGTAAAGATAATCATGTCTCATGTGAACGCCTACCAAAGGGTTACCTCTGAAGAAGAGGGCTTTACCAATCAAGTGGATAAGATGACACGCACTATGGAAACTAGTCCTCCTCTTTCCTCCACCACTCCTGTCATCGCCCAATGGGCACATGAACAAAGTGGACATGGTGGCAGGGATGGAGGTTATGCATGGACACAGCAACATGGATTTCCACTAACCAAGGCTGACTTGGCCACTGCCACTGCTGAGTGCCCCATCTGCCAGCAGCAGAAGCCAACATTGAGTCCAAGATATGGGACCATTCCTCAGGGAAATCAACCAGCAACCTGGTGGCAGGTTGATTACATAGGACCACTTCCATCATGGAGGGGGCAGCACTTTGTTCTTAAATGAATAGACACCTACTCTGGATATGAATTTGCCTTCCCTGCATGCAATGCTTCTGCCAAAACTACCATTCGTGAACTTACAGAATGCCTTATCCACTGACATGGCATCCCACATAGCATTGCTTCAGATCAAAGAACTCACTTCACAGCAAATGCAGTGCGGCGATGGGCCCATTCCCATGGAATCCACTGGTCGTATCATGTTCCTCATAATCCTGAAGCTGCTGGCTTGATAGAACGATGGAATGGGCTCCTAAAGACACAATTACGGTGCCAACTAGGTGGCAACAACTTGCGGGGCTGGGCCAGTGTTCTCCAGGAAGCTATATATGTTCTAAACCAGCAGCCAGTATATGGTGCTGTGTCTCCAATAGCCAGAATTCATGGGTCCAGGAACCAAGGAGTGGAAACTAGAGCGGCCCCACTCACTATTACTCCTAGTGATCCACTTGCAGCATTTTTGCTTCCTGTCCCAGCAACCCTGTGTTCCTCAGGCCTGGAGGTCCTGGTCCCAAAGGAAGGAACTCTCCCACCCAGAAACACAGCACAGATTCCACTGAACTGGCAGCTGAGAATGCCCCCACCACTTTGAGCTCCTCATGCCTCTGGATCAACAGGTCAGGAAGGGTGTCACTGTACTGAGTGGTGTGATTGATCCTGATTACCAAGGAGAAATTGGACTGGTGCTACATAATGGAGATAAAGAAGAATGTCTGGAATCTAGGAGATCCCCTAGGTTGTCTCTTAGTACTACCATGCCCTGTAAATTGTAAATTACATCAACCCAATCCTGACATGACATCTAGTGACCCAGGCCCCTCAGGAGTGAAAGTCTGAGTCACTCCACCAGGCAAAGAACCACGGTCAACTGAGGTGTTGACCAAGGGCAAAGGTAATACAAAATGAGTAGTGGAAGAAGGTAGTTCTATCTATCAGCTATGACCATATGATTAATTGCAAAAGCAAGGTTTGTGATTGTATTTCTTCAGTATATGTGCTTATTGAATATTTTTCATGTACAGTCCTGCCTCCCTAAGCTCCCTAACTACTGACTTTTGCTGACCCACCCTGCTGTCTGTTGCCTGCGGGCAGACTCTGTCTGTCTTGCCTGAGGGAAGACTCTGAGGCTTGCTTCCTTGACCTTGGACCACTTACAGAAGTTGAAGGACTTCCAGTATATTAACCGTTGCACAAAAGTGAGTTGAACTGAGCCCTCTATACTGCTTTGTGAATGAATTAGCTGTTATATTCCTTCTCGCTGTATAAACCCATGTATCTAATCATGTGTCCTGGTTTTAGTTCTCTCTCGAGAATCCTGCCTAACCCACTATGATAGTCACGAAGGCCCTGGCCTAGTTGAAATGTGAGACGTGGCACCTGGAGTGCAGTGGGAGTTCCCCACTGGGCACATAGGCAGGGATACTCAACTGCTCCAGCAACAGGCGGTACCACTAACTCAGCTCCAGAGTGTCGACAAATAGCACGGACTTGCCCCAGTCAGTGAAAGCTTGAGCAGGGTACCGTATACAGAAGCAGAAATCTGTCTTCCTCCGTCTCACAGGCCACCTGAAGCTGTTGAAGCTGGTCTGGCCCTGGAGCTGGGCCTCTTGTAACTGGAGGATAACTGGTTAGTTCTCTGAGCACATACGTGTACATCCTCATCGTAAGTTGCTGCCATAAGAAACGCCTGGAAAGTAAACCTGGGCCAAGTGACAGAGAAGCCCGAGTTCTTCCTCAAAACCAAAGGGAAAATGGGTGTTCCACTTCACGCACCACCAGCAGCTCAAGCGAGGCACAAAGTTTCACACCGTGATGCTGCAGATGGCTTTATATGCGTGATGAGCCCCACCACTACACCTGGCTTTTCTTCCTGCAGTTCTCCGAGAGGCTGATTCGCCAGCAGCTGAGGCATTAGTCACTCAGATGTCCCGAGGACAGGAGGTCACCAGCTGTTGATTCACGGACTTTGCCTACTTAGCCTTGTGCTGGGCACAAGGACAAAGCCTCTCAAGAGTCTGTCCTATCACAGGGCCTGCCGCCTTCCTGTGGAACAGCAGCTGGAGCATTGGAACAGCATAGGTGATAGTCTTTCCCGGGCCTGTGTGGGTTGGAGCCAGGAGATCCCTCCCCTCCAGGGCTGGCGGGGTGGCCTTTTCTTGGATCAGTGGAGATCTTTGCCAGCCCGGGTCTGTGACCACCTGCAGGAGTCTGGGTTAACAGCCTGTGTGCTGAATGCCCAACACTTCACCCAGCATGCTGTTCAGTAATGACAAGTA
Organism: Echinops telfairi; assembly: GCF_000313985.2. Taxonomy (NCBI): domain Eukaryota; kingdom Metazoa; phylum Chordata; class Mammalia; order Afrosoricida; family Tenrecidae; genus Echinops; species Echinops telfairi. Next base: position 39,304,540 of record NW_022103908.1, read on the forward strand.
GCTCTTGTACCACAATTAATACTGTCACAAACACTTTCAATCTCTTCTCAATTTTTTAAAAGTGTTATTACATAGGGTATAGTAAATAGTGGAGATGGAATGATCCAACCGAGGAGCATGCAAATTTGCTCCATGTTGTCAAACTGCTTTCCTGAAATGCTGGGTCCTAAACGTCCAATTCGGCATACCCTCCCCAGCACTGAGTACTGCGATTTCAGATCTTTGGTACATGTTTTTGCGATTACCAGATTCTCTTTGAAGATCACTTTTTTCATGCACAGCAATCATTTCTATTTCTTCTTTCTCAGTTTACGTTTTCTGTTTCTTACAACATTGAGACATCCCCCTGGGCACTTACTTCCTTTGAACTAACGTAAAACACAGGTGCCCTGGTGATGTAGTGGATTACACGTTGGTCTGCTAACTGCAGGCGCTCTGTTGGAGGAAGATCTTCGGCTGTCTGCTCCGGTAACGAGTTACAGCCTCGGAATCCTACAGGCGCAGTTTCACTCTAACCTCGGGGTCCCTATGACTGGACGGCAGTGAGGAATGTGAATAAAGCAATAATAGGATAGTCGCCGGAGAAAGGCTTAAAGGAATGGGTATGTCGTGGAGGGATCGGGCACAGAGCAGGGGTGGAAATGGTTATTGTGAAACGTGGAGATCTGGAGGCTAGCAGGGTGGCAGGAGTTGTTAGGACCGGCGGGAGGGCTAAGGGAGTGTTACGTTGATGATCATGCTTTCGGGAGTTTAGCCTGTGGTTGGGAATGCCAGGGATTGGAACTGGAGTTTGGGCGGGGATTTGTTGGGCTTAAGCTCCAAGGACTAGGGTGAGTAAAGCGCCGTTAAAGCCGTTGAACCTCCACTTTCAGCCTGCAGTCAGATCCCCGGCCGCCTTATCTCGCTGCGGAGCCCGATCATACCTGTTGTTTCAGCTCGCGGTTGCAGCGCTGCAGGGCCCGGAGCGGATCGCGCGGCCGCTTCGAGAGCATCCCGCTCCCCCAGCTAGGGCCACGCTTGTGCGTCGGGGCGCCGGTCGCCAGGGTAACGAACGCAGCGGCGCCCTGCGTGACGCCAGCGCTGCGCGCCCGGCTCCCGGCGCCGCCCCGCCCCGCCCGCTCGAGGCCGCGCGGGAAGCGTCGGGCTGAGAGTCTCGGCAGATCCCCTCCCGGCTCCCGCCTCCCCTGCCTCGGCCGCGCGCCTCGAACGCTGCTCACGGTCACTGTCCACGCAGTCGTGAGGATCTCCGCCGCCAACTTCAGTGGGTTAAACGCTTTTCCTGTCCGAACTACATGTCCCACAATACAACAGTATTACCTCCTTCTGAATGCTATTTCTGCTGCGAGGTCAGCGTTCAAAGCTACCGAGCTGCTCATCGGGAGCAAGGTGAGGTGTCTACTCGTGTAGAGCGACAGTCTCGGGAACCAGGGTTGCTGTAAGTCACGACCCAATGGCAGGGAGTTTGGTTTGGATTTTCTGTTATTGGTCTGCTAACCTATTTGTAAGACAGGCTTTGAACATCTTGAACGCCCATTAACTGGATGGTTCCTCATAAGGCCTTCCAGAACGTGGTTCCCGTGCCTACGCAAAGCAGGTGTGCGTTCACATTCGGCATAAGGCTGATGTTCCCTTTCTCTCTAGTTATGCACCTTCTTATAGCTTAAGCTCTGGGAGGACAATAATTGTTCTCTTCCCCCACAGCAAGTCTGTGCGGAACTTAGATATTTCACATGGATTCTTCATCAGCTGCCCCTGAACTGACTCATGGCTGCCGATGTGTGTCAGGAAACTGTGCTCTATAAGGTTTCCAGAGGCTCGTGTGTCAGCAGTGGATTGCCAGGGCTTTCTCCAAGGCATTCCTGTGTGGACTAGAACTCCCCAGTCTTCCTGCCAGCAGAATATGTTCACTGTCCACCACCCAACATTGACTCTTAGGGAGGTTTTAATGACATTTCCCTGAGTGGAACTGCATCTCATTCCCAAACTCTACTATCCAAAGATTATATCCATAAGACTGATATCTGAGCTCACCTTCCAAACGATGAGCCACACGAACAAAAATGGATGTGGAGTGCATCTGTTGATTGTACCAGGCAGGCTGCCTTGCTCCCTACAAGATGCATTACATACAGTGTCTGGCTTACTGAAGGTTCTCAGGGAAATGATCCTCATGCATCATCACCCAGAAACATTAACAGCACCTTAGTAGTCTTCCCCTCTCAAGGCCCCTACTACCTCATCACCAGCGAAGACGAACACTCCTGTAACTTCTAACAGCCACATTTTGTTTTGCCTAATTTGGGGACTGTATCCTGAGACCAGGCATTGTATACTCATGCCTTCAATCACCATCAGGCAGGAGATGCATCTGTATTGCAGGTGGTTGCAGTTTATCTGTGTGTGATACGCCTTAATGTGGTCACTTTTTCTACTCTTGCTGTGCATCAGGGTCGCTCAGGGTGATGGCTTATGTCAACTAGACCCTCCTGGGTGAGGGTAGAGGTGAAGCCCAACCTAACAGGTTGCAGCCTGCTACCTCCTTGGGGCTATACCTTTTGTATGAGAAAGCCCCTAAGAGAGGGGAGCGCTCTTGCCCTTTCACCCTCTATCTTGCACCTGGTTCATCACCTGCCCATCCCAGGAACCCTCTGAAGATGGCAGCCATTAGATTAATTTACCTCGGCACCCACCAAGCTGTGGACCTAATGCTTTGCCATCTTGCTTCCTAGGGGTCAGTTTCCACAGCTATGAGTTGGGGAAGCCTTTGGCTTACAGCTGACCTATAAACTGGAACTACAACGATGTAAACCATGTCTTGATATAAATCTTTCTATATATATACATATGCATACATGTGTCACTGGTTTCGCTTCTCTAGGGGACTCAACCTCACAGGTCCAGTTTACTCACTGCCTTTGAGTCGAAGCTATGCATAAGGTTTTCAGTGGCCTCCTCCACCAAAGTGGGGAATAGAGTCCTTCTCTGTTGGACATTGAATAATGAAGCCATAGAAGAATGGAGGCGTTTGAGCTGCAGTCTGGAGAAGAACAGTAAAAGTGCCATAGACTGCTAGAAGGACAAACCAGTCTGTATGGGAAGACGTAAGGCCAGAGTGCTCCTTAAAGGGAAGGATGGCAAAACTTTATCTGACAGACTTTGGACGTCAGGAGAGACCAGTCTCTGGAGAAGGATACCATGTTTGGTAAAGAGGAGGGGTGGTGAAAAAGAGGAAGTCCCTCAACGAGGTGGAGGGGCACTAGCTGCATCACTGGGCCCAGGCATAGGAATAGTTGTGAGGATGGCACAGGACTGTGCAGATTTGCTCTGTCGTGCACAGGATCACCATGGGTCAGAGCTGACTCGATGGCACCTACCAACAGTGAGGCAATGCCAACTCATAGTGACCCTGCAAGGCAGAATAGAACTGTCCCTGTGACTTTCTGAGATGGCAACTCTTTACAGGAGTAGAAAGCCCTTTCTCCCATGGAGCAGCTGGTTTCAAACTGCTGACGTTGCAGCTCACAGCCCAACACATAACCACTCCCTCGCACCCAGTGTAGGCTATTATAACACTGCTAAGAACATTCAGGCACATCTCTTAGTGAGCAAAACTAGGTCACAGGACAAGTTTATTTTCAGCCTCATAAGGTATTACTTAGTTTCCCCAAAGTGATTAGACTAATTGACATTTACCAGCAAGCAGCCCATGAGTTTTTGTTCTTCATATTCTTAATTTTGAGTACTGTTTAGCTGGATAGCATCAAATTTTTTTTCCCTGATGCAAAAGAACTTCTAAGTTAAATCAAAAGGCTTATGTTTTTTTCTTCTCTTCCCTCCTCCTTCCCTTTCCCCTGCCCCCAAACCATTGAAATGTTTTTTGTGGTATGCAAACTTCTCATCTTGATTTTCCTTAAAGGTAGCCTCATGCAATATTTGTCTTTGTGATTAATTTCACTCAGCATATACTCCAGTATACCCACATCATGAGATGACATTTTTTCATCATTCTTCTTCAGCAATGTGTAGTACTGCCTTCTTCGTGTTCTTGCTAACATTTGATATTGTCTGTTTCACTGTGGCTCACAACTGTATTTTGAGTTCATTTCACCAGCTGCTATGCTGGAAGACTGGGGCTTTATACTTGTGTAAAATGTTGCCCACAGAGGCAGTTCTACCTTGTCCTATTGAGTTGGCATTGACTGGCAGAGAGTCTGTTTGTTTTTGGAGGTTTGGGGGTCCATATGACTCTGTTATTTGGCACTAAGGACAAAATTCCCATTTAAAATGTTTGTAACAACAAACAAAATTAATGAGTGCTTTAAAATGTGTTAGGAACCGTGGTGGCCCCTTGGGTCCGACAGTAGGGTGCTAACCAAAACGATGGTGGCCCATACCCATTAGCTGCACCAGGGGAGAAAGATGAGGCTGTTTTTCCCCATAAAGATTTACTGCCAAAAACAAAAAACGATGTCCTGGCTCAGAACCCTAACTTCTCCTCTGATCTACAGGGTTGCTATGAGTAGGGACTGAGTCCAAGGCAGGGGGTGTGGTTTTTGTTTGGCTACCCATCTTTTTAATGGGCGGATGAATAAAGCAAGGCCGTAGAGGAGTCAACTTGGAAAGGACCAGAGCATTTTCTCTTCTGAGAGAAAAGCTGATGAAACAGAGGACAAAAACCAGTGGTTTTCAAAAACCTCAGCTGAGCGTCACAGTCACCTGGGAAACCTAAAAAGCTCTACTGCCCAAGGCAGACCCTAACCTACATAAACCAAAATTCTTGGCAGTAGGATGCAGGGATTGGTGCTTTTTACAGCTCTATAAGGGGTTCTAATGTCCAGCCCCGTTGAAAACACTGCTGTAGGCAGAGCTATTGTGTCCATGATGGAGATGAAGGAACGCCTTCCTGATGCCCTTAATCTTCTCATATGGCAGATACTGATCCAAAAGTTTGTTCACAAATTCAAGGAATATGGAAAGACGCTGCTGAGAAACAAGACAGGTGCAGTTACCTTAGAATTAACTCATTTATAGTAGGCCAAGCGAGGAACATGAAGTGCCTGCCTCTGCTGTTTGGTGGCCCAAATGGAGGGCAATGACCGCGGTGAAGAGTAAAAGGACAGCAGGGATGAGCAGGGAGTCCAGGGTGACTGGTGAGGTGAACTGGAGGGTGGGACAACCAGTGGTCTGCAGAGTAGGAAATATGGAAGATGGAAGTTGTCCCCAGAGCAGGTTTCTCTTCTGAGACTAAAGAGGCCAAATACAATGTGACAGTGAGCTCTGGGCCTGTAGCAATAAGGTCTGGGGCTGGGCTGAACCGATGTGGAATGGGGCAAAAGGTGTTGGAGCCCACAACCATGTGAGGCAGAAAAGGCGATAAGGAAGGAAAGTAGAAGTGGGCCAGGCAGGCAGCTATTATGATCAAACAAGAGTGACATTTGGGGGATATCTCTTTCAATGAGTCAAGAGTATGTCTTTTCCAGGGTATATGACTGGCACAGTGGCCCCTGGCACCCAACCTAACAAGTGCCAATTTAGGCTAACCTGGAAAGGAGCATCTCCACCTATGGCAGCATTTTTGAACGAAAAACCAAATGCATTTAAACAGAGCAAGGGGCAGAAGGCTAGAGAAGAAACAGTTAAGTGCTAATGGAATCGCCCAAGTCTCATCACAGAGCAGAGACACACCCGTACAATACAAAGGCAGTCGGCAGAGGTAAAGATTATGAGTGGGATGGAGTGGCCAAAAACCACATAAAGGATATAGCCAAGACTTGGGGGTGAGCAGCACAGGCCCAGAAGAAGAAGGGATGACAGAAACATTGAAGTGAGACAAGAGTGGGGGTGGGGGTGAGTGTGTCGAGGTGCTGCAGAGAACTAGCAGAAAAGAAGGAATAACACTGGAAAGGCCAGCTCCATCAGGAAGGTAGAGGGGTACCGGCACAGGCCCAGACAGGCAGAAGTACAACACATCACAAGCCAGGGGCGTAGCCTGACACATTTCAACATTCTGGGTGTAGCATGTGCCTCAAGAAACCTACCTCATCTCAAAGCTCAACTATGAGCCTCTCAGTGTAGGATGGTGACTGGGAAGCTCCAGCAAACTATAGCCCAGAGGGGATGGAGCTCTGAGAGCCAACATGCCAGCCCTGGGGGCTGCATTCCCGCAGGAAAGTGGAAATAAGGCAGAGGGCCACAATGAAATGGAAAAAGAGCCTTGTGTGGAAACATCATTTCTGGATGCTCTGATGGTCACATGGAACTGTTAAAATTTACGGAGACCTCAATTTCCCACCCATTCCTTATTAGTTACAGGGCTCTACAAAGCATTCTGCCAACAGAATGAGGAAGGGACTTGGTCAGGCACTCTTGAAACTTAGATGTGGTTAGTATTTGATACTGAGTTCTCTTCAAGAGGGTTTTCCCACCATATGCATATCTTTCATAAAGGCGATTTTTGCCCATAAAAACTCATCCTCTGTACTTCAAATCGACTGTCATTCTCAGAAGTGTACAGGTCTTATGTACATCACCTCAACATTCCCAAAAAGGCCCAGGGCAGCAGATGACAAGAGTGGCCCAGAGGCCACTTGTGCTTTGTTTGTATTGAGAAAGCATACGTTTCAAAACACCAATATGCTAGCTTTGAGGAACCAGTTCTTTACCCACTAAGCCTGCTACATCTGTCTCCTATGGAGCGGCTGGTAGGTTCGAACCACTGACCTGGGTGCTAGCTGAGCACTTGAATGGCGGCACCACCAGGGCTCCACTGATCCAGTAAGTGGCAAGGCAAACAAGAAAACTCCATACTCCTCATCCTTTTGTAAAAAGGGTCTAAGATGTTTACATTTTTTATTTTATTCTAAAAATAAAATTGCTTCATAAAGTGCAAGAAGTATTTCTTTCCAGCCGTACTATATCCATGTATGACATGCTGTTGGAAACAAACAGACAAAAAAAAAAAAAAAAAAGGTTTAGAAACACAATTGCTAACCTCACCTTGATGTATTCTGGAATGAAAATATGCCCTAAAAGATCCTATGTTGCCAATAAGAAAGCCCAGGCCCTGAATGTTGTGATACACTGCCTTGTTGAAAAAGCTAACACTACCGGCAGGTTCCCCACCTGCAAGCCACTGCTCCTTCCCTTTCACCAGGCTGTCGGTAATGTTCCGAAGGAAAATGACAAACTATGCGCCCAAATGCGACACAGGACGCTATCAACAAGAGTGATCAGGAGAAAAAGTATACCAATGGCAGGTGCACATCCCACCACCATGACGGTTCGTCTTGTCTTTGCTCAACTCCCCCATTCTGAAGTTAAATGTTGTCAATGACACTCATAGGGACCCGCAGAAAGAAATACTGCCCGTGGAGCACCTTTAAAGGGGCGAGCAGCGAACAGCCAAGAGCAAGTTATTAAGGAAACCCAAACTTCTGGCTTTTTCTGGTGTCCATGGGGGGATGTCACCTATTGCAGCAAGCCCTCTGCCCACACATCCGCCCGGCCTCCAGTTCCAGGATACGTACTGTCCAGCGCCTCTCGGAGCAGAGCCGGCAGCGCGCGGTGTGTGCGGCGAGCCGGGCTCGGGGCGCCAGGCCACAGCACCGCGTGGTGACGGAAGGGGCCCGTGGGGACTGGCGGCGACGGTCTCAGGCTAGGTCCAACTTCTTCTGTGTCACCGCCAGCTTGTCCTGCAGCCTCTTCTTCCTCCAGTCCAAGTAGCGCCTCCGGAGCCGGTTCGCTTGCCAGCCCACGAGGATTCCGGAAGCAAACGCTACAAGCACGGAGAACTGCAGCGTCCTCTCCGACACGTCCGCCATCGCGGTCCTTCAGGACGCAGCCGGGCCGACGACAAGGGCGCAGGGTCACACGGCGCAGCGCGTTAGGGGGCGGGGCGGGTGAGGTCGGAGGGGCGGGGCGAGTGGTAGAGCTACCAATCAAAGGGGTCCTGAGGGGCGGGGTCAGAAACCATGCTGCTTGGTCTTACTCTATGTATTGTTGGACTTTAATCGGGTATTTCCCTGTGTTATTAGTTAAATTTGGTGGTATGTCTTTCCACACGATTCTAATTCCTTTGTGAGCAAGCCCCAGATCTCTTGCGTTGTCTCTAAGCAAGCCATATTTATAACTTAACGTTTTCTGGTAGCCATATTAAAATAAGCAAATGAATAAATAATAAACCCCACTGCCATCCAGTCAATTCGGACTCATAAGATCCCAGGGTTTCTGAAGCTCTACCTTACAAAGGGTGTAATAATAATACTAAAAATAAAATACATGGGTGGAAACAGTTTAATACACTTTAACCCTTTATATACATACAAACATAAGTCCAACGTGCAGTTTAAAAATTATTAATGAGAGTTAACTTTTTGTTTCACGCTATCGTGTCAGTGCTGACTCATAGTGACCCTGTTGGACAGAGTAGAGCTGTCCCCGTGGGTTAGGAGACCCTAACAGTTTATGGGAATACAAAGCCCCATCTTCCTCCTGCAGCGGTCAGACTGTTTCACTGTCAGCGAGTTGACTCAAACTCATAGCGACCCAACAGGACAGGGTAGGACTGCCCTTGTGAGATCCCCACAATGGAAGTCTTTATGGGGGTAGAAAGCAGCCAATGGTCTCAAACTGCTGATCTTTTTTTGTTGTTTTAACCCTTTTATTGGGGGCTCATAACATCCGATACGTCAATTGTATGAAGCATATTTGTACATATGTTGCCATCATCATTTTCTAAACATTTACTTTCTATTTGAGCCCTTGGTATCAGCTCTTTTTTCCCTCCCTCCTCCCCTGCCCCCCTTGATAAATTATAAATTATTATTGTTTTCATTTTTTGTTTTGTTTTGATATCTTATACCCACAGCTGCCTCCCTTCACCCACATTTCTGTTGTTCATCCCCCTGGGGGTGGGGATTATGCACTGATCATTGCAATTGGTTGCCCCTTCCTCACCTCCTCCCCCTACTTTCTCCCTACCCTCCTGGTATCACTACTCCCACTTCTGTTCCCGAGGGGTTTATCTGACCTTGACTCTGTGTGTGGTAACCTCTTATCTGTACTAGTGTACATGCTCTGGTCTAGCCAGAACTGAAAGCCAGGACTGGGGTCATGATCATTGGGGGGGGGGGCGGGGCTGATGCAACCTCAAAGAACCAGAGGAATATTGTGTGTTTCATACTGCGCCCTGGTTAAATCATCCTTTCTTGTGACCTTTTGTGAGGTGAGATCCTGTTGTCTTTAGATGGGTTTGGAGTCTCTGCTCCAAACCCCCTGGTTCTCAACTCTATGGGTTTTTATTGTTGTTTTGGATCTTCTGGTGTCTGTTAACTGATTCTGTCACCACCTCATGATCACACAGGCTGGTGTGCTTCTTTCATGTGGACTTTGTTGCTTCTCAGCTAGATGGCCGCTTGTTTATCTTCAAGCCTTTAAGACCCCAAACACTATATCTTTTGATAGCCGGGCACCATCAGCTTTCTTCACCACGTTTGCTTGTGCACCCATTTTGTCTTCAGCAATAGTGTTGGAAGGGTGAGCATACCAGAATTCCAGGTTGTTAGAACAAAGTGCTTTGTGTTGAGGGAGGGCTTGAGCAGAGGCCCAAAGACCATCCACTTCTTCAATGTATTGTCATATAAACATAGGTACATAGCCAATACCTCTATTTTTTTCTTAATTTTCTTTTGTTTTATAAATTATTTTATTGGGGGGCGGGATGCTCTTACAGCTCTTATAGCAATCCATACATCACTTGTATCAAGCACATGTGTACATATGTTACCATCATCATTTTCAAAACATTTTCTTTCTACTTTTTTAAAAGCATTTTATTGGGGGCTTGTACAACTCTTATCACAATCCATCCATCCATTCATGTGTCAAGCACATTTGTACATATGTTGCCATCATCATTTTCAGAACATTTGGAAACATTCTACTTGAGCCCTTGGTATCAGCTCCTCATTTGTTTCCCGCTTCCCTGACCCTCCCTCCCTCTTTACTGGGACAGAACAGAAAGCCTGGTCTTTCTCCAAGGAACAGCTGGTGGTGTCGAACTGTGGAGCTGATGGTTAGCAGCCCTGTGCATAACCCACTACAAAATTCCTCAGAAACATTCTCTTTTTCCCATACTTCATCCAGTCGTTTCTCAGCAGGCTTATCTTGTTGACTCTGTTTTCAAGATATGGTAAAAATGAAACCCCTTCTCACTACTCTATCTCTACCACCTTGTCCGAGCGGCCATCTCTCACCTGAATTACTTCAAGAACCCCTATGTGGTTCCATGCGTTTGTGTTTGTCCACCGCCTTCTGTTCTCCACACAGCACTCAAAGTAGAAGTCAGATCGTGTCATTCCTCTGTTAATACCCTGCTGTAGGCAAAGTGCTGTCAGCAGTCTGCAGGGCTCTGTGTAGCCCATGGCCCTCCTTACTCCTCTGCTTCTTGATCTCCTGGGGCACAGGGGTGCCTAGGAATATTTGAATATGCTGATCCCCTGCTTGGTAGACATTCTCCCTCCAGAGACCTGCATGGCCAGCTTCCTCACCTCCTTCATGTTTTTGTCAGCTTCCATTTTCCCCAGGAGGCCTCCCTTGACTATTAAAATCACAAACCCAGCCAGCTGCAATTCTCTGACACTCCTAAGCCCCCTTACCGAGTCCATTGCTCTCCTCTATACTGCTCACTGCCTTCTCACATGCTCCATGATGTGCGTATTATAAGTATCCTTTGTTATCTGTCCAACCCCTCTCCCCCCACCTCCACTGCCCAGATAAGCAAGAATAAGCTCTCCTGGAGCAGAGATTTTTTTTGTCTGGGTTGTACAATGGTGAATTCCAGGAGCTGGCACCTAACAGACACTTAATAAACATTTGGTATTGATGACCCCAAGGCTTCTGGGTGGATAATTGGAGTCGGAAGATCAAAAGAAAAGGGGCTACCTTTCTTTGGACCTCAGTTTCATCGTCTGTCAAAGATCAACACTGAGACATTTGAAAAAGCTATTTTGGGTGGCCTGAGGTTGTGTACGTTGGGTCAGGAAGGTTATTAAAAATATGACCCTCAGTTGGAATTCTGGCTTCATTCCTAAGTGACCTATGGCTGGAAAGAAACTAGGTCATGGACACTGGAGCCTTGGATGGGAGAATTGCAAACCCATGGTGGTAGCAGGGCTGTGGAAGTAAACACTGCTTATTTTACCAGGAGAAATAGAGCTGGGGAGAACGGACAGGGGTGGGGTGGCAACACGCGCAATCCCTCTTAAATCCCTCATCTGAGCCTGGTCATTTGCTTTCATGATACGCAGATCAGCACTCAAGTGAAAACTTAGAGGGAAACAGCAGTGAGGGATCTTTGTAGCTGAAGGAAGTGTTCCAAATTGGATGGTGCTGCTGGTTGCGCAGCCATAAGTTTACGTGAAACATTTTAACAGCAACAATAATAACAATAAATGCCCCAAATGAAATAGAAAGCTCTTGTGGAAACACCCATTTTCAAGTGTCCAAAGCCTATCGCTCTGTTGTTCAGTTCCCCATCTCCAGGACATTCCTGTGCAGATTCTAACTGTCTCAGAGAACTTTAACTCCCTCTTTAACTCAGAGAGATTGTCAATCTGAGTTTGCCTTCCCTGGAAATTCTCTCCAGGCAGGAAAGGGGAGTAAATGCAGTGTTGACCTCTTTATTCCCCTCAGTGGCTAGTGTTTATGCCTCGGTCAGCAGATTACTGTAGGGTCAACAGTTCAAAATCACCAGGAGCTCTATGTGAGAAAGAGGAGCTATTCTACTTGAGTAAAGAGTTAAGGTCTCAGAAACTCAGTTCTCCCTGTCCTATAGGGTAAGGTGACCAGATTTAAAGCGGGACACCATTGACCAGGGGTGGGGAGGGGGTTGATTAAAAATTTGGTCTATATGGACCAAATAGACTGGTCCCTAGCTTGTCATGCATTCTTTCCAAAAATTGGGACTTTTTTAAAATGCCAAAAATCAGGTCTGTCCTGCCAAAAGCGGGACATCTGCTCACCTTACTATAGGGTTACTAGGAGTCATCACTGACTCAGTAACAGTGAGTTTGGTTTGGTGTTTCAGAGAGTACTAGTTCTGTGCTACCTGCTGTACCATGGCTGAAATTAGTGGTTTCATGTATTTTGTCAATTTTTAAGGGTTGTTTATTTTGTTAATCTGAGTTGACTAGACAAACAAAATTCAAAGACATTCATATGTATATAAGAAAGCTTTATATACAAGAGCAGTTTTGTATTGAGAAAACAACCCAATCAAGTCCATAAGTCCAATATTTGCCCATATGTCTGATACCAATCTATAAAGTCCTTTTCAGACTCATGAAACACATGCAATGACGCCGAATGCAGGAAGATCACAGGCCAGTGGATGGAAAGTCTTGTGGATCCAGTGGTGGTGTAAGCATCTCAGGGCTGGCAGGGGTCTCTATGTGACTCCTCCAGCTCAGGGCACTAGCAGAGCTCCATGTGTCTTATCAGCTGGAATGTCTCCCAGGGAGTCAACCCCTGTCCTGCCTCCAGCAAGCTATTTATCTCCTTAGGGTCCCCAAATGAGGTCATCAAGCTGGGACCTGATTGACAGGCTAAACTCCACCCCTTCACTCTTAATACTCAAATTGACAACAGATTATATAACTACTTCATTTATAGTGTGAGGGCAGTTTCTATGACTGCTCATTTCTCATGGGTAGACACAGTTATATATTTCATATGTCATAGTATGTGTATTCATTTAATCTCTGGCTTCCCTCCATAAGACTCTTAAATTCCATGAGAGCAGGGACTATTTTATTTCTCATCACCACTGTATCCTCAAACTATGGACTTAATAAATGGGTGTTCAATTAATTTACTTTTTGAAAAGAAAAGGAATATTTAGAATATTCATTGAAAAATCACACACACACAAAATTAAAATGACAATTACCATTAAACTATACAAAGTCCAGAAAAATACAATAATGTGTTATGATGAATTAAGAGGCCACTTATTGATATCTGAAACAAAAATGCTGCGTTTCTTGTTTTGTAAGCAAATCAGAGCTGCATTTGTAAAGGAGAGTTTCCTTCAATGATAACAAGAAGGTGGTCTAATATAGGGGCTTAGGAAGCATGGCAATTGGGATTGGTGGAATTGTGAAAGTGATATTGTTTAGGGGGTTTAAAAAGTTTATCCCTGGTGACACAGTGGTTACACATTGATTTGCTAACCACAAGGTCTATAGTTCACACCCACCAGTGACTCCAAGGAAGAAAGATGAGGCTTTCTACTGCTGTACAATGTTGTCTTGCTTGGATCCACAAGCAATGCTTATGGCAGCAGCAGTCAAGAGATCAAATGACTCATCGCATTGCATAAATCTGCTGCACAAGGCCTCTTTAAAGTGATAAAAAGCAAGGCTGTCACTTCAAAGACTAAGGTGGGCCTGACTCAAGCTGTGGTGTTTTCATTCCGCTCAGATGCATGTGAACACTGGACATTGAATAAGGAAGACCGAAGAAGAATCAATGCATTTGAGTTATGATGCTGATGAAGAACATTGCAAGTGCCATGGGCTGCCAAAAGAACAAACAAATAGGTGTTGAAGAGGACATATCTGATTGGAGCACACGGGAGCAGATGAAGGGGGAGGAGGAGAGAGTGGAGCACATCCTGGCCCACCAGACCTTGAGGATGATGTTCCCACTCAGAGCAGCCAGTCCACAGAGAGGACCACATGGCCGGCCCCACTATAAAACACAACATCCCTCACTGACCCATAGCCCCACAGGGAACAACACAGGAGACACAATGTGGGAATTGCAACTGATCTGATCGTGCCACACCAAGGCAAAATACTAAGGGGGTGCAACAGAACAGCAAGAGAACGGAGCAGCGAGGAATGCCAAAGGTAGACTTTGGGGCCAGGACTTGGTGCCCCAACAAACTGGACTGGAAAACATTCCTAAAGGGCAACAAACAGTCCTTGAACTAACTACAAGCTTTTCTTTCTTGTGTTTTGTTTTTGTTTTTTTGATATTGGTTTGTTGTTGTTCTTTTGTTGTATATTGTTGCTTGCTTTTGCTCTGTCTTGTTTTTGTGCTTGTTATTATCTCTGCAGGTCTGTCTGAATAAGATAGGCTGAATGAACTCTCTGGAGGAGAAAACAACGGGGCCAACAGTTTTGGGGGGACATGGGAGAGGGGGAAGAGGGGGGAAAATTCGTGGTGTTAACAACCCAGGGACAAGGGAACAACAAGTGATCCAAATCAGTGGTGAGGAGGGCGTAGGAGGCCTGGTAGGGCGTGGTCAAGGGTGATGTAACCAAGAGGAATTACTGAAACTCAAATGAAGGCTGAGCATGATAGTGGGACAAGAGGAAAGTCAAGGGAAATAGAGGAAAGAGCTGTGAG
>NW_022103908.1:39321343-39330607 GCF_000313985.2 Echinops telfairi
AAAAAAAGAGACCCGAGAACTAGAAAGGCGAGGCTTCACCACCCATTTATCCCTCCGCCTTTCAACCAGCCCCACATGTGATTATCGGCAAGGCTGGCACAATTAACTAACTCAATGTCTGACTGTATTATTGTATTATCTCTCATGCTCTCGATGACTTTAATATAATGCTTATATATCTCAAACGTACATTTGTGCATTACTGAACCCAGAAGTAGTATTACTGAGCCCTCGATTAGCGGTGGGAGCTGGCCCCCCACCTCCTCATCGCCATTTTAATTTAGTGCTACAGAAGGGCAGCGAAAAAGAGGAAGACCTTTGACAAGATAGATTGACACAGTGGCTCATATATAGGGTAACTGCAATTGCAAGACTGGCACAGGAGTGGGCAATGTTTCATTTGTTGTACATGGGGCTCCTGTGAGTTGGAACTGACTTAACAGCACTTATCATCACCACCAACCACCACCACCAATAACAACAACAACAACAAAGGGTTAGTCTTGGAAACCCACAGAAGCAGTTCTACCCTGCACTACAGGGCTGTTATGATCGGAGTGGACTCAATGGCAGAGAGGCTATCCCAGTGAAAAGAAGTATGACTACTGAAGTATGGATGACTGGCTGGTTTTCAGAAGCATGTTCACTGAAGCGAGCTGCTGCTGATTGGCTGGTTTTCGGGAGTATGATGACTGAAGGGAAGTATTCCCGGATGGAATGAAGATGGAGTGCAATTAATCTTGATGGCTATTTGTTGTTGCTGTCAAAGAACAGTAATTCCTTTGTTTTTTGTTTTGTTATATATATATATATTTTATTGAAAGATCATTTTATTGGGAGCTCTTATAACAATCCATACATCAATTGTATCAAGCATATTTATACATATGTTGCCATCATTATTTTCTATTCATTTTCTTTCTATGTGAGCCCTCGTAACAGCTCCTCTTTTCCCCTCCCTTGCTGCCCCTTCCTTCCCCCACCCCCGTGACCCCTTGATAAATGATAAATTGTTATTTTCATATCTTACACCGCCCACTGTCTCCCTTCCCCCATGGTTTCTATTGTTTGTCCCCCTGGGGCGATGGTGGTGGTGGTTATGTGTCAATCATTGTGATTGGTTCCCTCTTCCTCCCCTCCTCTTCCCATCTTACCCCTACCCTTCTGGTACCACTACTCCAATTCCTGTTCCTGGATTCCATGGGTCATGATGTCTTATCTCTTATCTGTACCTGTGCACAATGACCGGCCTAGCCTGAAGTGAAAGGCAGGACTGGGGTCATGATAGTGGGGGTGAGGAAGCCTCAAGGAACCAGAGGAATATTGTGTGTTTCATGTGCTATCCTGTGCTCTGGTTGACTCATCCCTTCCTTGTAACCCTTCTGTGAAGGAATGTCCCATTGTCTACAGATGGGTTTTGGTTCTGTGCTCTGACCCCCCTCATTCTCAACAAGATGGTCTTTGTTTGCTGTCTTCTCATGCCTGTCACCCAGTCCCAACAACACCTCATGATTGCACAGGCTGGTGTGGTTCTTCCATATGGGCTTGTTGCTTCTCTGCTAGATGGCTGCTTGCTTAACTTCAAGCCTTTAAGACTCCAGACACTACCTTTTGATAGCCAGCCAGTCAGCTTTCTTCACCACATTTGCTAATGCATCCATTTTGTTTTCAGCGATTGTGTTGGGAAGGTGAGCATCACAGAGTGCCACTTTGTTACTAGAACAAAGTGAAAGAACAGTAATTTCTAAGAGGATAGAAGAGTTTTTCTTTTGTTTCAGTCTTGCTTCCATCAGTCAAGAAGGTTCTTGAGAGATCATCCAAAATTGTATCACTATGACCGATTCTTCTTACGGATAATGTTTCCTTTTCAGAGACCCAATTCCAGTTTAGGAGCCCTGATGGTGCCATGGTCAAGCATTTGGGCTACTAATCAAGAGGTCAGTGGTTCAAACACACCAGCCCCTCCATGAGAGGAACGGCCTGGGGATCTGCTCCAGTGAAGATGGTGGCCCAGGCACACTGCAGGGTAGTGCTCAGTCATGTCTGGTCAACAGGAGTCAGAATCAACTCCCTTACACACAACCACAATCACAGCTTGAATATCAACCAGTGTGATTGATGAGTATTTATGATTCTGGATAACAGACACCTAACAAGGGAGGCACACAAAGATAACTAAGAATATTCTAATGTGGGGCTGGAAGGCACTTAGAAGCTATACCCCATTATTTCTCAGCCCTGAAACCAAGTCCCTGTAACCTTTTCTGTCTGACCTGATATCCAGGTTGACTTTATTCTTGGGTTGACCATAGATTGTTCCCTCTCACCTGAGGAGGAAGATAGGAGCACATGTGAAGTAGTAGCGATAGCACAAACATGTAACGGTGGAGTGTGGGATTAATTATGTATCATGTCAAAGTGAGGGCCAAGATTCTCAATCCGAGAACTTCAAATTGTCCAATTCCCATCAGCAGGAACACAAGCCTCAGGAGTTTGTTCCACCCGGGGTGATTTCTAATGGAGCTATGTAATTTTATCATCATAGAGTTGTTGGATGGAGAGTGTTTTGAGAAATAACAATGTAAGAAGGGAAAAGTAACAGTGCTTCATCATTAGCTAACTAACTCACAGGGAGGTGGTGGATGGCTTCAGTTAGCAGTAAGATTTCCCCAAGGAGTCCTCGGTGTAGTAGTCACTCATTGAGCAGCTCGCTGCCAGGTCTGCAGCTTGGAACCACCAACCCCTCCAGGAGAGAGAGACCAGGGTTTCTACGCTGTAGAGAGTTTCGGAAACTCACAGGGACAGTTCTACCCCTTCCTGCGGGGTCGCTGTGAGTCTGCCTCAACTCGAGGGCAGTGAGCTTGGTTTGGGTTTGGTAAGAATTGTCTGTCAGGCAGTACCATCAGATTTAAAACTGATACCAAGCTGAGGCTGCAATCCTTCTAGCAAAAAAGGCCCTGGCTCCTGGAGCAAGGAACAAATTAAAAATAGGAAACAGGTCTTTGATATATGCTGTGTGATCCAAATACCTGTAGCTCAAGACCAAATCTTTGATTTTATGTATATACAGTAATTAAAATTCATGATCATCTGGAAGACCCAGTTTCAGTGATTGCAGAATAGATATTTTGAGATCACAGTTTGGGTAAAATCCAATTTTTGAAATAAGAACGTCATTTGTGTCATACCATTTTCATACAGATGCCTCTTTAGGGAGAAATCAGACCCGAAGGTGGATTTAAGAGGGGACTTCAAAAAGTGTGTGAAAAAATATTTCATTGTCTTTTAATTATATTTTCTCATAAGCTTCTTGAGTCCCTTCCAACCTGAAGGGCTCACCTTCGGAAACTATATCAGACAAGGTTCTGCTGATATTTCTTTTTAACATTTTATTAGGGGCTCATACAACTGTTATCCCAATCCAAACACACATCAATTGTGTAAAGCGCATTTGTACATTGTTTCTCAAAATTCTGCTGATATTTCTAAACAGTTCAGTGGCTAGTCCCTCCAGAGTGGATTTTCTATCTTTCCTCTGAGTCTGTTCTTAGTCTGCAAGCCCCACTGCAACCTGTCCACCACAGGTGACCCTGCTGGTGTGTGAAATATCTGTGGCATAGCTTCCAGCATCACACCAACATGCAAGTCACCACAGTGCAACAAACTAACAGACAAGTGGGAATAAACCTATTAACATGACTCAAATTAAAAAGACATGAAGATGCCCAAGTGTATTGACAAGAAATCTGAGCAACCGGAACTCCTTGGTATTGCTGATGTGAATACCAAATGATATCTACTGCCGTGGAATTGATTCTCATTCCTGTCAGTCAGTATTGACTGGATGAAAGTGGGAGTGATACCCCAGAGGGTGACTGATAATGTTCTTTAACATAAAATGAAAATCATGCCTCTAAAGTGAACCAGAGACATATCTAAACCATGGATGCATGAAAGTGTTTTGGGCTGCACTTAATCTAAAAACAATTTGTTCATATGACATGGCCCTGGTTGGTGCTCAACCTCATGCAGAGATTGTGTTAGTCTGGGTAGATTAGAGACACAAATTCATAGACACTCATGTGTATACGAGAAAGAGGTTTATATACAAGAGCAATTGAATATTGAGAAAACATCCCAGCCCAGTCCAGATCAAGTCCATAAGTCTGATACCAATCTATAAAGTCCTCTTCAGACTCACGAAGCACATGCAATGACACCGAATGCAGGAAGATCACAGGCCAGTGGGTTGGAAGTCTTGTGGATCCAGTGGCATTATAAGCATCTCAATGCTAGAAGGGGTCTCCTGGCTTCTCCAGGTCCAGGGCTTTTGCTGCCATCATCATAGCTTCATGTGTCTTGTCAGTAGAGAGTCTCTCAGGAAGTGAGCAGAGAGTCTCCCACCTCCAATGAGGAAAAACAGAAGTTCCCAGAATCCTTAGGCGAAGGCCGTGCCCACACAGAGGCCTCATTGGTTATGACCTGATTGACAGACTAGACTTCACCTCTTCACTCTTAATCCTCTCAAGTCCCAAATTGACACAGGATTTTGTAACTACCACAGAGATCACTGAAGATATGGGTACTACAGCAAATTGTGGTGAAGGAACTAGATGGTGCCCGGCTGTCAGAAAGAATATTGTCTGGGATCTTAAAGGCTTGTCTTCAGACAAACAGCCACCTAAGGGTGGCATCAATTAAGTCTATGTAGAAGAAAAACAACAGCCTGTGTGATAGAAGGATTCTAAATAATATAATCCAAATGTAAAGGAGGGAATGACACCAGAGTTTAAATTGTGAGCACCTGGTCTGCAGAAGGCAATGGATGACAGTGGAAGCCCAAAATGCATTTGAAGGGTTCATACATGGATTAAGCCTTTTGTGAATCCCTTCCAATCATAGCTGAGGGATGTGAACAGCTCAGTTATCAGACAGAGAGCATTGTAAAGTTGATTATAGCAGATGTAGTTAGGGACAAAATGTAATATCTTATGATTTGATTTCCGTTTTGACCCATTTTAAAGCTGGATCAGTTTTTTTTTAAATGATGGAAAATTATACGTGGATTAAAACTAATTAATCTTGGTGAATTCCCTCAGACCACTGGCCAAGGACGTGAACACCCTTGCTATCACGCACATTGCATTGGAAAGCGGCTGTCTGCAGATGCAGTTAGGTTCAAAGTTGGCATCCTATAATTTGATCTCCTTTATGGTCCATGTAAGTATGTCTTAGTTTTTAATACTTTCTGCTTTCTTTTCTATTGAAATGTTTATGTTTTACTTTTTTATTGTCGTTCATTTTTGTTTTCTTTTTTTTTAAATGTTTTTCTGTATATGAATTCCAGGATAGGAAAATCTATGGAGATATTAACTAGCGTTTTGGGGGAATATGGCAGGGAGGTTGTGGAGAAATGGGGAGCTAATAACGATCAGTACAAGATTGAAGAAAACGTTCTAAACTGATTGTGGTGATGATTGTACAATACATCTTGATATGAGTAAACTATTGAATTGTATGATATGTGCATTGTATGCCAATAAATTACAAGGAACTAACTGTGTGTGACCTCCTCCCTGGGGGACAGACAACTGAAAAGTGGGTTAAAGGAGACGTCAGACAGGGCAAGATATGACAAAATACCAATTTATAAACTATCAAGGGCCCATGAGGGTGGGGGTAGCGGGGAGGGAGGGGAAAAATGAGGACCTAATATGGGGGTTTAAGTGGAGAGAAAATGTTTTGAGAATGATGTACAAATGCGCTTTACACTATTGATGTGTGCATGGATTGCAATAACAGTTGTATGAGCCCCTAATAAAATGTTTAAAATAAATAAATAAAAAATAAATAAACTCTATAGTATAACTACTCCTTAAACTTTCTGAAAGTATAAATCTTTCTAGGAGGAAGCAGCCTCATCTTTGTCCAGTAGTGGAGCTGATATGTTTGAACTTCCAACCTTGTGGTTAGCAGTCCAGTGCTTATTCTACAGCATAGCCAGGGGTCCTTTGTAAAACAGCACAGCCACTCATAAATAAAAGGTTGTTTAAATGAAAATTCACTGCTATCAAGTCGATGTCTACTCAGAGGGGCTCTATAGACAGGGTAGAACTGCCCCTGTCAGTTTCTAAGACTAACTATTTATGTGAGTAGAAAGCCCAGTCTTTCTCCCAAGGAGTAGCCAGTGGTTTCGAACTGCTGGCCTTGTGGTTAGCAGCCCAATGCTTAGTCTCTTAGCTAGTTGGACTTACACGACCATAGTATGATCTGTGTCATCCCCAGGTATTTGCTCCACCAAAAAAATGAGAACTTAAGTTTATTTTTAAAAAATCTATACACGAATGTTCATAATAGCCCCAAATTGGAGAAGACCCAAATGTCCTTAAAGAGGTGAGTGGATAAACAAACTGAAGTAGATCTTTACAATGGAGTGCTACCCATCAATAAAAAGGCATAAACTTAGAAAACAAATCCAAACCCTTTGTACTGTGATTTGGGGGAGGGTTTTACAGAGATCAGCTTTAGGGATGAGTCTCAAAAACACTGCTAGATTCCAAAGTGTGTGATTCTATTTGTTGATATTGTGGAAAAGGCTGGAGAACAGACCCAGTGGGTGTCACGGGTCAGCATCGGAGAGAGATGTGACTACAAGGTGGGAGCACACAGCAATATCACCCCCTAAAAATGACATATTCTAACCCATGTGATTAAAAATGAGTAAATAAAATTTCTCTAACAAACAGAGTTTAAGAATTATTTTCCAAAATTGAGAACAATGAACTTTCAAGGTCAGGGTGTCTCCAGGAACATTGGAACTAGGAGAACAAGACTGAAATAAGCATTAATCGCTCAGGAAGGAAGTTAACCTCACTCTTGATTAAGGATCATGTTTTTAGTACTTTCAACTTAAAAGTTTTTTATGTCCCTTTCACAGTAAAGTTGTTTTTAATAATATTTTATTGTATCTTCCGTGATGATTTACCCAGCAGTTTAGGTTCCCATTCAACCATTCAGCAATTTGTACACAAGTTGTTCAGTGACATGGGTGATCTTCTTACAACGCTAAGAGCACTCTTTGTGTTTCCATTAATCTGCTTTTTTACACGATCATCTTTGTTTTAAAGTAATTGTTGATGGTTCGGTCCCACAGAGATGATGATGATGATGATGACGACAATGTGTGTGTGTGTGTGTGTGTGTGTGTGTGTGTGTGTTTAAAGAGACAGTACTCTTGGGTGGTAGTCTTACTTTTGTGAGCCAATCTGTTATTTAGCTGAAAGGTTATTTTGTGTTCAAAGTTTTAAAGGTTTTAAAGTGTATCTCAAGGAATCTTCCCATGTCAGTCCAGTCAGCCCACTTTTTCTTGGTAGGAATTTGAGGTTCTGCATCCGTCACATTTTTCTCTCCTTCTCTTAGTGCCTGATCCCAAGGGTCAGTTGTAGCCGGGGCTTTATGAGTTCTTGTGGCCTTTTAGCTTATTTAAAAACAGTGTGGGAAGCATCGATGTAAGTAATTATTCATCGTTATCAGGTACCTTATGCTTTAGAGCATTTTAATTGCATTGGGTTTCATAAATTTAAATTTGGCAGAACCGAGTATGCATAAAAGTGTCTTCCATGTGTTTTCATGACTTGATAGGTAAAGAATCTGTCTTTATTGCTGAATAATATTCCATGATGTGAATATACCACAATTTAAACTTATATCTTTTCACTTCTTGAAGGACATCTTGATTGGTTGCTTCCAAGGTTGGGGATTGTGATGGAAGTGTGACATACATTCAAGCGCAGGCTTTTGTATAAACCCAAACCAAACTTACTGCCGTTGAGTCAATACTGACTCACAGCGACTCCTGTGAGTTTCTTCTGTAACTGTTTACAGAAGGAGAAAGCCCCATCAATTTGAAGTCACTGGGGTAAATACCAGCAGAGAGCATTGCTAGGTCATACAGTTAGACTAAGAACTCCCTGTGGCATAATGGTTAAGTACTCAGCTGCTAACAAAAAGGACAATGGTTTTAACCTACTGGTCACTCCATGGGAGCAAGATGTGACTATCTGCATTTGTTAAGATTATACCTTGGAAATCTTATGAGGATATTCTACTCTGGCCTGTAGAGTTGCTATGAGTCAGTATCAATTAGATGGTGATATTTTGATGGTAAGACTGTGTTTGGTTCTGTAAGAAACTGCCAAATTGTCTTCCAAAGTGGCTATACCATTGGTGATCTTAAGTACAACAGAACAAAATATGCCCAGACCCCACAACCAACACTTTAACTGTTCTGTCAATCCACCTAACTGAGGGTCTTTCTTGCTCAACTGGCCCTCTACTTTATCAAACATGACGTCCTCCTCCATCAATTGGTCCCTGCTGATGACAAGTCCACCACTTCATTGCAGTATTACATCATGTGAAGTTGATCCAAACAGTGTGCTCCTAAAGGAGTTTTCATCCTTTGCTGTACAATTAGTAAGAAATGTGAAGTTGCAACAATAGAAGAGACATTAGTTCAAGAAATTAAAGCAAGAGGGGGTAGCTCCACCTGGTTGAGCTTTCAGAGTATGCATGTTTCCCACTAGGTGAGCATTGAGCAACTCACTCTGAGCTAGTGCACTCAATGGCATTGTCTGGGAAGGTTCTCTCTGGTCACAGTGAATTTTTTCATAAAAGTTGTTTTGCTCAAACCTCATTTTTTGTGCTGTGCGATTTAAGTGAACAATGTGCGGCTGTGAATTTTGTTTCCTGCTCTGGAAAAATGCCACAGAAACTATTGTGATGTTGAACACAGCTTACAAGGACAGCACTATGGGATAAACACAAGTGTAAGAATGGTTTTCTCATTTCCAAAAAAGGTGAAATGTCAATTGATGACAAACCTCATCTGGACGTCTATTGACTTCCTGAATGGATGAAAATATCAACAAAATTCGTGTACTTGTGCTAAAAGACTGATGATGGATCATTGAAGAAGAGATAGGGAAGTTATCTGGACTATCTTGGATCTCAGTTCAGTGGATTTTAACACAAGATTTGGGGATGAGAAAGGTTGCTGAGAAATTTTTGCCTCAGGTTCTGACTGACCAGGAAAAGAGCATCGAGTGGAAACATGCCGTGCTTTGAAAGAACAGTTCCACATGATAGTGGGACAGGAGGGTAATCGGGAAATAGAGGAAAGAGCTGGGAGGAAAAGGGCATTTATAGAGGTCTAGATAAAGACATGTACATATGCAAATATATTTATATGAGGATGGGGAAATA
>NW_022103908.1:39331249-39335328 GCF_000313985.2 Echinops telfairi
GATGAGAAATACAACTTTCCCTAATTCCTAAATGTTTCCTCCCCGCTCCCCCTACCATGACTCAAATTCTACCTTGCAAGTCTGGCTAGACCAGAGGATGTACACTGGTACAGATAGGAACGGAAAATACAGGGAATCCAGGGTGGATGAATCCTATAGGACCAGAGGTGTGAGTGGCGAAACAGGGAGGGTAAAGGGAGAGTGGGTAGGAAAGAAGGAATCTATTACAAGGTACTATATGTGACCTCCTCCCTGGGGGACAGACAACTGAAAAGTGGGTGAAGGGAGACGTCGGACAGGGCAAGATATGACAAAATACCAATTTATGAACTATCAAGGGCTCATGAGGGAGGGGGGAGCGGGGAGGGAGGGGAAAAATGAGGACCTAATGTTGGGATGTTCTTGATGTCATCCCCACAGCTTGTCAGGCCTTCTGTCATTAGTGTTCAAAGTGACAAATATGTCCCTTATATGATCTCTAAATGAATGTGGGATATACTCAACATGTATTTTTGCTCTCATTATCTCGTTTTAATTTTCTTAAGCTTCATCCTGAATTTGCAAATTAGCTGTTGATGTCTGTTCCACAGTTGGCCCCTGGTTTCTCCATCATCTCTTCTGACATGTGTAGTTAATTAGAATCCCGTGCATTTCATCTGGAAAGTCCACATGTATAGTTGTCATTTATGTTTCGAAAAACAGATATTTGCAGTGAAGAAGTCATTGGCCTTGAAAACTTTATTACCTGATCTCTAACTAGGTGCCTATCACGAAAATCATATTTTCATACTTCTCTTTGTTTCCAACATTGTCTTCAACTTTCACATTCCAATCAGTGATGATTATCAATGCATCTTGACTGCATGTTTGATCAATTTCAGAATGAAGAAGCTGGTAGAGTTCTTCAATTCCTTCACCATTGGCTTTAGTGGTTGTGAGTAATTTGAAGAATAGCTGTAATACTAATCTTCCTTGGAGTCGTATGCATGATCACATCACATACAACATTGTACTTTATGGCAGACCTTGGAATGGCCTTTTGACAATGAATGTGATGCCACTCCTCTTGAAGTTTTCATTCCTGGAACAGTAAATCATATAATTATCCAATTCAAAATGGCCAATACCTTTCCATTTCAGCTTACTTTTGCCTAGGAGAGTGATCTTTGTGAATTTAATTTCATGTCTACTTCCAATTTTCTTAGATTCATACCTTGTGCATTTAATGTTTTGACAAGTAAACATGTTTGCGGTTGTTTCTTTTCCACTTGAGTTTGCTCCATCAGCAGAGGAAGGTCTTAAAAGCTGTGCTCCACATACATTATTAAGGGCAACTCTACTTTGAGGAGGCAGCCCTTTCTTACTCTTATTTTGAGTGCCTTCCAATCTGAAGGGCTCATCTTCTGCAGCACAATATGAAACAATGTATGGCTGCTATTCAGAAGGTTGACAGGTTTTATTCCCTCAGAAGTAGACTGCCTATCCCTTCTTCCTAAGTTTCAGAGGCTTTTCCTAATCTAGAAACTGCTGAAACCTGTCCACCATGAGTGGCCCTGCTGGTATTTGAAATACTGGTGATAAAGCTTCACAGCAACACACAAGCCAAAGTCTGACAAACTGACAGGTGGGTGGTAGATCTTCAAGGTATTCCTGTACAGATGGGAGAAATTTGAGGGAAATTAGGAATCATAGGCCACCAAGGAACTCAAAACAAATAAAATAATCACAAAAACCAAACAGAACACTTTACATTAGTTCTCAAGGCTTGAAAATAATTGTTTCTTCTTTGAGACCTTCTAGGCAATGGCCCTGCCCTTCGGAGTCAAGGTGTTGGCCATGTGCCTTGCTTTGTGAACCATCTACGATCCTTGGTTCCTCACTGGACTTGCTTTTTTTCCTTTTCCCCCCACAGGCACCCAAGTGGGGGTTCCCCGGCCCCAGAGACACTAGACGTGCCTCATGCGCACGCAAGAATCCATGCGGCCTGAGCGGTGGCAGCCACCAGGTTCCCACTCCCAGCGACCACCAGGCCGGCGGATGCGGGTGAACTTGCTTTTTATGTCCCTAATCCCACCAACAGCATCTTCAAGGCAATCAAGACGTTTACTCTGAGTCATCTTAAAGCTCTTCCGGCCTCTACCCACTACCCAATTCCAAAAGCACTTCCACATTCTAGGTATCTGTTAAGCAGCACCCCACTCCTGGTACCAAATACTGCCTTAGTTATCTAGTACTGATGTAACAGCAATACCATAAATGGATAGCTTTAACAAACAGATTTTTGTTTTCTCACAGGTTAGGAGCATAGAGATCAAAATTCAGGATGTCGCTCCAGAGGAAGGTCTTGAAAGCTTTCTCTCTGTGTCTGCTGTCAGGGAAGGTTCTTGTCTTCTTTTAACATCTGTCAGCCCAGCGTCCCTTGGAGATCTCCCTGTGTCTAGGCATCAGTCTTCCCCCAAACGCTAGGAGGTACTTAGTGCCAAGACCCTGGGTCCATGCTCCACTCATGGCTCTTCTTTCTTGGTACTGAGGCCCCTCTTTTTCTTCGCACTTCTCTCTCCTCTTCTCTCTTGCAAGATAAAAGATGGTGAAGACCACACCGCAGGGACACGTCCCTTAAATTGAATCAAGACTGTGACCTGAATGAGTCACTTACAAGTCCCTTTAAAATTGATTGGCTGATCACATCAGATCACATCATGGAAAATGATTGTACATTCCATACTCGTTAAATTACATCAGTACATAACTGGTAATCATTGTCTAGCCAAATGGACACATGTCTGAGGGGACACAAGCCAATCCATGAGGTAGCCCACACAACAAGCAATGATAACAAATAATTATTTCTGACAGGCTATAGACACAGATCATTGATTACAAGCTGGTACACATTTTGCTCTAACATATGTCTGCTCTTGGTTAGGAGCTGGGCCTTCAGAGAGGAAGCTTTCTTTCCTGTCTCCCTGCTCCTTTGGGCGCTTGTGGTCGGGATGACATATGCAAATAGATGAACTGAAGTACCATGTGGTTGCCATCATGAAGAGTGTGGGGGACCACAGGGAGGAAGTGATCCATTAGCCTGGGGAAGTTGGGGAACACTTCCCAGGGAGTACGCCTTTAGAGCTGAACAGGAACCCAGAAGGGGATGGGACAGATGCAGTGTCTGGCCCTCTCTACTAAGGAACTGGGGCCACGTTCCACTCTTCTTGCAGCCCAGACTCTAGGGGAGAACACAACTCTGTCATTGAACTGCAAGCCAGTGTAATGTATTAGGGTTTTAAAACAAAATCTATTTATTATTGACAGCCTGCACGTCAGAAGTCCAGAAAATCAGGGCTAGATTCTCTGTTTTGTTTCGAGGCAATCTGAAGCTCATTTAGGTTGATGACAGAATTCTGTTCCTTGCTTCTCTCCTCCTTCATCAAGGCAGCAGCATGACCAGTCAGCACTCTGCTTCCACAGCATAAACTGATTATCTCTGGTTTCCCCTCCTGCCTTCTCTTTTGCTTTTAAGGGTGATTCCCTTGGGTCCACTTAAATGGTGGGTCCAGAATAATCACCCTATTTTAAAGTCAACTGATGGGTAATTTTAATGACATTTGCAAAGTCTCTTTTGGCTGTAGGCAGTAGAGTCACAGGCCCAGGAATTAGGGTGTGGAATCTTTTGGGACCATGTTTCTTCTTGCCTCCTCTACTGTGTCAGCTAGCAGTACCTAGCATCCAAGGGCCACTCCACGTCTTCAGCTAGGCGACTGGGGGCAGAGGGCCCACCAGGGCCCTTCCTTTCCTGGGAGTTAGCAGTGAAGGTGATGGACAGGAGCCCAGGATCGCCATGTAAGAGTAGGCCTGTAAAGATTCACTAATGTTACTATCAAACCCATGACCAACATTTTAAAAATTGGGGACGAGTATCATGGAAGCATAGGCTTTCTGATTTCTCTTGAAAACGCATCTGCCCTGGCAACACTGTTACAGGCTGGGCTGGAGCTGGGGGGCATTGAAGAAGAGGGCAAGTGTACACTTTTCACTCCCAGAGCCCCGCGTCTTCCAGTCCCCCACCCCACCCCACTCTGAGT
>NW_022103908.1:39336040-39341908 GCF_000313985.2 Echinops telfairi
CCGTTCGCTCGCGGGGGAAGGGGGGTGGGGGTGCGCTCTGCCCCTCTAGACTGGCCGCGGGCGGAGCACCCCGAAGCGTGGCATCCGAGCGCCTCCGCGCGCCAGACGCCTCCGGGGCTCCGGAGGAGAAAGCGAACGGGCTAAACGCCCGCTCGGGCTCCTGGGACGAAGCCCGACCCTGCTCCTGGGGGCGGAGGCGCCTGCGGTTCTCGGGCCCAGGGTGTGACTGGTCCCCGCCGGGCGCCCCGCGCTGGAGCGCGCGGGCCCCGCGGTCCCCTGGCGGGAGTCGCGCCTGCGGGAGTCACCAGGGGACCCGTCCAGCCCGCCTGGCGCAGGCCTGCTCGCAGAAGCCGCCCTCCGGCGGGGCCGAGCCAGGATCTGCGGCCGGGGCGCGGCCCGGGGCCCGTGCGCGCTCCAGCTGCGCCGAGTCAGCATGGAAGCCCGACCCTCGCAGGATGTGGAGCTGAAATGTGCTGATGCCGCCCTTCGGGCTCAGATGCCCGCGGAAGGTTTGCTTTCGTTCCGGCTGCCTAGACTTTGGGAAGAATCGGACCCTCCACGCTCCTCTCTGAAGGGGGATGTGTCCTTGCGCTGGACACCAATTCAGAGTCGAGAGGGAGGCCGGACTCCACTGATGAGGAAGCCACGCATTGACTCGGGAGACCTGAGCTGCCCGTTAACAGGGACCTTGGCACCTGTCCTGGAGGCTCTAGTTCCCCCCTCGGTAAAGTGAGGCGGATAAATCACACCCACTTTGAAGCCAAAACGGAGCCCTAGTGGCGTACTGGTTTTGCAGTGGGCTGTCGCCCTCAAAGCCAGCAGTTCGAAACCACCAGCCGCTTCTTGGGAGAGAGACAGGGCTTTCTACTCCTGTAGAGTCTCAGAAACCCTTAGGGGCAGTTCTACTCTCTCCTGTAGGGTCTCTCTGAGTCGGCATCAACTCGATGCCGGTGGGTTTGGTTTTGCTTGGGCAGCCTTGAAGTTGTGAGAGACAATGCAGTTCCAGCCCTGGGCGTAGGGCCTGGACCGTGATACTGACAGCCAGCCAGCAGGCCTCGCCTGGTCCACTGAGATGTGCTGCATTTCCTTTCTGTTGCGAAGAGTTTGCGAGGGAGGTGGAGAGTGTGTCTCATGCTTGAACTCTGAGCTTTGCAGAATAAGCCTGCCGCATCCACGTGGTCTCCTGCAGCCTGCAGGAGAATCCAACTAAGGGCTTGTGCATGGTGGTGATGGGGGCAGCTAAAACTGAGGTGCTGTGGTCTCCCTCTTCCTGGGATTCTGGCCTCCAGAGGGACTGGCCACTTTCACCAGGTGGATTCTCATCTTGTCCCTTATCCTTAAAGGAGCAGGCAAAGGAGAAGGAGGTGGGAAAGGATTCGTGGTTTGCTCTCCCACTGCCATCTCTGACCCCAATCAGGCCCTACTTCTCACCACTCCACACCCTGCAGGACGATGGGTGGAGGGACTGTGCTCATGAGGCTCTTTTCTGGAAAGCAATCTCTTTAACCGCAGATAGATATCCTCTTGTGGACTTAAAGCTGCTCTAAGAAAAGAATGTAGAAAGGTATCTGGAGCCCCCTGGAAATGCAGGGAGGACTGAAAACAGCAGCACACTTTTGGCAGATCCCTGAGTGTGTGGTTTTGCCAGATAAGTAGTTACAGGTTGGGCTGCTAACCACAAGGTTAGCAGTTTGAAACCACCAGCCATTCCGAGGAAGCAAGATGAGGCTTTCTACTTCCGTAAAGATTTGCAGCCTCGGAAACCTGCCGGGGCAGCTCTACTCTGCCCTAGAGGGTTGTTATGAGTAGGAAGAGACTGGGTGGCAGTGGGAGTTGAGGCTTTTATCTTTCAAATGGGCTCAAACACAACCATTGAGAGGATGGCAGAAGAACGGGCAGTCAGAATTGACTTGGCAGCACCTAAGCAGAACAACATGTAGCTGGGCTTGCTGTGACGTGGAAGGCACGTGCACAGCTATCTACCCCCAGCTGATCTCGGCCACAAGTTCTTCCCATTCCCCAGTACATGCCTCTTAGCAATGTGCCTTTGCCGCTCTTTACATCACCAGTTGGAGTTGATTTCACCACGCCTTGAGTCTAGGCTTGGCTTTGAGGCTTGCTCTGACAATACAACATAAGCAGACATGGCACATAGAGGCATGGAAAGGACATGTGCATTGAGACTTGCTCTCCTGATGCTCCTGGGAACCCATTGACCATTACTACGAGAAAGCACCCTGCCTAGCCTGCTGAATGATACACATGGCCACGACATGTGCCTGAGGCACCCCTAGACCATCTAGCCTCAAATGAATTTCAGGATCACTGAGTTGACCCTGACTTGAAGAACTACCACCTGACCCACAGAACTTGGGAAAACAATAAGTGTTTGTTTAGGTGACTGTTGGTCAGGGTGGTTAGCAGAAACTGTTGGAAACAGCTCAGTATTACCAGATGTTATGATCTACAGAGAAACCAGAAGTTCACATTTTTGTGTAAGTTCCAGTTTAAAAAAAATTTATTTTGAATTAGTAGCCAATATCCAAACGGCACTTTCTGGGCCAAATAAAACACATCTTTAGACGGAACTTGGCCTATTGGTTGTTGATTTTGCAACTTTTAGCCCAGAGGGGCATGGGCTGCCTTTATGGGCACTGTGTGGACCCCTAGTCTTTCTCCTTCCTCGCTGCCACTGCTGTGCCCCATCTCACCCCTAGCAGTGACTTCTTTGTAGACTGTGGACTGCCCACAATGGACGTCTCGACCCCTGCACAGCCTTGCCACCTGAACACGTAAGCTTCTGGGACTGCTGGTCTGCACAGAGCAGTGACACCTGAGATGGATCCCTGTTTTCGTTTCTTAGTGCCGTTGAAACGGGAGGATAGGCAATGGGCGACTTTCGCAAACAGAATTTTATTTCCTCACAGTTCAGAAATCTGGATTTGTGGTCCTGGCTCTTGGGGAAAGTTCTCTCTCTGTGCTCTGGGGAAGCATCCTCCTCTCAGCTTCTCTAGCATCCCTTTAGCATTCCTGGGAGCTCTCCATGTGGCACCTGTCATTCCTCCACTCCTGCTCCCTGGCTCGTGTGCCCAGGCTGCTCCTTTCGTATCTCCAAAGGGATTGGTTGAAAACACACCTTGCACAGTTATGGACTTATTGACATAACAAAGAGCATCCATTCCCAAATGGGATTACATCCACAGGTGTAGGGCTTAAGACTTGCAACACATTTGGGGGGAAGCATGATTCCATCCAGAGTAACCCCCAGTGAAGGAGGGTGGGAAGGCTGCTCCTGGTGTTCATGAGATAAAGCATAGAGGTGAGGCTGGCGGTGGGACAGTGGACTCGTTCACCAGTCTCGAACAGAGGAATGAGTTCATGTAGGAAAGTAGGGGAGGTAAAGTTGGAGAGAGGGCTAGATGAGAGATTACTGAACCCTTAAATGCTAAGCCAGGTGCTTTGGACTTGATTCTACTGGTGAAGAGTCATTATTCAAGACAAAGAGAAGTCAACTCTCCCCTCCCTCTTGCACTCTCTCCTCTCCACTTCTTCTCCCTCTCTTCTCTCTTCTCCCTCTTTCTCCCCTTGGTGGCTATGGGGAAAGTTGCTGTAGAATCACGAGACACCATCTTCCCAGGACAGGTAGGGAACTGGCCAGAGGAGGAAGCAGCTACTACATGGAGACGGGAGAAATAAAGAAACCAGGTCCTCGAGGCAATGGAATCTCTATGGTAGTCCTGAAGATGCCCACGTAGTAAACTTCCTTGAGACAACGTCTGTCATGCGCCAGTCCTACCAAGTCCTCTTTCTGTGGTTGATATTTGCAACTAAATGTCCCCCAAATGATTCGCTTTTCTTACAATGAAAACTTACAAGTTTGGGGAGGAAAAAACGCCCCCCACGAAAGTCTTAAATCCATTTTTAAGTTGTGGCAAGAAAGGTCACAACTATGAAAAGAGAAGAAACAGAAAATCAAGAGAAGTCAAGTTCTGTCATATTTCCATAGAAACAAGCAGCAGTAGCCAGGTGGCCGTAGCTTCGACTGGTGGTCCTCGATCTCGACTGCAGACCAGAATCATCTAGAAACTTAAAAGAATGGAACAACTCTGGGTCTCACCTCCCCGAAAGCGGGGCGCGGCATCTGGTTGTGTCTAAGCTTCTGAGATGCAGCCCTGGTGGCCAGTGGTTACATGTGGGACTGCTGGCTGCAAGGTCAGCAGTTCCAAACTGCCCGCTGCTCTGCGGGACAGAGACGGTGCTCTGCGTCTCATAGAGTTACAGGTTCAGAAACTCACAGAGGCAGTTCTACTTTGTCCTCCAGGGTCTCTGTGAGTCTGCACCCAGGCAATGGCAGTGGGGTGGGGTTGGGCTATGGGTATGGGTGGTAAGAACCACTACCTTAGTTGGTTGGCCAGCACTTCCTGAAGGCTGGGTGCTGTCTTGAGGTGCACAGTTACAAAATAGGCGATAACTGTGGGAACAGCGGCTGTCAGTTGCTTTCATGGTTGATCTGGGCAATGGAAATAGTCCCATGGCACGCACTCTGGTTAAGTGCTTGCTGCTACAGTGAAAGTCCCGTAGTTTGAACTCCGCGGGAGAAAGGTATGGCAGCCCTCTTTCTTACAGATTTAGAACCTGAAAAACTTGGTGGAGCCGTTGTGGGGCTGCTATGAGTCGGAATGGCCTCAGTGGCAGTAGATTTGGTTTGGTGTGGGCTACAGTTCCCGGGTACACTTGAAAAGTGCATGCATGCATGTAGGGCGGGCCAGCGAGGGAGTAAACAATGAAGGTGGAAGGTGGGAGGGAGCACTGGACTGGGGTTGCACAACTCATTTTAAAGGTGATTTAACCACGGGGGTAAAAATGTTCTAAAATGCATAATGAATTGTGGTAATGAATGTATAATATTCTCAATATTATTGAATGTTTGAATGATTGAAATGTGTGAAATGTAAAAAAAACAAAACAAAAACAAATCAAGCAATTGAAAATGAACAGAAGACACGGACAAACACTTCACCAAAGAAGACATGCAGGCAACCA
Organism: Echinops telfairi; assembly: GCF_000313985.2. NCBI lineage: Eukaryota > Metazoa > Chordata > Mammalia > Afrosoricida > Tenrecidae > Echinops > Echinops telfairi. The sequence goes on from NW_022103908.1 coordinate 39,341,084, forward strand.
ACATACATGAAGAAATGCTCAGTTATTAGTCATGAAAGAGATGCAAATCCAACAACAATGAGATATCGTTTCAACAAACATGAAGAAATGCTCACAGTTATTAGTCATGAAAGAGATGCAAATCCAACAACAATGAGATATCGTTTCACCCCAGCATTAATAGGGAAATTAAAAAAATCAGAAAATGACCAATGATGGGGAGGGTGTGGAGCCCCTGGAACCTCAAACCCTGCTCGGGGGGCCTGTATCATGAGGCAGCCTCCATGGGAAGCGGTGAGGCACTTCCTCAAAAAGTCAGAAGTAAAACTATCTTGGGACCCAGCAATCCCTCTGCTTCACACGTACCCTAGAGGAATAAGCTATGAAACACGAACAGATACGTCCACACCCATGTCCATAGCTGTGTTGTTACAATAGCAAAAAGGCAAAGGCAGTCTGAAAATCCATTCATGGAATTATGGATAAACAAACTACACACACACCATGGGAGACTCTACCACATTAAGAATAAAAATGAATCTGCAAAATACTTCATAACAAAAACAAACAAAAAAATAAAAAAAATACTTCATAACACGGATGAACCTGGAAGACATTTGTTGAGTGAGATAAGTCAACCGCAAAGAACAGATATTGTATGAGAGCATTATTATAAGTCAAGTAAAGGTTTTCACACTAAAAGGAATACTCCTGGATGGGGTGGGAGGGGTCTGGTGGCATAGTGGTTATGAGTTTGGCTGGTAACCTATAGGGGCAGTTCAACTCTTCCCTATAAGGTAGCTTTGAGTGGAAATCAACCTGAAGGCAGTGAGTGAGTGAGTGAGT
>NW_022103908.1:39342565-39397820 GCF_000313985.2 Echinops telfairi
GTGGGTGGGTGAGTGAGTGAGTGAGTGGGTGGGTGTTGGGCGGGAAAGGGAAGATAAATGATTGCCTAGAGGGTAGTCACACGTTAACTTGGGTGAAGACTAAAATTCCAAATCACTGCTTTCAAAGGAATTTTGACTCATGGTGACTCTATAGGACAAGGAAGAAGTGTTCTGGTGGGTTTCCGAGACTGTAACTCTTTACAGGAGTAGAAAGCCTCATCTTTCTCCTGTGGAGTGCTTGGGGAAAGTAAGAAGTAAATAGGCAACAAGTGATGGAAACAGGGGAAGACACTGGGGGGAGTGCATGAATGAAAAGCAACAGAAATAAACACTGTTAGATACACATTCTGCATTCATGACGATCTACTAGTATATGCATGGATAGACCCTCATGTTGAGTGAGTGTGAAAGGGAGAGTGGCAGTATACCTATGAATATATAGATGGTTGGCAAAGGATATTTGTATCAGTGTATTTACCTCTGCTGCAAATATGTTCATGAATATGATGGAGCATACAGATAAAAGTCATGAAAACTTCATAGGCATAATCAGACACTTTGAAGGAATGAGTCATGGGATGTGGAGGCTCAGGACCATGGTCTCATGGGATACAAGGCCAATTGGCATAGCGTAAGTTACGAAGATTATGGGAGTAGTGGCCACAGTCTTAAAAGTTTGCATTCAGCACAACTCTCGGCTCAGCTATTGATCTAAGGTGTAACTATTGGCCCTTCCCTGTACAAAGGAAGTCAGTGTTAGGAGGATCAAAGATGCATGGAAACAATTAGTCCAATGGACCATGTGCACATCAGTCTTCACTAACCCTGAGACCAGAAGAACTAGATAGTGCTGAGCTACCATTCACTACCAACTGCTCTACAAGGGATCCAATGCTAAGGTCTTGGATAGAGTGGGAGAAATATGTGGAACAAATCTCAATGTTGTCTTAAAAAGACTAGACTTCCTGGTCAAACAGAGACTGGTGGAATCCTCATGACTGTGGCCCTTAGTCACGCTTCAGGTCTGGAAATGAACTTATCACTATGAGTTTTTCTGAATCACCTCCAACTCAGAACCCTATGCCTAACAGAACAAAACATTGGCTGGTCCTTCTCCATCCTCACAATTACTGTTATGATTGAGCCCACTGTTGCATTCCCTGTATCAATCCATCTCATTCAAGGTACCCCCCTTTTAGCTGACCCTTGACTTTACCAAGCATGATGCCCCATTCCAGGGACTGGTCTCTCCCTGATAACATGGCCAAAGTTCATGAGATAAAGTCTTACCATGCTCCCCTCTAGGTAGCATTCCAGTTGTACTTCCTCCTAGATAGATTTGTCTGTTCTTCTAGCAGTATGTGGTACTTTCAATGTTCTTCACCAACACCATAATTCAAAATAATCAATTCTTCATTGTCCAACTTTCACATGCTTATGAGGTGACTGAAAATACCATGGCTTGGGTCAGGCACACTTTAGTTTTCAGAGTGATATGTTTGCTCTTTAACATTTCAAAGAGGTCATATGCAGCAAATTTGCCCCATGCAAAGGGTCGTTTGATTTCTTGACTGCTGATTCCATGAGTATTGGTTGTGGATTCAAATAACATGAAATACTTTACAATTTTAGTCTTCTCTATTTATTGTGATGGTATCTATGGGTCCAATTATGAAGATTTGGGTTTTCTTTACATTGCGCTGTAATCCAAGTCTTTGATCTTCACACAATAGATGGGTTGTAGCAGGAGCAATAACACTACGGAAGTACTCACACCTTAGAATGATCGGCCACTTAAGATCAAGTGGGCAGCACTTAGCCGTGGACAAAGTTCAGAAAGGTTGTGAGAGAAAGAGGAGTGGAAACAGGAAGGAAATGGGATTAATGATACTACATTGTGAAGATTGCTGCTAATCTTCGTGTTATGACATGGAAGAAAACATGTATGATCTGCTCATCTTTTCTGTAAATCACCGATCAACACACACGTGCACAAACCAGAAAAGTAAAACAGGTGGGGGGGGGGGGTAAGCTTTAGAAACTGAAGGTAAACTAAACGACAACAACAAACCCATTGCGGTGGAGTGGATTCCGACCTATAATGCTCCTCAAATCTTATGCCAACATGCCCGTATTGCTCCCCAACAGCCCTGCTACAGTCCTTCCTCCTGAAAGCTTCTGGAGGCTGACAGGTGAGATTCAATTCCTGACATGAGTGGTCAGCCACCGTCTTTGAGTAGGCACAGCTGTCTGTTTCCATCTGACTCCATGGCCCTCTTGGTCAGAGTAGAACTATTCCACGCTGTTTGGGAGGCTCTGATCTTTATGGAGCAGACTGCCTTGTCTTTCTCAGAGCAACTGCTTGGTTCTTACTACCCACCTGTCAGTTCACAATCAGCACTTAACCACTGCACCACCATGACTTGAGTCAAAATTACCGTGGCAACAGATTTGGTTGCTATTCAATGCATAACCAACACACACACACACACACACACACACACACACACACACACACACACACACACACATCTCCCCCCAAGTCAAAATACAACCAAACCTACTGCCATCCAGTTGGCTCTTTCTCACGGTGACCCTCCAGCAGGTTTCTGAGACCATAAGTCTCTGTGGGAAAAGATAGCCTTATCTTTCTCTCACAGAGTAGCTGGTGGGTTTGAACCGATGTTCGATCTTTCAGTCTCCAGAGTTTGGGTGATGTCTACCGGAGATAACGTTCTGTTTTCTCCTGGCTGGCTGAGGGATTGCTGGTCAGCGCTCTTTCTCTCTGCAAAAGGGCTTGTGAGTGACTGGGACCCCTCACAAATCTGTTGCGAGGCTTCACAGAAACTGCAAGCATTTAGTAGTATCCAAAGTTTACATTGGAACAGCAGTGGCCTTAAAAGATTCTGCTGTAACTACTTAAAAAACAAACAACTTAGCTCAGAATTCTTTGCGGTGTCAGTGGCAGCTCACCAGTTGGAATACACAGGAGCCAAATGACTACACCTGTGGGAAGAGAGGATGGATGGAAATGCTCCATGTCATCTGTCCAAACAAGGCCGGGACTGACCATAGAACAGACCACCAACTGCTCACAGGCAAACTCAGGTTGAAGCTGAAGAGAACTACAAGTTCACAAGAGCCAAACCATGACCTTGAACATGTTCCATCTGAATTTAGAGACCATCTCAAGGACAGATTGACACATTGAACTCGAATGACAAAGATGGAACGAGTTGTAGGATGACAGCAAGAACATAGCTCAAGCTGCAAGAGCTGAAGAAAAATATTCAAGCCTCGAGTGGCAATATTAAAGGGTTCTATGGGTGATTATATGTTAGCACACCCATTTTAAATGATATCAATGGTGGTGAGAGGCAGCTTTGAGGTGTATAAATCGTGCATCTTCTTGGAAGGCCAATATAAACCCTTCATTTAGCAATTACACGCTATCCTACAAAAATATTGGTATGGCATAATGATACTAGGGGACTTCGAAAAGTTAATTTAAAAAAATAAGAAAAGAAAAAAAATAAAAACAAAACAAAAAAGTGAATTTAAAAGATAATGAAAATTTCTATGAACTTTTCAAAGCTCTTTCATACACATGCATGCACGGACACATGTAATTTTTTTAAATGGTCAATGTGATTGTGTGTTAAATAAAAACAAATTGAAGCCATGTAAATGATGAGGCACGTGTTTGAAGGAGTCAGGTAGACCAATAGGTGCTTCATGGGGAAAAATACCCACACCATGTCATAGGAAAAGAGTTGGCTACGTACCCTATGGAAACAAATTTATTATATAAAAAAAATACACATACGTGTATGTGTAGAGCGGTTTCTACTCTAAGAAGGGATGCGTTCCAAAAGTCAGCAAGAGAAGTAATATTCTTGTCAAAATCACCCTTGAAAATGTCTTCAAGTAGCCGACACATAATTTAATGTGCATAGTCTTATATCTCCATAAATACGTCATTTAAGTACATGCAGATGCTCTAGTCAGCGCCTTATTACTGCATGCCCGGGGGCCGTCTGCAGGCAGACATGGGGTGGCTGTCGAGTGCCATTGAGTCCCTTCTGACTCCGAGGGTCCCTGTGGGACGGAGTTGAGTTGCTCCATAGGGTTTCCAAGGATGTCACTCTTGACAATAGACTGTCTCCTCATTCTCTGGGGGGTTCAAGCTGCCAACCTTTCAGTTAGCAGCCCAACACTTAACCCTCTGTGCCCCCTGGACCCCTCGGAAGTGTGCATACCATACCGTTAACTTTGGCTACTTCTGGGGGAGGAGTCGACAGGAGAGGTGAAGGGGAGTTGTGTGTATGTATAACATTAGGTGTAAAGGAAAAAGAAACGCATCCTCTCCTTCTCTGACGGTGATTCTCTGTTTACTTTCTTCCATGGGAAGCAGGACCTACTCCTGGCGGCGGCCTATGTTTCTGATGCCCAGTATAGCAGAAATGTGCCATTTGAAACCTCACCTCAGACCATCAGGTAATTCAAGCTTAAAAAGCCTGCATGGACCCACCTCTCCTTGAGCACAGAATGTTCTAAAAGTCGAACCAATACTGAAGACGTTGGTTCCATAATTATTTTGAGGAGCAAATAGAATATGACATGCAGATTTGGATAATCTTGTGATTCTTTACATTGCTAAGCTATGACTGTGGGATCTCACCCATAGGGGATCATTTCATGCATGTATCACGAACTCTTACTAGAGTAAGTAGAGATGATAAAAAGGAGAGGAGAAAGGGGCATCCAAGTTAAAAAAATACATCATGATCTTTTCCTCCTAGATACAGGAGTCCTCTTAACCCTGTTCCAACCCCCAAAGTGTGTCAGAATGAAGAACACCCTTTACTTATCTCCCAGGACTCTGCAGGTTGCATGAACTCAATGGGCAGGTTTTCTGTCTGCGCAGTCTTGACAGTAGATGTCTAGATGCTGTTGTTAGGTGCTGTTGGGTCAGTTCTGACTCACAGTGACCCCATAAGACAGAGTACACTGCCTCATAGGGTCCCCAAGGCAGCAGTCTTTTTACAAAAGTAGACAGCCACATCGTTCTCCTGCAGAATGGTGGCAGCCTTGAACCTCTGACCATTTGGTCCGCGGCTGAGCACGTACCCATTGGCTCTTTGGTGTCTTCTTGGAGCTACGTACAATGAAGACATTTCCCTTCTCCCTGATGCCTTTTCATGCAAGGCAGACCTTCATTTTGTCTTATTTTCCTGAGACGTCAGCTTTTTCTCTGTTATCCTTTAAGGGTGGATGAGACCAAGGATTTGACTTAGAATAAGGAACAAAATGTTTCTTAGCGTAGGACTCGCAGTCCCTGGGTGCTGCAAAGAACTAATGAGCGCAATTGCTACCCTGAAGATTAGAAGTTTGAATCTATGAAAAGACCCATTTGAAAGAAAGGCTTGGTGATCTACCTCCCCGCAAACTAGCCTTTGGAAACCCTACAGAGTGTTTTTTTATTCTGCAGAACCCTATAGAGCAATTCTATTCTGAAGCAGCCCTGGCTGGCTTGAAGGTCATCATTGTGGGACTGAACGTCAGTGTGTGAGGTGTGCAAGGCTGGGAGTGTGCCCCTATTCCAGCAGGAGTACTGCGGGACTGTGAGATCTCTGTGTGGTTTTATACACATTTTAAAAGTGGGGTTAGGCTACCATGCTACATATAATTGGTCTCATTAACTACAGGTGATTCTTTACATGACTGTTCAAAGCCCTTTCAGCATATTCTCCCAATGCTGTTACAACCCTCAGTGAAGAAGATACTGATCCTCGCTGGAGACAGACAGCATGATGCGCTCTGAGATAAATGAATACTCTTCATTTCCCCCTCCATTATAAAGTGTCCTGGAGCATTTGTCCTTTGCCATCTTCCATTTCAGGAAATGTGACCAGAGCCATACATTCTTTATTCGACCAACCATTCAGCTTTAATGAGATGTTTTAGTGTTGTTTAACTCTTCCTCTTTGTTGATAACCTCCTTAATTTTTTTCCCCTTTCTAGACTCTACTATTTTTATAACCACTGGACCATGCGAGCAGCCACAAACTTCTTTATTTTTGTAGACCTTTCTCTTGCCCTGTTTGAGGAACCAGCACTGTTTCCACTACCTTTCTTGGTAAGCGTTCACAATAAAATACCTAGCCAGCTTGTCATAGCTTGAAGCTGCTTCTGTCTGTTTTTTTTTTCAAATCTTAGCAAATATGAATTTGATTTGAGTTTCACTGTTGGAGATTAGAAGAATCTAATGCTTCAATCATAAGGTATTTTACATTGAATTGAAGTGTTTGTTCTGGGCACAGATACAAAATTTGGTAAGAAAAGTAGAGGGAGTCCGAGGAGTAGTAGGCTGGGCTGCTAGCTAGAAAGTCGGCAGTCCAAAACTACAGCTGCTCCATAGGAGAACGACGAGGCTCTCTACTCCTGTGCAGAGGGACAGTCTGTGAGGAGGTACACAGAGGCGGCCCTGCTCTTTTTTATAACTGACTCGATGGCAGTGAATGACTGGCTTCTTTTATACCAAATAGTGTTGCAATGTAGTGTAATATGAGGGGGGCTTAAAAAGTTCATAGAAAAAAATAGAATGGAAAGATAGTAGAGCTTTTCAAAAAAGTTTTTAAATTTGTGACTTATTTGTATCTGCCAAGTGTACAGTTTTTTCCCTAAGCATAAATCATTAGACTATTTATTTGTGCTTATTAGCTGGATCAAGAGTGGTTTTCAGTAATATGTCCAATTAACATCCAATTAATATGTCCAGTTAACCAGCTAACCCAAACGGGTGTCCAGCTTACAGTGATTCTCAGCTCACCACTGCTCTTGTCTCTTAAGGGTCACCAGTTGCTTAGTAGTTACTACCTGCCGGGCTCAGAACATTGTGTGTGTTCTCCTGGAGCCTCTTAGTGACCTATGAGATGTGCCCTGCTGTTGTCCCGCTGTTTTAACAGATGTGGGGCCTCACTTGTGTCTCCGTGTTTCAATTCTCTGTTGCCGCTGAACCAACCAACCTCGAACTCAAATGCTGAAGACAGGGTGTTAGAAAATGACAGCCTCTGGTTCAATGCAGTCCATGGCCTCTTTCTTCATAGCCCATGAGCTAAGGGTAGTTTTTATATCTTTTAATGATTGGGGGGGGGGCGGGAATCAAAACTAGTTATACTTGTGACTTGGAAGTGATGTGAAATTAAAATTTGTTGGCAGATAAAGTTTTGTTGGTGCTCATTCACCGATCTCGTCTCTGGCCGCTTTTGCGTTACAAGAGTGGAGTAATTGGAGTGAGACTCTGTGACTCACCAAGCCTAAAACATTTACTCCCTGGTCTTTGGCCAGAAGAAGCTTGCCAACTCCTAGCTTGAATGGATAGCAGTCTTTAATGATTTCCCATGACTCTGTGGGGTGGATTGACTCCACAGGGCAGCTTCTGTTCATGTGGCATTGGCTTGGATGGTGGATGTCCAGATGGTGCTGTTAGGGGCTTCAGTTGATTCAGAATCATAGATGTCCAGAAGCACAGTGGATATTTGAACTGGACGATCCAAGTCCTCTCCTGTGGCTGGTGCCTGGGGGGTGACTGTAGCTCTGGATCAGAGTGCCTTCTGCTCTTTTCCATACAGCCACTCAGTGGCTTAGGCTTCTCTTAGTGGGCAGCTGTGTCCAAAAAGAGGCCTTGTAGTGCACATCTTGTGCTTGTATCACATTTGCTGATCTCCTATTGGCCAAAGCCAATCTTATGTTCAAATCCTAAGTCAATAAAGGTGGGAATTACCTAAGGATGTGAATGCCAGAAGTGTGGCTTATTGGTAGCTCCCAAAGTGATGGCTGCCTATACTTCTGTGTTAGTCAGCAAAGCTTATATATGTACATAAAAACTTGCAGCCATCAAGTTGATGCTGACTCTTAGTGACCCTATGGGATGAAGTAGAACTGTCCCTGTGCATTTCTGAGACTGTAACTGTAACTCTATGGGAGTAGAAAGCCCCATCTTTATCCTGAAGTGTGGCTGGTGATTTTGAACTTCTGAATTTATGGTTAACAGCCCAATATTTAACCACTATGCCACCTAGGCTCCTATATATGTATACAGAGAAAGGAATGATATCAAGAAAATGGCTCACACTGTTTGACAGGCTCCAAGTTCATGGGTCAGATGTTAGATTGGAGCTTTCTCCCGACTCATGTAGCTATGGGGGCTGATGAACTCAAGGTTGGTAGGAAGATGACAGGCTTTGGGTGCAAAGGCAAATGAATCCAAGGTTGGCAGCTCAGGCTCATGGTCTCAGAAAGTGAGGGAATCCAAGGTCAGCAGGTCAGATGGCAGGCTGATGACAACTCCCAGGATCATTGGGCAACATAGCAGGCTATTGGCTCAAGTCCCAAAAGCCAGAGGTCCATGAGCCAGATGCAGGATCTGGACTCAGAAAAAAAGCTAAGCAAGCTTTTCCACAGTGTCCACTTATATTGGGAGCAAGTCCCACCCCCAAGGAAACCTTCTTGAAATTGGTGGCATCAGGCTTAGGAGCTGAGTAAGGCTGTTGCATTCCATCCTAATCTTTTAAAACTAATTGGCTCCTCATAGCAGATCCCATGATGGAGGTAATTCCATTGTGTAGGGGGAATTACTAGGCATTAAACTATCAAACTATTGAGAATTCTGTACCAGGTAAGTTGACACAAAACCTAACCATCATGACTTCCACATGATAAAGGTTTCACAGTCAATGAATTTTCCACGTAGAAAATGTCTAGGCGAGTCACTGTGAAAGCAAACACAAATTCTGAAGAAGCAGAATGTGCATTCAAAGACGTGGATATGCTTGTCAGTGTCTGTAGCAGATGGGGCATTGGGCTACCCCGGCCTAGGTGAGAATTCCCTGAGGTCACCTGCTCTCCCATTGCTTCTCTGCGTGAGTCCTCACTCCTCCTGGTATTAACCATGCAAATGTTGGGTTGGCTGCTTGACCGTCTGGATTCCCCTTCAGGCAATATTTACACATTAAGTCTCCGAAATGGAATGTGTTATGTGGAAATTTTAGTCTGGATTCTGGTGTTTCCACGCAAGTCTTGTTTTGAGCATGGGGGGAGATGTGTTCTTGGAATTACTCCCAGTTCTTTTGCAAATCTGGCCTTGACAGTGAGATTCTATAGCCCTTCGAGGGTAAAAAGACTGAAAGCTAAAATGATTGTAGGAGCTACAGCCCACGTTGATACTCAGGGTCCAAAGTCAGCCCCTTTGTCTTTCAGGACATCCCTTCCTTTGAGACCTCACCCTACCCCTTTCCCTCTTCCTAGCTTTAGCCAAACCGCCTCGCCAATCATTTCCTACTTTGCCACCTTCCTCTCTTTGTTTCTGGAGGACAGTTCCCTTGTTAGTGCAGGTTAGAAGCATGTCTCAACGAGAACTTATCATTCTAAATTTGCCTCCAAAGAGGAACGGGCTAATAGACTGAAGAGGGAGGCTGGCAGCCCTAGAATTCTGGTGTGGGAGCTTATTAAGGGGATTACTCACAAGGTGAGCCCTGGGCGGTGGTAAGACAAAGTGAAGTCTCTGTGTGTCTCAGTGGCAGGCAGGGGCTTTGATGGCCTTGGTGAATAAAGCTGGCTGCACACCAGGACTCTGAACTGGGGTCACACCAGCTGGCACTGCGTAAGTGTGATTAGGGAGCAGAACCGAGCTCGCAGAAAGCAAGCGCGTAGCTATAATCCACTTTGACAGCCTGTTTCTCCTGCAAGAAACCATTCACAGCGTGGTCTCACCTCCGGGGAAACGATGGTCCACATGAAGGGCTGGGCCTCAGTGGCCTCCATTGACTTCTCTAGTTGCCAAATACAGGCAGCAGGGAAACCACGGCAGTGGTATTGAAGGACTGATCTGCTATTTCAAAACATCTTCTTTGGGGAGCTAGGCTACACATCTAGATAGCTTATTCTGAATGTGAAGCTGGGGAATGGGAGTGCATGGGGGCCCCTGCCTCTGCCATCCTCACCCTTCTCCTTTTCTAGGGAAATGTGCTCTGGCTCCTCCCAGGAAAGGCTGCCAGTCGGGGTTATGGAATACCTGACCCAAGGGCAGATGTCTTTTTAAGAGGCAGAAACCACTGCAGCCATCATAGAATTCTTTGGAAACTTTCAGCATTAGGCATGGCTGATTCTCAGAGGGGGAGCCGGGAAGTGCACGAGATCCAGTGCGGAGCGTCCCAGTGGCTGAGTCTGTCTTTCTCTGCGCAGGCCACCTCCATAGCAGAAGTGCTCTGCCTGACTGCCTTCTTTGGAAGACTTATACATTTTGCAAAAGTCACCCCTCAGACGGTTTTCTGGAAGGATACAAAAAACATCTGCATCATGGTGACTATAGTGGTGAGTGTTTGTTGTTTTGACTTTAAGAGTTTGTGGTCAAAGACAGAAACCACGAAGAAGAGAAATGGATGGACTTGCCTGTTACAGCAACAAGCAGGGACTTTGGCATAGCAAACACCATAAGCACAAATGCAGGCAAAGGACAAACTGCGGAACAAATATGGCAGATGGGACTGTTAAGATTTTCACATGACAAAGGCCCCTTGAAAGTTCAGACCATCCGGTTAGGAAAACCCGGCTTATCAGACAGCTCCTCCATGCCCTTTAACGTCAAATAAATAACTCACTTTGAAGTGACTAAAACAGCCCCTACTCAAAGTAAATTCATTAGCACAATCGCCTCCCCTTGCTACGGGTGTAGCTTTTAGTTATTTGAAAAGGCTTCGACCTTTTCTTGTACTTACCAAAAAACCCCATGTTATCGATTCTGACTCATGACACTGTCATTGGATGAAGAGAGCCGCTACGTAGAGTTTCCAAGGCTATACATCTTTACCAAGGTAAACTGCTTCATCTTCCTCCCATGGAGGTGCTGTGCATACCTGTGCACCTACGACTTCCATCCTGGGACTTTATTTAGGAAACAAGGAAGTATTCAATGAGTTAGCTACATGATTGGTCATGGCCAAGCAGTTAATACTATCAGATAATTGGACACATTTTGATTTCTGGACAATAATAAAGCAAAACCCATTACCTTTCAGTTGATACTGACTCTGCTGTCTTATATAAAATGTGGCATATTTCTGCAGCCCTTTAGAATAGTACTAAAGGTCAGTGTGTTTGTGTTATCAAGGATAGATGCAATCAAGTCACAAGAGCAGATTACAGTACAGCTGGATTACATCTTTGTTAAAAAGAGAAAAAAAAGTTATGCATTCACAGAAAAATGTGAAAGGGTACGTGCCAAGCAGTTAATGGTTGTCTCTGAGGGAGGCCAAGTAGTACGTCGCCCAATCCTCCTGTAATGAGCAGAGAGGCTACTATGGTGATTGGATGAGGATAATTAGCATACAACACACCAGCCAACATGCCTGAATCATTGTCCCTTGCAAGCAACCCAATGCTTGTTTTCTATGTTTCTGCTCTCTGCTGTAGGGGTCATCTATCCTCAGAGCTTCTACACACACCTTTGGTACACAGAGCTCGTGTCCACATCAATTCAAACACAACAGAACAAATCTACCCTCTTCTTCCTGAACAACTTCCCTCACTGCTTTTGGTTGTGGACACTCTGTCTCTCACTGTGACTTCCAAAGTTGTTGGCATGGTGCCCTCTTTCAGTGCCCCCGCAGCCAGCCTTCCCTGAGCCTCTCATGATGGATCAGTGCAGTGGTCTCTGACCTGTGTCTCTCTGCTGAGTGTCATTCTGATCATACACACGGTGGGGTCCAGGCCACGTCACCCCTGGTGTGAACCACCACGTGCATTTTATGTGCTGCTGCTGGGTCAGTTCTCTGGGGCATCGTTCAGATCATGCTGCTCCTGAGTTCAAAATGCTTAATGCTCACGGACATAATGTTCACCTCTGTGTCTGTGTGTCCCCTCTCCCATTGGGAGGAGGGCTCTCACTGGTCCCCAGAGCCTGAAAACCAAAGGATCCGAATCAACACTTTTGATGATGGTGGATTATTTTTCTAATTTAACAGTTTTGTTAACATGTAATTCACATATCAGACAATTCAACATTTCAAACATATTAAAAAGAGCTGTGCAATCAATACCACAATCAATTTTAGAACATCTTGCTTGCGCTCATTATCATTAGCTCCCTTCTTGCCCTCAACCTCCCCTGCTATAACCCTAAGAAACTCTTCATCCAGTTTCTATTTCTATAGATGTATCCTGGATTTTATATAAAGAAAATAAAGAACAAAATAAACCAGGGAAAAACTTCAATCAAAAAGAAATCAGTTATAATTGATGTATGGATTGTTATAAGAGCTGTAAGAGCCCCCAATAAAATGATCTTTAATTAAAAAAAGAGAAATTAGAAAATAATAAAAACTAGAACAAGTTTAAAAGGGTCAAAGGGAGAATAAAAAATATGTTAAATTTTAACCTAACTGCATATTACATTATTCCACTTCCAATTCGCTCTGATAGCAAGGCTGTTCACATCCATGGTCAATGCTCAGGGGGCATTTACCAGAGGCTTAATCCATAGAGGGATCCTATAAGTGGGTTTTGGGCTTTTACTGTCATGCGTAGCCCCTATAAACTGTGTTCTCAGAATTTGAGCTCTAATACAATTTCCCTCCTCCTGTCTCGGATTTCATGATTTACAATTCTTGGATCCCACATGCAGGTGTGTTTCTTCTCTGTGTACTTAGCTGACACTTCACTTAGATGGTTGCTTACTTTAAGACAAACCTGTAAGACCCCAGATACTAATATTTAAAAAAACTATTTTCATTGGCAAATAATTCACATATCATATAATTCAGTAGTTCAATCATATTGAGAAGAGGTGTGCAATCATCACCACATTCAATTTTAGAACATTTTCTTTGTTCCTGTAGTCGTTGTTGGCTCCCATTTCTCTCCAACCTCCCCTGCCATGCCCCAGCTAATCATTAATCCAGCTTTTGTCTCTATAGATTAATCTATCCTAGATTTCATATATAGAAAATCACACAAAATGAAAACCAACAATAATGACAAAATAAAACAGAGGAAAACAGTTGAAAAGAAAGCAGAAAATAAAAAACTGGAACAAATTAGAACATTGGTCAAAAGGAGATTAAATGATAAGGTGTTACATTTTAACCTAGCTACATCTGCCACAATCAACTTTACAGGGCTCTTTTCTGATAGCAAGGGCATTCACATCCCTGAACTATAGTCAGAAGGGATTCATTGTAAATTTAATCCATGTGGGGACCCTGCAGATGGATTTTGGGTTTCTACTGTGATTAATAGCCTTCTGTAAACTGGGTTTTCAGAATATAAGCTCTGATACTATTTTCTTCGCTGGATTTTATTGTTTACAATCCTTGGATCACACAGACTGGTGTGCTTCTTCTGGGTAGACTTAGCTGATACCTCCGTTAGATGGTTACTGGTTTGAAACAAGTTTTTAAGACCCCAGATGTTATTTTATCTGATAGCTGAGCACCATCTGATTTCTTTACCACACTTAGCTATAACACCCATATCTTCAGTGATCTCTTCATAAGGGCAAGTATTGAGTAGGGCCGTGTCATAAGAAATGAGAATTCTTAAAGTAGGGCTATGATTAGGGAGAGCTCAAAATTCATTCATATGTCTATGGTTTATATATGTCCCTGGTCCACTTTAGAGACATCATTATCATTTTATTGGGGATCATTCCCATGAGGCATGGGGTAATTCTATTGAAAGTATCATTCATTTATACAATTGTATAGATCTTAAAATATTGTTTAGAAAAGGGAAATATAAGTATATAGGACAAGTTTTTAGACTGAAACACATTGTATTAGTCTGCATTCTCTAGAGAAGCAAAACCAGGATACATATCAATATACAGAGGTGGAGAAGTAATTTTATATCAAGATTTCCCAGTCTAGCTCAACTCAAATCCACGGTCTGATCCTAGCTGACATCCCCTTCAGATTCACGTAGCCAAAAGCCAGTGATGCAGAAAGGTTAAGTGAGGTGCAAGGAGATCAAAGGCTATAGGTACAGGCTATGTGGATCCAGGGTTTGTGGGAACAGGTCACTAACAGCTCTCCCGGTTGGCAGCCCACATGAGGCCACCCCTGGAGGCAGACACAAAGTGCCAACAAGGCGAGAGGGCAAGTGGTCAGAGAAGAAGAGATTTTCTCAATTTCTCTTATAGAAAAGGCCACATTCCCAAGGAGACAGCATCAGGTTGTGACTTGATTGACAGGTTGGCCTCCACCTGTACACTTTTACACAGGTTCAAGTTGACATAACATCTAAGTGCCACATACATGGATTGTTGACTGGTACAGATTAAAAAGCTTAAGCGACTACACAACCGGTAAGGGTTGGAAATAGGGCAAAACTTTAGCATACATTCACAATGGCAGAGCTATGCCTGAGGGATGTAGACATGTCATAAAAAGCAGAGAGTGTACGAAAATAGCAAATATATTGTAGCCTTCAGCTGCCATTTATTAGGCACCCTCAAAAGAAGAGATTTGAACAAAAGTCCAGTGACTTCCAAATTCATAACCTTGGGATAGTAGTCAACTGCTTCTCCTCACACTAGGGCATTTCAGTCTTAAATCCAAGGGAGTGTTTCATGTCCTTTAAAATACCACGGATGGATTTAAGGTAACATTCAGTTCACTTAGTAGGATTTCCAAATCGGATCCTTCTGGTGTGGCCTATGGAAGATATTGGACACTTCAAAAGGATAGAGTCCAAAGTTCTGTTGGTCTGTAGCACTTGGCCTGTATCACCAAGGCCTGATAGAAGCTAGGTCAAAGGTGTGCAATTGGGAACATAATACTCGGGCACTCTCCACTTGGGGTCTCTAGAAGGAATGCTAAGTGTTTTTCCCAATGGGAAGTTGCCCCACCTGGTTTGCCACCAACACAAGTGAAATCGCCTTCTTGAAGACACACATGGCTCTTCCTCCCCCACATCTGGACTTGCATTCCCATTAAGATTCACTGAGATCTTTTGCAGGAGTGTCTGTGGATTTGGAGTAACTGTAGAACTATGTTATATGGCAGGAACCAATTGATCTTCTCCTTCTGCCTCCAGCATGAAAAACTGACCCCAGTTGAGTTGAGGGAGCCTCTAACAAAGTGCTTTTGCGATGTACAAATAAATGGGTGTATATGGGTCATGAGGATTCGCCTGGCACCTTGTTGCTCGGGAGACCAGATTAGTAGATTCCGTGACCTGAGAAGAGATGCCTGCTTCTGTCTTGGTCTTATTCCTTATGGGAGTGATCTCAGACAGTGTTTGTTTTTTAGTGATTGATTAATTTGGTTCTGCATAATGGTTTCCAGGTCCGTCCATGTCACAAAGCGTTTCATCAGGTTGGTTTTTTGGGGGGCGGGGGGATGCATAATATTCCATTGTGTGCATGTGCCAGAGTTTCTTTATTTATTCCTTAACCGATGAGCATTTGGACTGCTTCCAGTTTCTTGCTATTGTAAAATGTGCTGCGCGGAACATGGGAGAACATATGTTTATTCGTGTTCAGTCTCTTTCTTTTGTCATATGGTATTTCTGTTCCCAGTTGCTTTAGGTAACATCATATAGCTTTCCACAAAGTTTGCACATGCTTGCACTCTAATGTCTCCACATCCTCTCCAACATTTGATGGTTTTTTTTTTAATGTGGGCTATTGTTGCAGGTATAAGGTGAGATCTCATTGTCATTTTTGATTTGCATTTCATATAGTTAGAGATCCTGAGCATTTTTTTATGTGGTTGTCATTGTGCATTGGAGTGTCATTTTTGGTGAACTATCCCTGTCATTTTCCAACTTTTTAATCGCATTACTTTTTTTTTTCATTATTGGGGCGCAGCAGAATTCAGTAGATTTTAATAATTAATCCCTTGTCCGTTATGTAATTCTTAAGATTTTTTCATAGTCCTATGCTTTCTTTTTATCCTTTTGATGAAGTCCTTCTGATGCACAATAGTGTCTTATTTTAAGTCGATCCCAGTCTGTATTTTTGTTCCATTGTCTGTGCTTCCCTGTTTATATTTGGTAGTGTATATGCTATGCAATAGAGCCCGTAAGTTTGTCTCCATTTGCTCACTGGTGGTCCTTATAGCTCTGGGATTGACATGTAGATCTCTGATTCATCTTGAGTTCATTTTTGTGCATGTGGAATTATGGTTCCTGTTTCATTGTTCTATAAATGGAGATGGAGTTTTGCCAGCACTGTTTGTTGATGAGGCTGTCTCTCTCCCATTTAATCCATTTTTTGATCCTGTATTGGAAATCACTTGCCTATCGATGTATGTATTTATTTCTGGGCTTTCTATTCTATTTTGTTAGTCTTTATACCTACCACTGTACCAATTCCAGGCTGTTTTGACTACTGTGGCCGTATAATAAGTTTTGAGATTGAGAAGTGTGAAGCCTCCTACTTCATTTTTCATTTTAAGGAGTTATTTACTTATCTTAGGACTGTTCCCTCTCCATATGAAGTTACAATTTTTTTCATTTATTTTTCCTGAAAGAATAAAGTTGATATTTGGACATGAATTGTGTTGTATTCATAGATTGATTTGGGTAGTATTTATATTTTCACAATTTTAAGTCTTATCCATGAACACAGGATAGTATCCATTTGTGTAGGTCTCTTTTAGTTTCTTGTAATAGTGCTCTGTCGTTTTCTTTGTACAGACCTTTTATTTCTTTTGTTAGGTTTATTCCTAAGTATTTAATCTTTTGTGTGGATATTGTAGATAGTGTTATTTTCTTGATGTCTTTTTCAGAGCTCTCTTCACTGATATGCAGGACTCTCCTGATCTCTGCTTGTTAATCTTGTATCATTTTACTTTACCAAATGCCTCAATTGTTTCCAGCAATCTTTTAGCAGAATCCTTGGGAGTTTCTACATATAAAATTTTATCATCTGCAAATAGTTTCACTTTTTCTTTGCCTAGTTATTTTCCCTGGCTTATTTTATTGTTATTTAATTGTCTAATGGTTTTGGCTAAGACCTCTAGCATGATACTGAACAGAATAGAGATAGGAGGCATGAGTAGAGATAGGAGGAATCCTTGCCTGGTTCTTGTTCTCAGAGGAAATATTTTCAGTTTTTCCCTGTTAAGTGTGATATTCTCTTTGGTTTCTCATAGATGGCCTTTATTATGTTGAGAAATTTCCCTTACATTCCTATTTTGTTGTGTGTTTTATCAGAAATGGGTGTTGGATATTATCAAATGCCTTTTCTGTCTCTATTGTTATGATCATGTGGTTTTCATTCTTTGTTTTATTTATGTGCTGGATTATATTGATTAATTTTTGAATGTTGAACCATTCTTGCATCCCTGGTATGAATCCCACTTGGTCGTAGTGAGCATTATTATTATTTTTTGATATGTTGTTGGATTCCAGTATCCAGTATTTTGTTGGGAAGTTTTGCATCTATAGTCACGAGGGCCACTGGTCTGTAGTTTTCTGTTTTTGGGTGGTAGGTAGGGGTGGAGGTGGGGGTGGTCTTTGCCTGGTTTGGGTGTCGGAGTTTTGCTGGCTTCATAAAATGAGTTTGGGGGTTTGCTTTCCCTTTCTATATTCTAGAATAGTTTGTGGGGAATTGGTGACAGCTCTTTACTGAATGCTTAGTAGAATTCCCCTGTGAAGCCATGAGGTACTGCGCTGTTTTGGTTGGAAGTTTCCTGATTTTCTTCTCTGTTTCTTCTTCTGAGTCTGTTGAGATTTTCTACATCTGTCTGTGTTAATTTGCATGGATGGTGTATTTCTAGGTAGTCATCAATTTCTTCTAGGTTTTCAAACTTGGGGTATAGCATTTCATAGTAGTGTGTGCTTTGTTTTTATTTCATTTGGATCTGTTTTGATGTCACATTTTTCATCACTAATTTTAGATATTTGCATTTTCTTTTTCTTTGTTAAGTTTGCCAGCAGTTTGTCAATTTTGTTCATCCTTTCAAAGAACCAACTTCTTATTTCATTGATGTTCCCATTGTTTTCTGTTTTGCGGTTCACTTATTTCTACTCTGATCTTTCTGATTCCCTTTCACCTGTTGTTGGAGGGTTACTTTTGTTCTAATTGTGGGAGGTGTTGTGTTAGGTGCTGATTTTGGATTTCTCCTCTTTTATTTATTTTTTATTTGTGCATTGATTGTTATAAATTGCCCTCTGACAATTTTTGTTGTGTCCCAAAGTTTTGATATGTTGTACTATTAGTCTCATTTGTTTAAAGAAACGTCTTAATTTCATACCTTATTTGATCTATTATTCAATAGATTTTCAGTAGTATGCTGTTCAGTCTCCATGTGTTTGGCTTTATGTTCTTGTTCTTTCTATTATTGATTTCCAGTTTTATAGAGTTGTAACTTGAGAAAATGGATTGTAGGATCTCAGTGTCTGAATTTATTACGGCTTGCTTTGTGCCCTACCGTGGTATATTCTAGAGTATGTACCTTGTGTATGGGAGAAAAGTGGAAAGTGTGTTCTCAGGCAGAATAATTTGTATATGTCTAGGAGGTTGAGCTGGTTAATTGTATTGCTTGGCTCTTCTGTTTCTTTATTATTTTTTCCCTTATCTTGAGCATGATATATTGATGGCTTCCACTTATATTATTGAGATATTTCTCTCTTCAACTCTGTGAGGATTTGATTTATATATTTTGAAGGTCTCCCATAAGGGAGGGGGCTTATATACTTATTATGATTATATCTTCCTGTTCTATTATGTCAGTAATCATTATGTAGTGTTGGTTCTTGTCTCTCATTTTGTTGTTTGCCTTGAAGTCCATCTTACCTTGAAGTCAATCTTACCGCCTGTGTTAGACAGGATTCTCTAGAGAGATAAAACCAGATGGCTGATAATTTTATATATTTATTTATAAAGATAATTAGATATATAACACAAGAAATGAACGGTTAAATTATATACACATAGATAGATATATAATACAAGAAATGAACAATTAAATTATAAAGCAGTACCAATGGCTCAGTGCAACTCACTCCCGTGAGAGAGAGTTGTGAGAGACTAGCAGTCCTTCAAGTCTTTTCTGCTGCCAGATCTTCCTCTATTTATAGAGAGAGCTAGACCATCTCAGCACAGCAGCCAACCGCAAGGCAGATCACCAATTGTCAACCAACCACCAGTCCCAACTGCCAGTCCCCAGCTCCAGAGATGTCTTAAAGGGACCTCAACTTACAGCGACACAGTCCACAGGCTAGGCGTCCCACAGGTAGTGTAGCCTATAAATTGAGGCACAGAACAAGCAAGGCAGCCGCACACTGGTCCGATGATCAAAGAGCGAGAGACAAGAAAGGCAAGGCTCACTGAGCCATTTATCTCTCTGCCCTTCAGTTAATCCCACTTGTGTTTATCGGCCAGGCTGGCACAATAAACTATCTCACCGCCCCTGCTCTTTTATAGTTGCTTTGCTGGGTAAATTTTTTCCATCCTTTGGTTTATGTTTGTCTTTGAATTTAAGGTGTTTCTCTTGTCGGCAGCATATAAATGGATCTTGTTTTCTAATCCAGTCTATTGCTCTCTGGTTTTTGATCGATGTGTTTAATCCATTGACATTTAGTGTGTTTACTGACATATGTGGGTCTGTTTCTGTCATTTTGCTGTATTTGTTTGTTTGCTTTGCTTGTTCTGTGTGTGGTTTCATTGGTGTCTTTTTCCCAACTCTGGTCTGGGTTGTTTTGAGTGTTACTGCCCTGTATTGGTTTCTGAATGGTGGTGTTCTCTTTGTTGGTTTCAGGTTTGGCTGCTGCTCTTGTTGATTCTTTGTCCATAGTGATCCGGATAATAATTTTTTATGATGCTGGCCTAATTTTTAGGAATTCCTTCAGCTTTTCCTCATCTGGAATTATATCTTCCCTCATATTTGAGGGAGAATTTTGTTAGGTATAGGATTCCTAGTTTGCAGTTTTGTTTTTCCTGATTTGACAAATGTCACCATTGTCTTCTTGCTTGGGTGCTTTCTGCTTAGAAGTCTGAGTTTACCCTTGCCGGATTTTCTTTGTAGGTGACTGTTCTTTCCCCTCGCTGCCCTCAAGATCCTTTCCCTTTCCTTGAGATTGGGGAGTTTGAGTATGACAGGTGGTGACGCTGTTCTCTTAGGATCTATCCTGTTTGGAGTTCTTCCAGCTTCTTGAGTAGTTATTTTCTTCTCATTTGTCATGTTGGGGGCATTTTCTTCCATGATTTCTTGTACTATTGTCTCTGTAAACGTTTTGTTTGTTTCTTCATGCTCTGGGATCCTGATACCATGTAGGTTGTTTCATTTGGTACTGTGGCACATTATTCTTAGACTATTTGAATTCCTTTGCTTTTAAAAAAAATTGTTTCTCCTGTTGTTTGTAGTCACAGTAATTGTCTTTGAGTTTACTGCATTTATTTTCCTTTTCTTCCATTCTATTATTCGGGTCTTTTACCTTGTCTAATTCAGACCAAAAGAGCTTATCATGTTGTTCATATTTTGGTATTCCTTTTAGTGTAGGGTTTCTAGTGTCTCGATTTCTTTTGCAGTTCTCATGTGTATTTTCTCTCTTGAAGGCACCTAAACGCCCTTCTTCTGAATTCTATTTCTGGTAATTCTAAGACCTCCTTTTGAAAGTATTCCATTGAATTTGGCTGATTTTTGGTTTGTGTTTGTGTTTGATTTTCTTGAATGTGGGTGTTTTACTGTGGCTGACTATTGGGTCTCTGCCTTGTGGTGCAGCTATTAGTGGTGTGTGGGCTACTGGGTCATGTACGGGCAGTAACATGATTGAGTTACAGGGGAGAGGTCTAATAGGAATTATAAAACACATGGTAGGAAAATAGAGAAAAAAGGAAAGAGATGGGTAAGTGGGGAAGATAAGAGGAAAGAAAAGAGCGTAAAATAAAAGTAATAATATAATAATATAAAGAGGACCAAAAGTTTGTAAAATTAATGGGAAATGTATTTTAAGAGATGTAATATGAATGAATAGCTATCCTGGATGTAGTTCACGAGGAAAAGGAGAGAGGTAGCAGAAAGAGACAGTGGTTGGAGCAGGAGAAAAGTATACACAAGTAGACCAGACCCAGAAGATTTATGAACATATGTATTTAGGGAGTGGGAGTAGAATTCAGGAAAGAAGGAAAAGAAGAGAGCAAAGAACAAGAAGGAAAAGGAGGAAACCGTTCAAATGTGCAGAGAAGAGAAGAAAAACAAACGACAGGGTGGGGCTTGGCTTGCGTGTGGATGTGGAATTTTGTTGGTATAGTAGCATGCCCATGTGCCCTCCAAGAGGGGTAGGGGCACTTGATTCAAACAAACAAACAAACAAACAAACAAACAAACAAACAAACAAACAAGCCTGGTTTGAGTGGGTGGTCCTGGACCTGCAAGTATGTTTGTGCCTGTCTGGGAGGTGTGCTTATCTGGGGTGGGGAGTGGGCGACCTTTGGTATAAGGAAGTAAGTGGGAAATTAAAAACAAAAAAAAGACAAAAATAAATAAAACTGCAGTTTAGGTCGGGATTTCTCATCTTTTGGCAGTGTTTGGGTTAGCATGCGTTTACCATATTGGGGAGAAGGGGGGACATATGGGGAGAAAAAATTCTGGAGAATGAAGAAAGAAAGAAAAAATTGGGGGAAATGTTTCTGGGGGTGTGAGGGTGCATGCACCAAGCTGCCTACATGGCCTGCTATCCACCCAGGGCCCCCATAGACCAGAGGGGCAAGAGGTTTGACTGGGTGGTCTTGGATAGAGGCAGGGGAGTGCACAGAAGTGGCTCTTGCTGCTGGGTAATGGTGAAGGGGAGTCTATACCAGCTGGCGAGGATTGCTGGCCTCCAACTCTAAGAAACTGGGGTGCACTTTACTTTTAAATTGTTTTTCTGGCCTCCAGGAGCACAGAACTTCCCTCTTGGTGGGGCCTCTGCCATGGCTGCTGAGGAGATCTTCCTGTGTGTGTTATGGGGTGGGCCGTGTTCCCTGAGCCCATAGTTAAAATATTGGATTCTTCCTTTTTTGACCTACATTTTTCTAAAATGCAATAGGTTTCTCTTTTTCCCTCTCCCCAGGTGACAACAAACCTGACATTGGTAAGGATTTTTCTGTATTCTAAATATGCTAACTTTGGTTATTAAGCTAGCCTTCCTCCATTTTACACGCTAAATTGAAGCTATCCCGTGGAAGCTTGTGAACAATGTCGTTAACAGCAAGGGCTCTGATGGCAGACAGACAGCCAGGGTCCCAGCCCCAGTCTGTCCTTAGCAGCGGTGTGACCAGGAGCTCGGCGCTTACCTTCTGTGCTCAAACTTCCCCACTTACAGGAAGTTTGGTTAGGAATAGTGCTCACCTTAGGGTGTGGTGGTAGCTAACGGAATCATCACAAGTGGCATTTATTATACGATGCATGCTGATAACTCAAATGCTAGCTACGGTCAACGCCATGATGTTAACCAGATTGGGATTGTGCAGTTCGTCAGATTTGTGTGATCATTTAACACATTGTGACCTTTCTTTTGGGCACCTGCCTTGTCACTTCCTTTGCCCGTCAGCAGTGCTGTTCTGACATGCCTGTCCCACGTCTCTCACAGCTGACCTTGGTCGACCTGATTGTCTACGGATCCCTGGAAGCTATTAACATCCACAGCGTCAGGTGGTCAAGGGCCTTAAGGCCAGTCTTCCTCATTAACTTCCCTGAAAGTCGGCAGGTAAGGATACAACAGAGGACACCGGGTGGTTTGGTTTTCAGTTTCTGCAGAAAATGAACGCATTTCTTGTGAATGAAATTGAGCTCTGTCTTTGCAGATCCGAAGAGCTTTCCGAAGCATCCGGAACACTCTGCCCGATATCCTCTACGTCTTCCTTTTGTTTATGTTCAACATGCTGATATTTTCCCTGATGGCCTTGAAGCTCTTTGGAGATCGGTGAGCACAATTCTCTAGAAGATTCCCACATTTAGGGAAAGCCTTCGGGTGGCAGGATCTGTCACCAGAGGTGATCTTCCTATGCAACCCTCCAAGAATGCTCTGGAAAACGGAAACCACAACGTCCTTTATTTTTGACCTTGTGTTTTTGGTTCCTCTTTAGGGGTCTTAAGACAGTGGAAGGATCTCCCTACTTTACGAACATCCTGGAGATAATATTTGACCTCTACGTGCTGGTGACCACTGCAAACAGCCCGGATGTCATGTACTTAAAGCCCTGCTTCACGTTTACGAACTTCACTTCAGCCAAGTTCACTTGATTGAAAGCAGCCTTTTCCTAACACTCAAAAAACCCGCACTGCCATCAAATCCATTCCAACTCCTAGTGACCCCATAGGACAGAGTCGAACGAGCCCTCCCCTCCCCCTGCGTGGGTTTGTGAGGCTGTAAATCTTCACAGGAACAGAAAGCCTGGTCTTTCTTCCAGAGGGCGGCTGGTGGGTTCAAACGACCAACTTTGTGTTTAGCAACCCAATGCATAACCCAGTCTGCCACCAGAGCTGCTCCTTCTAACAACTTACAGTGCTGAAAGAGAAAAGCAGAGATTTTTTCTCTTGATTGTTTTAAAAAACTGCTCATAACAACACTGTGTACTACTGCATCTTTACGAACAAGGTAAATCTGTAGGAAGAAAGGCATTGGGACCTACCACGCAAGGTGTTCTTCCAAAGTTATGCCCATATGTGTAAGATATATGTGAAGATTTACAGCCTCACAAACCCGTGCAGGGGGAGGGGAGGGCTAGTTCTACTCTGTCCTATAGGGTCACTAGGAGTTGGAATGGATTTAATACTCATTGTTTTAAAAAACTGAAAAAAGGAAGGATACAAGATGTTTGCCCAAGTTAAATGAAAAAGAAAACCTTTGCCAATGAGAAGACCGTGTGCGGTGTGTGCGCGCACATGTGTGTGCATGCATGTGCACGTGTGTGTGCGCGCCCCGAGAGTTTTCGGTGGCTGGGTTCTTGGAAGGCCTCTGTTCTCAGGCCCCACTGGTGGGACTGAACCCTCCACGTTCCACTTTGCTGTTGAGAGCAGGAACCATTTGCACCACCCAGGGACCTCACACCAGGGACAGACCGCCTGACCTATGTAACATGAAGCTTTGCAGAATCCTTTGAAAATGGGAAGCAACAGGAGACATCTTTTGAGAAACAACAAGTATTTGAGCTACCTTCTCTAGACTCTAGGCTTTGAGTCTTCAGTTTTTATACCAAATATACTTTTGTCAAGAAATCATGTCTCCTAAGTAGTAATGTGGTTTTCTGGGTCAGTGTAACAGGGAGGAGATGTAAAATGGCATCATCTCCCACTTCCCATTTTCCCAGTGCCTTCCCACACCTCACATGCCAATTCTTTACACATATGGGCATAGCTTTGGAAGAACACCTTGCGTGGTAGGTCCTATGCCTTTCTTCCTACAGATTTACCTTGTTCATAGAGATGCAGTAGTACACAGTGTTGTTATGAGCAGTTAGCCCTCAGGTTTAGAGAGTAGACAGAGCTCTAAGTGACAGTAATTCAAATCTCATCGAATAATGCACTTCTGAGGAGGGGGCAGTCTTTCTGTCCTCCTCTTAGCTGCAGGTCCATGGGTAGCCCTGAAGGCTAGAACTCAACGGTTGACCTTAAGATTGACAGTTTGACCTCCCCCAGCAGCACCATGAAAGGAAGGAAAGGCCTGGCACTCTGCTTTCCTAGAGGTTACAGCCAAGAAAACCCTGTGAAGCCGTTCTGTGCTATAGCACGTGGGGTGGCCAGGAGTCGGGGGGGACTCTGTGGCCAGGAGTTTGTTTGTTACTGGTTCTTTGGGTCAGCTTGGCGGTGGTGGTTGCTCACTCTCAGGCCTGGCCCTGGCAAAAGCAAGGGAGCTGTCCTGCCCCACGCCCTTGGGTGCCTGTGTCAATCTAGGTTGTCTAGAAAGACAAATCCAGGACACTCATATATGTGTAAGAGAGAGCTTTATATCAAAGAGTAATTGTTTAGTAAGAAAACATTCCGGCTCAGTCCAGATCAAGTCCATATGTCTGATATTAGCCCATATGTCTGATACCAGTCTAAAAATTCCTCTTCAGACTCACACAATACATGCAATGACGCTGAATGCAGGAAGATGGCAGGCCAGTGGGTGGAAAGTCTTGTGGATCCAGTGGTGGTGGAAGCATCTCAGTGCTGGCGTGGGTCTCCACGTGGCTCCTCCAACTCCTGGGCTTTGGCTCCATCAGAATAGCTCCCTGTGGCTTGTCAGCTGGAAGATGAAGCAGAGAATGTGGGTCTGACCTCCCAGTGAGCTGTTTATCTCCATTGTGCTTCCAAATGAGGTCATCAAGCTGTGATCTGATTGACAGGCCAGACTCCACCCCTTCACTCTTAACAGTCTCAAGTTGACACCAGATTATGTAACTACCACAGTGCCCTTGGATCTGCCCCACAGACTCTGTGCTGCCCCAGATGTGTCAGCATCACCCACCAGTTTCCATGAAGGTGGAGTGATCACTGCTGATGTGCACCTCTGTCCTGATGTGACCATTGGTACTGCCTTCCCCTTCTCCTTGTCCCACTGTGGGTGGGACACTAGCCGGCCCCCACCAAAGGCATCTGGTGCCCCATGCTCAGCTTTGAGTACAAATTTAAGGCACATTTCTGGTTCCCTCTGTTACTCTGGGCAAGCCCTTTCCCTCCAAGGCCTCCATTCAGGAAAATCCAGGGAGGAGATTGGGGTGGGTGGTTTCCAAAGTCCCCCTGCTCTGGAGCTTGGCACCTCCATGAGAAGATCTGAAGGGCAGGCATGGAGCTGAGTGACCGTTTAACGTTAGGATTGGTGATGGCATATATATATGTGTGTGTGTGTGTGTGTGTATAGTTATCTTTTTTAAGAAAAGGGATTTTCATTGCGAATTCAGTGGGGATTTACATATCAGATCATTGTTTTTGTACTAAAAAAGCTTAACTTATCCAGCCAATAGCTTACCCTGTCCCCACGCCCACTTTTTTGCCCTCCTCCTGTGTCAAACACTGAGGCCCCATTGCCCAGCACGCAGGAAAGAGGTAGAGTGAAGGAAAGGTTTCCCACCCTCGTGTCCACAGACCATGCACGTGGGGTCCTGTCCAAGTCAGTGGACTGTCGTGAGGAAACGGGTGTGAAAACCATGAAACAGTGTGGCCGTTGCTTTCTTTCAGGATGCCGGCCTATGACTTCAATCGTTGGTATTCTTTGTACTTTATAACGTACATCATCATCAATACCTACATCTTCATGTCCGTCTTTCTGGCCGTGGTCTACAACAATTACCGGAAGCACTTAAAGGTATCTAGCACCAGTGAACTGGGAGCTGGGGCGGGGCAGGGGCAGGGCATGTGCTAAGTATTCATAATCCCCTTTGCTGTATTGACCTTGGTGGCTCTGGAGGCTGGTTCTGTGTCCTCATGCGAAGCAGGGAAATTCCTTGCATGTCTTCAGGAGAGCTCTGACGCCTGTCTGAAGAGATGCTGACGGGCAGAGATGGAGCCAGGGCAGCGTCAGACCTGTGTCCTTCCCTTTAGTCTTAACTCATCAAAGAACTCATGGCCCTTCAAAGGTTTGTGTGCAATTGAGGGCTGAGGATGTCTTCCTCCAGACTGCATCTGCCTTTCCCCCGGAAGCAGAAACAGAAAAGCCTGGAAGCCAGCAGTCTTTCCCCTGCCACCTGCCCGCTGGGTTTCTGTCTGGAGAGTCCCGGGAAGTGTTGGGTGGCTAGAGGCCCTGAGGGTCTGGGGTAGATGGATCCTGACATCCACAGGGACATCCCAGATACCAAACTGACCTCCTTCTACAGCCAGCCACTGACCCAGGCCTCCGGTCATACTTCTGATTGTATAGAGACCCCTCCCCCAAAGGGGGTTTTTCTTTAAGGGAAACACAGCCAAGAGCATTTGATCCTTCCCTCTTTTGAGTGCCTTCTGTTTTTCCTTGTTTAAGGGTGTTAACAGCAGAAGACATGTTAAAAAGAGAGAGAAACTAAACAAAAACAAACTGTTAAGGAAAGCTTCCTTGCAGCTAAGGAGAAGGCGGTGCTGAGGCAGACTGAGATTTGGCCAAACTGGGCCTGAGAGGAGTCCACAGTCCCCAGGTCTGGAGGCTTCTATGTGCCACAGAGCCTGGGCTGCTCCTGACTGGGGCCAGGCCTCCTAGAGGCCCCGCGACTCCGGACTTCCTCTTCCTGGGTGGAAACTACAGTCCCTGCATGTGTGTCGCTGTGCCTCCTCTCCTGTTTCATGGCTGCTCTGCTCCCGCCCTTCCCCCAAAGGAAGGATTTCTTTGGGCCCCCGCACCTCAGACGTTCATAGTCTGCCTGCTACACGGGTCAGCCAGCAAGTATGTTAAACACATCTCCTGGACCAGCCACCATAGAGGTTTCTAGAGGATTAAGACGGTGCAGCTGTGTTATCAATGACGTGATGGCAATGCGTTGAGCGTGGGGACATCCCTCAAGGTGGAGGACCGACTGTCACTGGAGGAACGCTGTTTGGCTTGTCTCCCCTTCTGGAAGTTTCCATGTGGTCAGGCTGGATGACAGCTCCAGGCAGCCCCAACTCTCCTTCCTTTCCTCAGCCACGTCTTTCTGGACCACTTCTCGCTTGGTGTCACTTCCTGGCATCCTGTCGCCTCCTCTCTCCTTACCGGTGGATCTGTCTTCCGTCTCCCTGCTGGGCTCCTTCTATCAGCAGCCTGCCTGATTCCCAGCCTCTATGGAATCTCTCCTCCCTGCTGGGCAAAGTTGGGAACCATCTGCCTCCTAAGGCTTTGTTTTCGCCGCATAGATTGTCCTCACGTGCTACCGTTTCAATGTGGTAAGGTGCGTTCTGGTGATGCAGAGAACCCCCACCCAACACTGCCCTGGGGTCGATTGGGACTCATCAGGATCCTCTAGGACAGGGCAGAACCGCCCCTGCGAGTTTCTGAGACTGTAACTCTTTACAGGAGTAGAAAGCCAGCCTTTCTCCTGGTGCAGAGAGGGATTAGTGCAATATCCCTGGGGCTGGAGAGGGATCATACACCTTGATTTCTAGCAGACCCATTCCTGATGTCTTGGCATGCCAATGACCTTAGAATGTTGGGAGTCAAGGAATGAAGCTTTCTGGAAACGTTCTCTTAAAAAGGAAGGAAGAAAGGAAGGAAGGAAGGAAGGAGAGAGAGAAAGAGAAAGAAAACATTCAGCTGTTGTATTCTGTTTTGTTTGGCTTCTAAGAACGAGATTCGAAAGCTGGTCTACCTGAAACATTACAAGATGGTCGAGGCTTTCAACCTCCTGAAAGTCAAGGTGGGCGCCGAGTTTGTGGTCAAGGAGGCCGAGTGGAGGCGGCTGACAAAGGTCGTGGTGCCAGACATCAGCAGCTCCCACCTGGAGCTCCTTTTGAGGATCTCCGACGAGGGACAGAAGGGACACGTCGGTAAGGAGCCTTGGCCCTCTAAAGTTCGTCTTCCTCGCGTGCTGCCAACTGGGCTGCCCTGCAGGCTATGGGTCCAGCCACTTTCATTGCTGTCAGGTTGACTCCGAGCCACCGCAGTCCTGTGCTCTGGAGGCTTTCAAGGCCCAGATTCTGGGAAGTGGCTCTCCAGGTCTTTCTTTTGAGGTGCTCCGGGGTGGCCTCAAACCTCCAACCTTTTGGCTAGCTGAGGTACTTTAAGAATATTTCCCCCCTAAACCATCCAAGCAAAGTGTATTTTGGTACTTTCCGCTGGCAATGAATCGCACTGACCTAGAACATGAGGAGGTGCTGGGGTTCCCTTTGGAGCTCCTGCTCCCAAGCCCTGCCCTGGGCCGCTGTGCGGTGGCACTTCAGTGCAGAGTCTCCATCTGCTTTTGAGGACTCCTCTGTGATGTTTCACTGCCACGTCTGCATCATTCCGACGGTGGAGACCTTGAAGCACCTCTTGGTGGTGTCAGGTACCATGGAGTCCGCTCTGACTCACAGACCCTCTGTCCGACGAGCACACACCGCTGGGCCCTGCGCCGTCTCACCATTGTTCTTCTGTTTGAGCCCGTGGTGTAGTCACTGGGGCAATCCATCTTGTCAAGGGCCGCCCCCTTTGCCGCTGCCCCTCCCCCTCAGCAAGCATGATGTCCTTCCCCGGGCACTGGCTTCTCCTGATGACATGTCCCACATGGGTGAGACAAAGTCTTGCCATCCTGGCTCCAAGGAGCACCCTGGCTTCCTTCTCCCAGCACAGATTTGTGTTCTCTTGTCCGTCTTCGTGCTTTCCATGTTCTTTGCCAGCACCGTAACGCAGACGCATCCGTTCTTCTTCGGTCTTCTTTATGTAAGTCCAGCTTTCACGTGCATGTGAGGCAACTGGAAATTCCATGGCTTGGGTCAAGCGCACCTTAGTCATTAAAGCAGTGGTTCTCAGCCTTCCTAATGCCACGACCCTTAATACACTTCCTCATGTTGTGGGGACCCCCCAACCATAAAATTATTTTCATTGATACGTCATAACTGTAATTTTGTTACTGTTATGAATCGGGCAACCCCTGTGAAAGGGTCGTTTGACCCCCAAAGGGGTCGTGACCCACAGGTTGAGAACGGCTGCCTTAAAGTCACTTTCTTGCTTTTTGACACTTTAAGGGGGTCTTGTGTAGCCGGTTTATCCAATGCAACACATCGTTTGATTGCTTGACTGCTGCTCCCATGAGCATTAGGGCCTTTCCATCTCTGTGCATCTTGTTCTGTGAAGTGTATTCCTCGATTGCTTTAAAAGAAGCTAGGAGCGGGGGTGGGGTGGGTGGGCAGGTCTCAAGACCTTTGTTGGTCATTGTGTCATCTTGACACCTATCATCTTCTACTCAGCCAGAAAAGACATCTCTGGGTGAACAATGTTTCCTTGTTCTATTGACAAACCCTTCTCCAGTGGGAAGATGACTGCTTTCAATGTTTGGACAGCAGTTCCCATGTTGTGAGTCTGACAGCTGGGCAGCTCTTACCTGAGCATGCCCAAAAACGTCCCACGCCCCTCATTTATTCGAGGGTATCATTCCATGGATAACTTAAGCAAGAAGGAATCATTCTTTGGGGCAATCCCACAACGTTTGGGAGTGCACCAATGAAGATCTGAGTAGAAAAGACTCATGCCACAATGACAGTGGACTTCCTAAAGACAATGGAAGTGTTGCAGACTTGTGGTTCTGTTTGGGTATGGACTCTGATCCTGGTTAGAACAACATCTGAAAGAGTTACTGGAGGAGACTGGTCAGTGGCCAGGGAGCAGACGAGGCTGAGCAAGAGGCAAGCCATGGTCTGACTGTATCCAAGAGTGATGTCCCATGAGCCGAGAACAGTCACAGCTGAAAGCCATGTCAAGACCATGCCGCACATTGCGCCTTCCGGAGCGAGAGGCATTGTTTTTGACAGTGGTCCATCGTACTTATTGGAGTCATGATAGCATAGTGGTTACACGTTAGGCAGCTAACCAACATGTCAGAAGTTCAAAACCAGCAAGCCTGCAGATGTTGAAAGGAGACAAGGGCCTTGCTCCAGAGATGAGGGAGAGAGGAAGCCTTCGTGGGTGCCCAGAGTTCAGACGTCTAGCCTCCAAAAGCAGTGTTTGTTAGAGCGGTATTTCTGACATAGCTGTGCTAGATAGCTAAGAACTGGGGCAGACACGTATTTGAGGAAGATTATAGAGTTTGTGTAATGAGAGGTTATATTCCAAATATCATTTCTGATGCCCGTATGTCCCAAGAGACTCCTTTGTTCAAGTTATACTTTCAAAGGCAGTTTTAATTAGAGAAACCCAGACAGGATTGAGCGCTTCACAAGGGTCTCTGTTCTGCACTGGGGAGGGTGGTGAACATTCTTCTGCTCCCCCTTGATTAGCAGCTCGGACAGTGCGCGGTTTCCACAGCTCCCATAGGAATTCCGTCAGTTCCCAGAGTGTTCCAACGTAAAGCGAGTGTTCATCAGGGCAACACAACACTGAACCAATATCAAGGACATAAAGAGGCTGAGTAGGATTCTTAGTGAAGACAATGTGGGGCAGATATGGGGCAGGAAGGATTGGCTGACCCGGGCCTGCAGACCAAATCTGACCCCCCAGCCTTTTTCTTTAACCATGAAATCCATTTCTGTCTTGTCCACAGCTGCTTTCACTCTATGATGGAGGGATTGAGTAGTTGCCACTGAGAGCAGATGCCCCACAGTTTGACATATTTACTGTGCGACCCTTCACATAGACGGGGTTGCAACCCCAGTCTACATAATAAAGCATCAGATGGGCACACCTTCCCGTGTAAGACGAGGTTCCTATAATTTGGGTTCTCTTTGCTCCTTCTTATTCTTTGGAATATTCTGAATGAAAAGATGTGACCCCACCAACGCTGGCGGATTCCCTGTTGTGACAGTTATTGACAGGCCTGAGCGTCTGGCAGGATTCCTGTCAGCAGCTCTGGTAGGTCACTCCTATTTTATTCCATTGTGTCTTGCCGTGGTCTCTGTCATCTCCACACGGTGTTCCATAACTCAGCTCCCTGGATCAGAGTGACACGGTACTTTATTCTTCTGAGACTGCACCTCCACCTGAGCGAGTTCTGCATGTCTTTGGCTGTGAAGGCTGGAGCCCTATGTGGTTATGTGTTGCCATGCATCGGGCTGCTAACTGCAAGTTCAGCAGTTCGAAACCACCAGGTGCCCCTCGGGAGGAAGATGAGGCTTTATACTCCCATCAAGAGTTACAGCTTCAGAAAACCACAGGGGACAGTTCTGCGCTGTCCTAGAGAGTTTCTGTGAGTTGGCTTCAACTTGATGGCAGTGACTTCTTTATTGTTTTGAGAGTTGAATTTTTGGATATATGTATATATTCCTTCTAACTAACTCTGAAGACCTGGGGATTTGATGAATCCTAATGAGTTTTTCTTCTAAATTGATGGGCTGTTAAGTTCTTTCATGACCTTAGACCTGGACAACTCTGAATGGAGTAATGTTAGTGGATACAACATTCCTTGCTTCATATTCTCTGTTAATACTTATACTTAGTCCCTTTCTTGCCACGTCTGTATGTGTCGTGTTTCTCTGTTTAACACGATCAAACATTTTCGGTGTTGATAGAATTCCCGGGGACCGTAGAGCTCTTAGGGATACTTAAAACCACGCCATGAGTGCTTGAATCCACCTAAGACTTTGTCTGAGTTGAGCTCCTCACCCAGACAGGGCTGTACTCTGGATAAGGCCACAGCCTTTTCACTTTATGGACGTCTGTTGATGAATTTTCTACACTATCAGGCACTTCCCTTGGGCCCAGGGTCCCTGTGCTGAGAACCTCCTAACCCCAGGGAAGGCTGATGCCACATGTGGATCTCTTAAGGAATGCCAACGCAGAGATGCTGAAAGGAGATAAGGATCTTTCTCCAAAGCCAACAGAGAAGGCCTTCCCCTAAGGCTGTTGCTCTGGATTTGAACTTCCAGTCTCCTAAACAGTGAGGGAATGCAGTTTTGTTTGCTGAAGCATAAGAGAAAGAAAGAAAAGTCTTTAGTGGAAGCCTAGATATTTATAAAACAACAAGTGAGGATTCTTGCTGGTTTTCAAGATTCCCACTCTGCTTCTTCATGATCGTCTCAGCTGCACCTGATGATTTGTCCTACGGTTTATTTTAGCGCCTTTCTTTGGCGTTTACCAAATATTTAACTTCGTTCTCAAAGAGGCAGATACACTCTTTGCACATTCTGATTTCAGCAGCTTAGATTGTATTTCTTAAAGTTCAGATATTTAAGTTTAAGTATAAACAGGATTGGGAATCGGTCCCGTTGACTCATGGGCAGCACACTACCTGAGTGGTGGGTGTGGCAGTGCATGGGACAATGGCGAGCAGCCTGCCAGCCCCGGCAGTTGGAGGGTCCAGAGAACATCAGCTTCTCAGTTGGGTGGGTCTTGTGAGTTAAGAAGGTTCCTGCTGTCCCCTGGCCTGGTGGGTGAGCTCCTTGCAGAGGCCGTAGGTCTCAGTGCATCCTTACGAAGGGGCAGAGAGGAAGGCTGAGCAGAGAAGACGATAAGGGTTCCCGTGGAAGGCTCTAGATTACATTCTGTCTTGGAAGGCTTCATGGAAGGGCGAGGAAGTCGGGGCACAGCTGGGAGGGTAGTGCAGGGCAGACACTGAAAGTCAGAAGGGCCTCTGAGGAGGGAAGCCGTGTGGGAAGCAGGTAGGAAGACGGTGGTATCCGCTGAGTAATCCAATCAGTCTTCAGACCTGGGGTAGCTGAGGGGTGGAGTGAAGCCATTTGGGAGGCCTGGGGGATTGAAGGCTGGCTCTGCCACTCCCTGGCTTCTTGGCTTTGAGGCCTCAGGTCTTCTATGAAAGAAAGCGTGGGGGTTTATGGTGACTTTGCCTCATCCTGTCCCAGTGGCCATGAATTTCGGGTTGTTTTTGCATTGCAGACAAAACAAATTTCCTGCGCTTAGCTGACCTCCTCAACATCCAAGTGATCACCATAAGCGTCAGGAGGCATCCCCTGGAAGCCTGGATGCCACGTGTGTACAAGTCTTCCGTGAGCCTCTTCATCCAAAAGGTCGTTCAGCACAGGCAAGTCCGACCTGGCCAGTTTTCTCCCAGTGGCCATGAACCAGTCAGCAGTTGTTGGTGCTTCATCCTCCAGGCTGCAAACCAGCCCCCTTCCTCTGCTTATTGTTCGTGGTGTTATCAAGGGATGCTCTGGATATGCTGTGTTGGACCACGTCAAAAGGGCAGGCTTCGAGAGGATGGTTGCCTCCGCAGTGTGTCCTAAGAGATTTCAGGGAGGCTAGATGTTCTCTCTGGGCCAGTGAAAGGGACCACTCCCCTAATTCCAGTGAGATTCCAACCCCATCAGAGTCAGTATGAAGTTGAGATCAAATATGCCCGTTGATCCTGTTGACTGCAGGGCAAGAAGTCGGGAACTGGCGCTGTTGGAATGGTTGTGAAGGAGGTCAGTTAACCATTTCTATACCTTAAACTTTTATAGTGACTTAAGCATGTCTCTTAAAAAAAACTCAGGTTGTCTTCCCAGGTAGGTGATCATTGTTCCTGGTGTGGGAGCTTGATTTTGAGCTATGGTCGCCTGGGACACCGGCACCAAAGGCTCATATTCAGCCACAGTGGCCTCCTGCTTTCTTCGAACTCATCTTTCTTCCAGTGTACAAAAGTGGATGGTTCAGCCGTCCTTGCAGGCAGTTCGGTCTCCCTATCTGCCACCCATAGTTTTCAGTGGATCAGAGCTTTTTATGTCTCGGTTCTTTGCCGTCAATTCAAGGAACTGCTGGGCTTCCCATGGTAGGCGTCTGAGCGTCCACTTGTGACACCCTGGGGTGTCCTGAGTGGACTCTAGCAGTAACAGCTTCACAGACAACACTGGGGCAGCCATGTCCTCCAGGAGTCCCTGGAGCCCGGGGAGGGCCACCTGAGCTACCTGGCCTGCTCTAGAATAGAAGGGTGGAATGAGCGCCATTTATCAGATGTTTGTCTTTATCCACATACACCTGGAGCTCTGGTGGTGTAGTGGTTACAAATTGGGCTGCGATTTGCATGGTTGGCAGTTCAAAACTACTAGCTGGTCCGTGGAAGAAAGTCTGGGCTTTCTCCTCCTGTAAACAGGTACAGTCTTGGAAACCCACGGGGGGTTGCTGTGAGTCAGCATTGACTTGATGGCAGTGAGTTCAGTATTTGTTTTTTTACACCTGTAATTCCATGACGGAGATGGAGATACTGGCCCTCTGGCAGGCCCTGTATGCAGTAGGGGAAAGCTTTGGGAAGCTTTCTTAAGGAAAACACCTTAAACATTAGCTACATTAATTTTTCAGGGACCAAGAAGTAGAGGTACAATGCTCCTGTAC
The DNA here is from genome assembly GCF_000313985.2 of Echinops telfairi. NCBI lineage: Eukaryota > Metazoa > Chordata > Mammalia > Afrosoricida > Tenrecidae > Echinops > Echinops telfairi. Next base: position 39,377,372 of record NW_022103908.1, read on the forward strand.
CCTTTCTCTGTCCCCATCACTTGATCCTGCCTAAACTTTCAACAGATTGCAGGTACTACGCCCCCAGCGAGGAACCTGGGAAAACCACAGCTCTGTCTTCTCCCCTGCCTCTGCCTTTGTTTCCTCTTTGAAGTGAAGGGCCGCGCCAGTGCCCTCCAGGGCCCGTGCTGTACAGGAATACGTGAGTGAGTGAGTGAGTGAGTGAGTGAGTGAGTGAGTGAGTGAGAGTGTGTGTATGTGTGTGTGTATGTGTGTGTAGGGGAGGGCTCCTGCATTCATCATGATTCCAAGAAGAAAAGTAGCCCAGCTCTGAGCATGTCTTGCTCCTCTCACTGACATGCATGGTGACAGGGTCTCTCTTTCCCCCTCATGCCAGGATTTTTGTCTGGATTTACGATGCCATCATCCTCCTCAATGCCATCTTCATTGCTCTGGATGAGAAGAACCCCTTTATCTCCTATGCAGAGTGGCTTTTCCTTTCTCTCTATGTGATTGAGATTCTCCTGAAACTGTACACGTATGAGCCCAAAGCCTACTTTGGAAGGAAGCAGTTCTGGAATTGGTAAGCGGGCGTATGCTGGAGAGGGAGGAGGAGGAGGGTCTCCCAATGAGGGGAACCTGGGTGTAGTTCTCCCAGCCACATCTCCCTGCATTGGAGACATCTGAGGATGACATCAGCATGCGAGCTGGGGTGAGAGACATCTGGTTTAGCAAAAGTGGTTCTTTGTGATAGGAGTTAAGACTCATAAATCACTGTCTCGGATTTGAAAAGGATCTTAACGTTTTCGACCCAATGAGGCAATTCCTTCTATAGCTGCGTTGGCCTGCTTCCTGGTCTTCTTGTCAAGAACTGGGTCCGTCTGCGTGGCTGGACAAGATGGATGGAAAGTTCTTCTTGGGCAGAATGTGGCTCTCTGTGAGCCTTCTCTTTTCCAGGCTACAGAACATTATCCCCACGCTGCAGCCAGCCAGCGCTGGGTGCTCAGTGTACAGCCCTATCGAGTGCCAATGTGTGCCAGGCACTGCCGGGAGAAGGCCCTGTCTTAAGTGAGGCACAGCTTATGTAGGGGGAAGTATAGGTGTGGTCGTAAGGGGAGCCTGGTAGAGTTGTCGATTGGTTTCTTGTCTCTTGGGATTATTGTCAGAGGGAAAAGTAACAACTTGATGTTTTGTTTTCAGTTAAAAAAATCTTAATGTACTGAACTCAATTAATACTAAGAAACATTATACCATGTATTCTGAAAACATGTCCGAATATTCTAACAGTACCATACTGTTTATATATAATACACACACATAAATAACACATGCAGGTGTATAACATGCATAGGAAACTAACATGCAACAGGGTTGCATAGCTTGCAAAAACCATAGGTGCAAGCTATTGGCCTAAACATATGCTATGTGATTATTCTGGAAGACATTTGAAGTGATGTAAACTGATTCCTTTTAAATTTGACTCAGCCCAGGAAAGATTGTTGGCTTGTTCAAATAGCACGTCTTGATACTTCTTGTCCTCAAAATGACCTAACCCAGCTTTTATAACCTTTGTATATTTTTCACCATGGTAAATAAATATGTAACAAATAGTTTGCCTTCCCAACATTCTTCACATATAAAATCCGGGACACTAGTTATGCTTTATCATGCTGGTCAACCATTCTTTTTTTTTTTTCATTCTTTTTTTATGGCTGGATCTTTGCTTTGTAAAAAATACTGAATTCGCAATTGCCTCAGAATTCATGTTCTGAGCTTGACGGCCCTTTCCCTTGACTCATAACTGACTTGGCTTTCCCACTGTTAGGTTTGATACACTGATCATCATTGCAGCCCTGGTGGCCACAGTGGCCAATGCCACCATCCAGTCAGGTCAGTGCCCACCCCCTGGATTGAACTGAATCAGTGGTCTTTGCTGGAAATTCACCGTTCACCATTGAGATGTTTGGGGTGAGGGGGCAGGATTGTTCAGGAGTATTGCAAAGGCGTTTCTGCCCCTGAAAGTCATGTAGCCGGGGCAACCTGGTTCACATTTCCTGTATGTTAGAGATGTGATTTGTAGACGTCCATCAAACAAAGCGTTCACCTGGCCATCTGCCCTCCAGAACTGGCCCTTGACCTCAGGGATGACCTGGACATCTTAGACCCATGGCCCCCATTTAGGCCCTAGCCATAGCAGATGTGCCCTCTGCCTGATTCAACTGTACCCAGGAGCAAGTGGTGCTCTCTGCAGTGTCCCCAGCCCTCCACCTTCTTTCTACCCTGCCCCTATCCCCAGTCCATGTAAACTCCTTCCTGCTGGTGGCAGGTAGGTTTTGGGATAGAGCAGGCTTCATATCATGGATCTGTGAAGGGACTGGGGCGCGGACAGCTTGTTGGAGTACTTTCTTCTATAGAACTGGATCCATATCCACTCTTCGTTGCTGATCTGAAGTCAATGCCCACAGACCCACTCCTGGCCCTTGGACTCTGGGGCTTCAGCAGAGGAGGGGGAGGAAGGAGCCTTTAGATGCACACTCACCTGCTCACCCAAGTTGGCTTTGACTTACAGGGGCGATTAGTGACTCCAGACAGCTCTGGTTTCCTTCATGCTCAGAACCATTGTCCCATTCCTACAGTGACACCCAATCAGAACCACTCTCCTGGTCTTACCGTGGCCGCCCGTAGTTGATCCCCAGGGCAACCAGAGCTTCCGACTTCACTGAAAAGGGACAAGTCAGAGGATTCAGAAGATGGACTGTTCAATAATTATGTTCTCTTTCCAGCAAGAAAATACAACAGCCAGCAGATCCTGGATATTGTCTTGGTGTTGAGAATACTCCGGCTCTTACGGGTCATCATCAGCATTCAGAGGTAGGTACGGAGCCATGGGAAATTGCTGCCTTCGGGGGCCTGCTCACATTGGGGGCCTGGTGGGAGGCACTTCTACCTTGACTATGGACAGACTGAATTATGAGCCCAGAGTGTGACTGTACAGAGCAGTGGTTCTCAACCTTCGTAATGCCGCAGCCCTTTAATACAGTTCCTCATATGGTGGGGAGCACCCCCCAACCATAACATTATTTTCGTTGCTATTTCATAACTGTAATTTTGCTACTGTTATCAATTGGGCGACCCTTGTGAAAGGGTCATTCGATCTTCAAAGGGGTCTCGGCACCAAGGTTGAGGACCGCTGGTATAGAGGAACGGGGCTCTCCGGGAAGGTCAGGGGAGGAGGGGGGACTCTTTGCAGATGGATGAAGAACATGCAGATGTCAGTTCCCCCAAGAGCAGGGGTTTTGTCATGAGTCACTCTCATCTCTGTGACCCTGGCTCCGTTGCGCCTGCGTAGTTATGGCTCTAGTTGAATAGCAGGTGTTGTGAGGGCAGCTGATGTTACTGGGAAATAGCCACTGTCAGCTCTGTCTCCTGAAATCCACCCGCGTTGACATGGAGACCTGCATCAGCCCCAGTTTACAGATGATAACCCTGTGACTCAGAGAGACTGAGCAACTTTCTGACATTCGAAAGATACAAACACAAGAGTAAACCCTGGAGTCTGACCCCTAAATTGAGATAGGCCCCACCCCCAGGACTGCACGGTAGACTCTTCCATCAGAGGACTGGCCTGCTGTCAGAAAGAGTATAGACCTCCAGGACTCCCTTAAAACAGTCTGGAATTTGGTGGAAGAAGGTGAAGAAGAAAAGTAGATGAAGCTAAGTCATTTTTCCGGCCTCACACCCATTCATATTTTATTAGTGAAACACAGCACCCACCGAATCCCAAACCACTCTGAGTCAATTCTGACTCCCGGTGGCCCCATGTGTGCAGGGCAGAACTGCCCACTCGAGAGTTTTCAAGGCCTTTCAGAAGCAGAGTGCAGACTTTTTTTCCAAGGCCCCTCTGGACGTGTGGACACAGCTCACCTGGGGTCAGTGGCTGGACTCTAAACCATTCAGGCCACCCAAGGTTTGCAGTTACCTTTCTTATACTGCGCAAGACGGCCCTACTTGGATCTCTGGGAAACTACCAGTTAACTCATGCCCCAGCTTGGTAGATGGAATAATTCTGACATTGTGAAGGCTAATTACTGCAATATTAAAGCAGAGACATAGGCCTGGGGAGAGTGGGGTATTAAACGCAAGCATGCTAGTTGGCTGTCTTTTTACCTTACCTCGGATTCCTTGTTTTATTCTAGATTCCGGGTTATAGTGACCACCTTAATTAACATTGGCCCCACGATATTGACGTTTGGTGGACTTGTCTTGGTAAGTGCCTGCTCACAATACTATTCTATGTCAAATTAGTTTACTCTTAATAAGCCTTATTTTAAGTAATGGAAAGAAAGGGAAATATATGTTGTAGTCAACTGGTGCTGTCATGACAGAACTATCGTAAGTGGGGGCTTTCACAAACAGGATTTACTCGCTCACCGTTTAGGAGGCTAGAGGTCCACATTTAGGGTTTTCTTTCTATTGGCTCTTGGACCAACATGTTATGTATACACACTAGTCTATTAAGTGTGCAAGAGCATTATGATAAAGTTTGGAACATTGTGAAAATTATCAATGGGTGACACATGATGCTGAAACAGGGTAGATTGGCTGGCAGCAGCTGCTGCAGACCTTCCGTGTGCAAACAACACTATATCCGCCAGGAGCAATCAAACGAGGTGTGTTTGTCTAACCATGATAAATTCCGTGACTACAGAAGACTCAAAGTGGGCTTTCCGTCACCCGTTCTCATCCTCCACACTCTTCTTTCCCAAAAACAAGCACTGTTCTTGCCATGCTTCCTCCAGATTTCGATGCACACAACAAGCATAGCATATCTATGCATGTGATAACTAGTTTCTTCTTTATCCAAATGGGAGAACTTATGCAAAATGCTGTTACACAACTTTCCTCTACTTCATGTTTCTTCATGGTTAGGTGTTGGGCTGTGAGCTGCTTGGTCGGCATTCCCAAGTCACCCAGCAGCTCTGAGGGAGAAAGACGGGGCTTTCTACTCCTGTAAACAGTTACAGTCTGGGAAGCTCACATGAGGTCGCTATGAGTCTGCATTGACTTGATGGCAGCAAGTTTGGTTTTGGGTCGTATGTTAAGGGAGAAATGAGCTCAACTCACCGCTCTACTGAGAAACTCCTGAGAATTTTATACGTTGTCATTGTCAGTAATATCCATTTATCATGATGTCTCATTATTAAAAATAGAAACATAATTGGCATATAATTCACATATCATGTATTCAAGTAGTTCAGTTGTATTATGAAGAGTCATGCCATCCTCATCACAATCAATTTTAGAACATTTTCTTCTTTCTTTTTTTAAAAATTATCTTATTGGGGGCTCGTACAATTCTCATCACAATCCATACATACATCGTGTCAAGCACATATGCACATTTGTTGCCCTCATCATTCTCAAAACATTTGCCTCCCACTCTAGCCCCTAATATCAGTTGCTCATTTTCCCCCTCCCTCCTCCCTCATGAACCTTTCATAGTTCATAAGTTATTATAGTTTTGTCATAAGTTACCCTGTCCGATGTTTCCCTCCGCCCTCTTCTCTGCTGTCCATCCCCCAGGGAGGAGGGAATACTTGTAATTGGTCCCCTCTTTCTACCCCACATTCCCTTCACCCTCCAGGCATCGCCCCTCTCACCACTGATCCTGAAGGAGTCATCTATACTGGATTCCCTCTGTTTCCAGTTGCTATCTATACCAATGTACATCCTCCAGTCCAGCCAGATTTGTAAGGTAGAATTGGGATCATGATAGTGGGGGCATTTTCTTCTTTCTTATAGTTATTGTTAGCTCCCCATTTCCTCCCAAGATCTCCTGTCATGTCCCCAGGTAATTATTAATCCAGTGACTGTCTCTATAGATTGACCTATACTGGATTTCATATACAGAAAAACATACAAAACAAAATAAAAAACCAAACCCAAACAAAAAAAAAACCAACAATGATGATGTCCCATTCTTGTACATATATCTCCGTGTGCTTCTGTCAGTGTGTCTGTCGGATAGATTCCTAGGAGCAGAAGTAAGCCTAAGCCAACAGGGAAGAGGGGGTATTGCTAGCTGCTGTGGCGTTGGCTCTGTACAGTAGGGTTTGGTCTACGGTGATCCAATGGCTGGTTTTCTGAAGTAGTTCATCGGGTCCTTTCAGTTTGTCCTAGCATAAGAGCGTCTCTCCAGCCTCCATGGTCAGACATGCAGTGGCTGTGCACAGTGCATGCATGGACCAACAAACAAACCCAGGCTTCTTACATGGAAGGTATGCATTTGGCCACTGATCCCACATGGTGTCCCTGTGTGCCACAGCTGGTTAAGCGCTCCACCATTCCCTGAAAGGCTGGTGATTTGATTGACAGAACAAAGGTCTGATAGTCTACTTCTTGAAAACCAGCCACTGAAAACTCTACCTTGAACTTCTCGGGGTCACCATGAATTGCTGTCGACTCGGCAATGGGAAAATTTGGGTAGATGCTGTTCAATTGCCCTCCAAAAGGTGGGCTTCCATAGTGATGCCAGCAGCAGTGTTTGGCACCATCTGTTTGGTGGCACTCCTCACGCTGAGTTTTATTAAACATTTCCACCTACCCAGTTGACACGAGGGAAATGGCATTTGGTTGTCTTGACAGGCATTCATTTCGTTATTAGTGAGACTGAGCATCTTTGCTCCTTTGGGCCACTCAGGCTTATCTTTTGATATATGAGTATTGTCTGCTCATTTTCTTAGATCCTTCGTTTATTCATTTTAGTTTTAGATGATTGGTAGCCTCTCAGGAAATAGGACTCTGCTGTTGCATGGTAAGGACAGAGCAAGGCCAGGCAATGTTTTGTTCTGTTGTACTTTATATGTAAGTTGGTCGTGAGTCATGGAGAGCTCCCTCCATGACACCTAGCAACAAGCTAGGAGGAGTTGTTTTTCCTTGTCTGGCTGACATAAAGGGTTATTTTGTTTTAGTTTCGCTGGCTATCTACCAACTGCCATTGAGCCAATTCGGACTCACAGTGCCCCCACAAAACAGGGCAGAAGTGCCCCTGCAGGTTTCTGAGGATGTAACTCTCGACGGCATCAGAGAGCCTCATCTTTCTCCAGGGGAGCAGCAGGGGGATTCCAACCGCTCCCCTTGCTGTTAGCAGCCCAATGTGTGAACCACTATGCCCCCGGGACCCCTTGGTTGACTGTATAAAATTTTAAATCTTATAGCTTTAGGTTTTATGTCATGCTTAGCAAGGCTAGTTTCCACCCATTTTGTTCCGGGCGGTCTTATTTATTTAGGGCATTTTAAACCTTTGGTACCTTTGGAGTTTATTTTGGCATCAAGAATTTGGGCGTTTTTAGAACCCAAGGTTAAACTATTTCGTATGGAGTATTTAGCCCGCTGACTTGCTAGCAGCTATCATTTCTGACTCTGGAAATGAAGTCCAGGGGCTGTCGGTGTGTGGTCCAGTTAGCCGGGCCCTCTGTCCTTCCACGGGCAGCTCAGGCTTCTCTCACAAACTGACAGAGGGACCAGCTCTTTCTGACACCCTTCGCGAAGCCACGCTGACCTCCTGGTTGGGGAAGGCAGCCTCTGTCGGTTCTCTGACGGAGGGCATTCGGACCTCGTCCTGCTACAGGCCTGAAACAAGGGCAGACCCCCGCCCCGGGGAGCCCGGCTCTTGTGCTTGCTCCTTGGTCTTCAGTTTGGCAGCCTTGTATGGCCACTGATGGCTGGGTGTTGCCCTAGGTGGTCTACTATACATTTGCGATCATTGGCATGGAGGTGTTCCAGGGTAAAGTCCGCTTCTTCGACCCCAATGTCACCACTCCCGATGCTCTGGTCTGTGGGAACCCAGCCTTGAAAGACGCAGCCTTCGCCCGCGACAGGTACTGCAAGAACAACTTCAATGACCTCGCCGCCTCCTTCGTCGTGCTCATAGAGCTCACCGTGGTTAATCAGTGGCACAATATCCTTTCGGAGAAGGCGGTAAGATTCACAGGGAGGCTGTCTGTCCCTGGTGTGGGGACAGGGGGACATGGGCAGGGGCTCCTGGGAGAGCATTAAACGGTGGTACCTTTGAGCCCTGCGGCACGCCACCTTTCTTCGAGTGTGGTGGGTTCCTTAGCTTTGCACTCATTGCGGAAGGCTTTTCCCTGGTGACCCATCCGACGGCAAAGCTCTACTTCATCTTCTTCCACATCGTCGTAGTCATCCTCATTGTTAAGTAAGTTGACTCCTAGGGGGTGGGAATGTTTTCATCTCCATTTCCAGAATTGATGGCTGCCTCCCTCCTAACACGCCTCTGGTCCCACCCCGGGGTAGACCACGGGTGTGTCTCTCTTTCCCTACCAGATGCCGGGTCCCTGGAGGGCGAAGTGTTCTATGTTTGCAAGATGCCCACCACATCTTTCACATCTGCATATCACGTACACCTATGTTTGAATGGGAAGGAACCTGGGGTCCCGACCAGGTTCCATGCCCTTCCTTCCCCAGAGATTCAATCCCTTCCAGACCATCCCTGCCACACTGCCAAACAGGGTCTGCCTAGAACTGTCCCACACCCGGACCTCAGTAGCACCCAGAGGGTCTGTTTCCATGTTCTCGACCAAATAGAGAGGAACCACACCTCCTGAGCCTTCTCTTCAGTGGTTCCAGCTTAGTGCTGACCTTTCTTCCGTGGGACGAGCCCATGGACATTGGAAAACCGCTTTCTTACCCCTCAGTGCTCTCTCAGTATTTTCATAGCTTTCATCCTGGAGGCGTTTTTCGTGGCCTACTCACTGGACAAGAGCGACATCGAGACGGCCATCGAGAGGAAGATCCAGGAGCTCGGAGTGGGCGTCCAGGAGTGAGTAGTGCGCTGCCTCCAGCTTCCCCCCAGACTCTGAGCGCAGTCATGAGCACACCCGTGAGTGCCCAGGGCACCCTGCCCGATCCCAGGGACCCACACTGCCGCATGAGCACGCACGGCGCCTGGCTGGACAGTGCCCATTGGCCAGGCTGGGAGGCCCCGTGCGGGTGTGGCTAGGTGGCCTGACCTGGCTCATGTCTGTCCTTGAAGGGAAGAGGTGCAGGACGGGGAACTCATCGACCACATGGACACCAATGACAATGGCTTTAATGAAGACGATGGGGACCAAAAAAGGAAGGCCCTGAAAGGGTCGTATTTCAGGATCGCATCGAAAAGTAAGTTTTAACCTAATGCAAGACCGAAAGCGGTACTAGAACGGATGTTCCCCTACACCACGGTGTTAGGCCGACTCGTCTACAGAAACAAACCAGTGACACCCAGCCAAGTCTCAGAACGAGCTTTGTATCAAGCAACTTTACATCAAGATGGCAAGGCCAGCATAGGCCAACTCAAGTCCACAGGACTGATGCGAGCCGGGCCCGCCGCAGCTTCACTGAGCTGCAGGCTGATCACGTAGAAAGGGGAAGCGGGAAGCCGGGAGATCACAGGCTGGCTGGTGCTGAGTCTTGGGGATCCAAGGTCGGTGGAAACATGGCCCCACCCCTGGAGGCAGACAGTCCCAGTGAAGTTCCAGGAAGAGGAAGGTGAAGTGGGAGAGAGCGAGAGAGAAGCAATTCCCAGAGCCCCTCACTCTCATACAAAAGGCCACGTCCCTAAAGAGTTATCATCAAGCACCAAACCACTTGACAGAGTTCACTCCCCCTGTAGCCAGGAGTATCTCCTTGATATAAAATCGTCCAACTCCCACAACCGCCCTCCTCATAGCACCCAGGGAGGAGGTCAGCATGCACCTCGAACCTCAGTGGCTTCCAGTGCTCAAGGATGGTGGCGGGCCCTTTACCACGGCCCATGGAGCACCCACTGGTTTCGCTGCACACCTCTGCCTCTCTCCTACCACGGCCTGTTGTGCCTGCTGTTCTTCAGCCCTGCTGAAGAGCCTTTCAGCTCCATCTGCCCTAGGACCTGGACAGATGCAGCTTCTTCACGTGGCTCCCCCGAAGCCCCATCTCCTTTAGGTCTCTGCTGGCACAGCCCTGCTCCAGGGATGCCTCGCTTGGCCTCCTACGGTGCACACCCGACCTTTCCCGATGTGAAACTCATGCCAGTTGCACCTCCATAGTCACGTAACTCTTTAGATCTGCCTTCTGCTTTCCTTGGCGACTGGAAGCGTCCGATGCTCGGGGGCCCTGCCATTTTGGTCCTTTGTGGTATCCTTAGAGCTTAACAGCATGCCTGAGACTTATGGGCCCTTCAGAACTGTTTGCTTAGTTATTTATCAGTGAGTTAGCTGTGTAAACCCACACTAGTCTGCATCTCAGTCCAGGCTCCAACTGGGGTGCCTAATAATGAGTTTGGACCGAGGGATAAAAGTTAGATTCCATGAAGAAGGTGGTGAGCGCGCGCACACACACACAGTCATCATCCTTATTCTGCTCAAGGAAAGACTTTGTGATCTCCAGAGCTTACTGTGGCCAGTGAGCTCCATAGGAACAGGTCTAGGTTGGTGGATTACAGACACAGGTCTCACCTCCTCTGCCCTTCCTCCTAGAGTATAAGACGGTGGACGCTCTGCTGCAGCGGATGTTTGAGTCTGAAATTGCTCCAGAAGATGACGGCCCTTCCTTGGATGAGATTCTGAGCTTCTCCCCCAGTGACATATATCCAAAGAACCCCAACTTTGAAAACAGCGCGTGACACTGAGCTTTCAAAGGGCCCACAAGTGGAGCCAAGCTGAGCTGTCGTCAGGTTTGGCATATGCTCCCTGGAGATCATTTGCCCAGCCTGGGCTCCTCCCTGCGTTCTCCTTACCTGGTGAACGAGCCTTACCTGTCCTGAGGAAGAGGTGTGGAGACACTGCCCCTGTGCACCTTGCCCTGGGATCGTCCTCGAGTCCTCATGGAAGCAAGGAGGGAAGTTCATGCAGAGATGATCCGAACAGAGCACTTTTTATATACATGCATGGACATGGGTAAAGCCTTTTCAATGGGGATATGAAAGTTTTTCATTCATCTTTATATAGTATTTTTACTATTCTATAAAACTGATACTGCGTTACAACATTATATGTGTGAATTATGGGCATTTAAATGTGGCAAAGAAATACGTTCTAGTATAATAGCTTTTTAAAAAAAAATCAATTTATTGGGGTTCATAAAACTCATCACAATACATAGATCAATTGTGTAGAGCACATCTATACATTTGTTGCCCTATCATTCCCAAAATTCGCTTGCCTCTTGGGTTCCCGGAATCAGCTCATTTTCTAGTATAATAGCTTTTAACCATAGTGTTTCATGAAAATGGAAAAAGAAAAAAAAGGATGTGAAAACACAATGACATCACAATTGCATTTGACCCACCACCACCGCCATGGAGTCAGTTCCAACTCATACTCACCATGTGGGGAAGTGTTGTTTATCTCCCTCAGAGCAGCTGGTGGGTTACAACTACTGACCTTGCAGGTAGCAGCCAGGCACTTAACCCTTGATACCATCAGGCCTCCGATGGTCTGTTGTTGCTCGGGGTCAACAAGTTGGCTCGACTCTTGGGGAAACTCAGAACTGAACACTCCTGCTCCTGTGTCGTACTCACAGTCGCCATGTTTGAGCCCATAGCTGCAGCCACTGTGCCCACCCCTCTCACTGAGGGCCTTCCGCTTTTTAACTGCCCCTCTGCTTTCCCAAACATGACGTCCTTTTCCAGGGACTGGCCTCTCCTGATCACATGTGCAAAGTACACAAGACCAGACCACCGTCTGAGGACCTTTCTGGTTGTACTTATTCTGAGCCAGATTTGTGGGTTCCTTTGGAAGCCTTGGTACTTTCAGTATTCTTCCCCATCACCGTAATTCAAATGCACCAAGTCTTCTTCACCCATGGCTCAGGTTTCACATGCATCTAGGAGCTAATTGAAAGTACCCTGGCTCGGGTCAAGCGCACCTTAATCCTCCAAATGACCACTTTGCTCTTTAACGCATTAGAGAGCTCTTCTGAAACAGATTTGACAGCCCAATGCAATCATACATCATCTGACTTCTTGACTGCTGCTTCCATGAGTGCCAATCGTGGATCTAAGTAAAACGGAACCTATGACCGCTTTAATATTTTGTTCATTTATCATGATGTCATCTGTTGAGCCAGTTATGAGGATTTGGTGTTTTTTATATTGAGTTATGATGATTTCAATCGATGAAGGCCTTAGTCTTTGATTTTCATCAGCAGAGGCTTCACGTTCTCTACTGTTAACAAGCAAAGTTATGCCATCTAAATTCGCTCATTGTTAATGAGTCCTCCTCCACCTTGAGGCTGTGTTCTTCTCCACATAGTCCAGTTTCTAGGATCATTTGCTCAGCATACAAACTTAATAAGTATGGGGAGAGGATACAAGCATGACCCACACTTTTCCTAATTTGAAACTATGCAGTATGCCCTTGTTCTGTGAGGACCACTGGCATTTACAGGTGTTGCATGACACAACGAAGTGTTCTGGAATCCCCATTCTTCCAGTGTTACCCATAGTTTTTATGATCCACACAATCAAGTGTTTTTGCATAGTCAATAAAACACAAGGGAACATATTTCTGATATTCTCTGGTTTCAGCCCACATCTACCTAGCGTCCATCATGCTATCCTTCATTCTGCATCCTCTTCTGAATTCAGCTGGAATTTCAATGTGCTGCTGCAAATATTTTTGAATTATTCACAGAACTTTAGTTGTATGTGATATTAGCAATATTGTTTGATAATTTCCACTGTTGGTGACCTTTGGAATGGGTCCAAATATGCCTCTCTTCCAGGTGTTTGGCCAGGTAGCTGTTTCCCAAATTCCCTGGCAGAGACCAGTGAGTGCTCTCAGTGCTGCGTCGGTTTGTTTGCAGGTGTGGGAACCTTTTTTCTGCCAAGGGCTACTTGGATAGCTAGCTATAACATCATTTGTGGGCCATATAAAATTTCCAACTTAAAAATTGGCCTGATATATTTAGTCAAACATTTTGTTAAGGAGGCCTGGTGGCATAGTGGGTTATGCGGTAGGCTGGGCCACAGGGTCGGTAGTTCAAAACACCAGCCGCTCCACAGAAGAAAGACGAGGCTTTCTACTTACATAAAGAGTTTCAGCCTCAGAAACCCACAATGGCAGGTCTACCCGGTCTTGTAGGGTCACTATGGGTCAGAACTGACTCCATGGCAATGAGTTTAATGTGATGATTGGAACGGCTTCTCTTTGGTAAGGCATGTGATATTAGCTAGTATTGATGACCTCATGGGCCTTGTTCGGTCCAATGGCCAGACTTCATCACCCTGGTTTACTGAAATATCTCAACTGGTATTTTGTCAATTCTTGGAACCTTGTTTTTTTTGTTTTACTAATATATTCAGTGCAGCTTGGACTTCTTCCTTTAATACCACCCATTCTTAATCATGTGCTACCTTGTGAAACGATTGACCCATTCTTTTTGGGACAGTGACTCTGTGTATTCCTTGCATCTTTTGATGCTTGCTGCATCATATGATGTTACTTATAAAATCTTGTAATATTACAACTCAAGGCCTGAATTTGTTCTCCAGTTCTTGCAGCTTGGGAACCTGAGTATGTGCTTCCCTCTTGGTTTTCTAACATCAGGTCTTTGCATACTTTATACTTTGTTTTGTCTTCCTGAGCTGCCCTTTGAAATGTTCTATTCACCCAAGAGGCAAGCGAATTTTGGGAATAATGAGGGCAATAAATGTATAGATGTGCTTTACACAATTGATCTATGTATTGTGATGAATTGTATGAGCCCCAATAAATTGATTAAAAGAAAAAAAGATTTACAGCTTTAGAAACCCTATTAAAAAAAAAGTTCTATTCAGCTCTTTTACTTCATTTCTTCCATTTGCTTTTGCTACAACCAAGAACAAGTTTCAGAGTCTCTTCAGACACCCACTTTGTTTTCTTTCTCTTCTGTCTTTTTAATAAATTTTTGCTTTCTTCATGTATGAGCTTGAAGTCATTCCATTACTTTTCATTTGTGTTCAGTGGGTCAAATCTATTGAGATGGTGTGTAAATTCAGGTCAGATATGTACAAGGTTGTATTTTAGAGCTCTAGAACTTGTTTTGATTTTCTTCAACGTTAACCTGAAATTGCATATGCGTAATTGATCATCTATTCCACAATCGGTTCCTGACCTTGTTTTGGCTGATGCTATTGAACTTCTCCATCATCTCTCCCCACGGATAGAGTTAGATTGATTCCTCTGTATTCTATCAGGTGAGGTCCACATATATAGTTGCTTTTTATGTTGTTGACAAAAGAGTATTTCAATGGAGCAGAAATCATTGGTCTTTCAAAATTCAACCATGAGATCTGCAGCTTGGTTTCTATCAATGAGACCATATATGCCAACTAAAGATCCTTCTTTATGTCCCACGTTTGCATTCCAATCACCAGGAACAAACAACTCCTCTTCATTTGCATGTTTGATCAATTTCAGACTTCAACAGTGGGTAGAATTCTTCGGTTTCTCGTTCACTGGAGCATGCATTTGAACAATAGTTGTATTAGTTGGTCTTCCTTGTAAGCGTATAGATACTATCCTATCACAAGCAGTATTGTACTCAAGATAGAGGGTGAAATGTTCTTTTGGGTGATGCCTGGAAAGTCACTCTTTGACTTTGACATCCCCAGCATGGAGAACCACACGCGTATCTGATTCACAGTGGCCAATACCAAACTCTTTTGGTTCACTCATGCCTTGCATATGCATTCCATTTAAATGTGATGATTCCCAAATTCCAGAGATCGGTATTCTATGTATTCCACATCCCAATTATTAATAATTGTTTGCATCACTTCTCATTTTTTGTGTCCCATCAGCAAATGAAGGTCCCAACAGCTTTACTCCATTCACATCATTGAGGCCAACTGTCCTGTGAGGAGGCCGCGCTCCCCAGCCCCCTAACTGTATTTTGCGTGCCTTCCTCCCGGAGGGGTCCATCTTCCAGCACTATCAGACAGTGCTCTCTTGCTATTCATAAGGTTTTCAGTGGCTAATTCCTTCGAAGTGGATCATTTGGTTCCTGGTCTTTTCTTAGTCTGGAAGCACTGCATAAACCTGTGACTCTGGGTTGACTCTGCTGGTATTTGAAATCCTAGTGACATAGCTTCTAGCATCAAAGGACTGTATAAGCCCCTTACTCAGACACGCTGACAGAAACTGGGCAATGGCAGTTTAGCCAGGTGCAATTCCCAGAGCCAGCTGAGCCTGCCCCTCCCTCGTTCTTCTGTACATTTTTACTAGCCCCAGGAGCTTGGGGGGACATTTCTTCACGGCCTGAGGCTTTGAGTGCACATTCCAAGTAGTAACTGAAGCAAGCTTGTAGGAACTTTTCTTCCAATGTTCTAAGCATCACTTTGAGGCATGGAGGCTGGAGCATGACTGGTTTCAAGGACTATGCCACTCTACCTTGATGTCCCCGTCTCCCCATCTGTAAACTAGGATAGGTGATCCCTATGGCACAAGACAGTGGGGACTGAAGGAAGAGGTGGACGGAAGAGTGCCCAATCTACGATCAGTGTTGGGTTGGAGTCTGTCACTGCAAGTCAGAAAGTATTGCTACAAAGTCACACACATCTTTATGAACAAAAACATCAAAATGTGAAGCAATCATTTCTAACACAGCCTTGCTCTAGGTTTATACACGTTTGAAGGAGAGCTTCATCGCTGTGACACTTCCCTCAGAGAATCCCGTGCTCTTTGATTTACACCCTGTCCAAATGGCAGCTTGGACATCCTCAAGAGATTCAAACTGCCCTCCTTTTAAATACTGAGTTTGGGACATAAGTTTAAAAGCATACAGGAGCAAAACCTGGCCATAGGGCGGATGGGGGACAGCTTCCCAAAGAATTCTCCTAGGACACCGCTACCCCTGGATGAGCAGGTGGTGTCATGGTGGGGAACAGACCTTGATATTTTCCTGGCCTTTGTCCCACCAGTGCAGTGTCCATTTCCTTAACACGTCTTCATAGAAGCCCCCGTGACTGCCCTGTGTTCTTTAAAGAACACAGCTAATCAAGGTTACCTCTTTGTGCTCCCCAAAACACACTCATCATGATCTTCGGTGCCGAGCTCTGTGCCTTGCATTTCACTGGAAGCCAGTTTTGACTGGACCTTAGTTTTCAAAGCTATCCTAATGAGGCTAATACAAGTGTATTCTCAAGAAAAGTTGTTGGCAGCCACCCACTGATCACTGAGAAGATATGTCGAAACATTTTGTTTTTTATAAACCTGTGCATGACTCGAACCCTAGTAACAGATTTTGTTGTTGCTGAGCTTTTACTTCATCTCGTACATTCCTGGCTTGAAATCCTGCCCTGGTGTTTGGGCATTGGTACTTTGCAGTCAGACTAACCTGAGGAATCCCAGAAGGAAGGAAGACCTTCCTAGGTTCTGACTACCCTGCCCGGTGTGATCTGCCTTTCCTTTTATACTGTGTCTAACATTTATATTACGCAAAGAATAAAATCAAATATACTGAGTCATAACAATTTTATGTTGAGTATTTCTTTTAAAATTAGAATTCGACTTCATTGTATTTAGTTACAATAATTATTGCAAACATTCGATACAGAAGTATAGTTAAATAACTCAAAGCTGCTCTTTACCTTTCTTCTTCATATTCCTCCTCTTTAATGCTGTCACACAATCTGACACGCCTTCTGAGTCTGCTTCTCCCATCCATGTACAGTCATGTATATCATGTATCCTCGTATAGAATAATCTTTGTAAACTCACCAGTGGGATGCGATGACATTTTTCATGTATATTGTTCAGTGATTTGATTTTTTTATTCTCCTGTAGTTATTTCATGTTGATGTATGCTTGTGTATATGTACACATAGTAAATTTGTTATTTTTAAAAGATTGACAACTATTCCATACCATCATTTCATAATTAAACCCACACCTGTTGATGAACTTACATGTTGAGTCCTGTGTTTGGCATTAAGCAATAATGGGATACGTCTTCTTAGTGTTTTTCATGTGTGAATACTTCAGTAGATATGTGTCTCAGAGAAAGATGATTGGGTCAAATTACCCTAGAAACGTCAGTGGCACCATGTCGCCACCAGGGGGCACTACAGCCTTACCCATCACACAGGTCTACGTAAGACTATAGTTTGGCTATACGTATGTATAATTGACCACTTTCTTTAATTTCACAATAAAAATGTACTTCAGGAGAACATTAATGGTTAGTTTAGTGATCTAGACAAACGCACCTGGACTAGAGGAGGGCTACAAGGCCGAAGGGGTCGTGCTCAGCGGAGTAGGGCCTGCTTGTTTGCAAGGCCATGGGGAGCTGAGAGCTGTGCTGATCTGAAGAGGGGAGGGAGGGATGTGTTACTTTGGAGGAGCTTACAGATTTGCTGTTGTGCTTCCTGATCTTGATCCCAAGTTAGACCCGATTGCTTCCTTAATAATTCACTTAACAGTAAGTAGTGTCAGTGAGTCATGAGTGGCATTACAATGGACTATTGAGCCAAGAATAGCAGTGGTGCCACGCGAGGGGCAGCTGGTGTCAAAAATGCCACGTGAGGGGCAGCTGGTGTCAAAAAACCCCAAACAAAAATCAGTTGGGTTTACAGTAAAACTTCCAAAAGGTAGAACCTGGGTAAGGTGGAAACCTGTCACAGGAGAAAAAAATATTTTCCACTTAAACAGGTGCACTCTGTCAGAAGGCAGCCCTGTTGAGTTCTAGCTCTCGTGGGTTTCAGTGTATTTGCTCAGGTCTGCTTTTACACTTGGTGCATTTGAACCACTGACTCTGCAGTTAGCAGGCCAATGCAGTTAGCTCACAGAACCACCAGCACATGAAACTCGCTGCCATCAAGTCAATACTGACTCAGCAATCCTACTGGGCAGAGTAGAACTGCTCCTATGGGTTTCCTAGACTAAACCACTATGGAAATAGACTGCCTCACCCTTTTCCTGCAGTGATTGGTGGTTTGGAACTGCTGACCTTGTGGTTAGCAGCCCAGTGACCCACTACACCACCAGGGCTCCTCCCCAGGACATGAAATCTACCCTCAGCTGCATCTCTGGGAAGTTTTGTGATGAGCTTTTTTTTACCCTCTCTCCCTTATGCATTATTTCAGTTTTGTCACAATATGTAACTTATACATCAGTCTTCCACCCTTATGTATACATTTTAGTCTAAGAGGCACATTTATATGTGATGGCTGTCTTTATTGCATAATGTTCAGTATCTTGAAAATGGTTTATATATATATATATATTTGTTGTTGTTGTTGTTGTTCAAGTGGGTGGGGAAATTTAGTCCCTATTAAGCTATCATAATTGAAAACAGATAAAGTTGGAAAAATTTATTTTGCATCTGATTCAAAATTTAAGAGAGAAAACAATATCTGGGATAGTGACAGAAATTAGTTATAAAGGGGGGGGGTTAGTAGCTATAAACAGTAAAGAGATAGAGCAAGCACATATAATCAAAACAAAATACAAGACCACAGAAAAATGGAATTTAGACAATAATGGACATTTCCAGGAACTTCGCTGTTCTTGTTTCTCAAGAGAACTCAGACTCGGACGTAGACTTCACCGAGTGGGCTGTGAAAGATGGTGGCTACAACGAGAGCTGAAGGAAACAAAGTAGTCCTCTCTAGCTCTGGGCCTTGGGGAGAATGGTGTCCACTAGAACGCTATGCACAGAGAGAAGGGAGGGCGGGCAGGAAGGTCAGTTTAGGGTTAGGAGGGCCCTTCCAGGCCCTTTTGCTTTAAAAGTTAATAAATGTAGAATTGAGTGTTGTGGCTTTAGATTGAATTGATTTATATGGATTATTAGATTATTTTAAAGATTTGAGAGTTTTCTTTGAATGGCTCTTAAAAAAATAGAATTTATACCTGTAATAGGTAGCAATGAAAAACAGGTACAATAAAGGATAGACAAACTTTACTCAAAAGCATCTTAAGTCCTATGAATATTTGTAGAACTTCACTATTTTAAACAAACACAATTGCTATCTCGGCCCTTTCTAGTTTCCAGGTAAAAAATTTTTAAGAAATGATTTCTAGATAGTGTTCACATCCAAATGATTCTCGTGCATGTGTGCCTGAATCCTCAAGGAGCCAAATTAGCTGCTATACGGGGACCTCATTGTGTTGTATCTTGTTGAAATAGCTACAACTGTGTTGCATGAATAAAGGTTATCAACTTTATTTTTAACAAACATTTACACAAACAAAGAGAAGCTAGCATTTATAAAGTTATTTCTAAGGAGTGTTTCTATCCATTGTTATTTTCGTGAACGCTTGCATTCTAAGAGCAGTACAATTAGCCTATTACGCAGACTCCTAATCTTATTTGAATAGTGTTGGTGTAATATATTCCTCAGCTTTTGCCTTAACAAATCCAAAGAGGGAAGCTGATGACAGTCTGGTATGTTCAACATGGTGTGGAAAAATTCATTCCACATATCCAAATGAGGAAGCCTGAAGAGTAAAAGCAAAAATTATAAATAAAACGTTGCCTTCAGCATATATGGCAATGCTATGCCCACCACCAACCCTATATCTGAGTTCTATTGGCTTGAATAATTTTATATAATGCTCAACAAATGCAACTTGAAATACCATAAATCAAGAATGGGAATCTACTATTAATAAAGAATTTCAGATCCAATCAAATGTCTATATACACATGTTTCAAGGAGAAAAAAACCTGTCAATATTTACCCAAAAGCAAAAAATGGGACTCTAAGGGGCAACAGGGAGAGGTAGGGAAGATAGATCAATATAAAAAGAACAATCAAATTGAAAATAATGAGAAGAGATATTGTGAAAAATCCCCCATGCTAAGGAGTCAATTCTGACTCACAGCAAAACCATATAGGGTTTTCAAGACTGTACATCTTTTACTTTCTTTTAAAAAAAATCATTTATTGTACAACTCATCACAATCCATACATATATCCATTGTATCAAGCACATGTGTATATTTGTTGCCATCATCATTTTCAAAATGTTTTTTTCTACTTGAGCCCTTGGTATCAGCTTCTCATTCCCCCCCATCCCCCCTCCCTCTCTCATGAACCCTTGATAATTTATAAATTATTAGTATTTTGTCAAGTCTTACACTGACCGAGGTCTCCCTTCACCCACTTTTCTGTTGTCTGTCCCTCTGGGAGGGGGTTATATGTAGATCATTGTGATCGGTCCTCCCCGTTCCCCCTCCCTCATGAGCCCTTGATAATTTATAAATTATTATTTTGTCATATCTTGCCCTGTCCGACGTCTCCCTTCACCCATTTTGCAGTTGTCCGTCCCCCAGGGAGGAGGTCACATATAGTTCTTTGTGATCGGTTCCTGCTTTCCTACCCACTCTCCCTCTACACTCCCAGTATTGCCACTCACACCACTGGTCCTGTAGGGATCATCCACCCTGGATTCCCTGTATTTCCAGTTCCTATCTTCTGGTCTAGCCAGACTTGCAAGGTAGAATTCGA
>NW_022103908.1:39397920-39403610 GCF_000313985.2 Echinops telfairi
AAGCATTAAGACCTAGAGGAAAGATGTATGTTTCATCAGTGCTCTACTGCACCCTGGCTGGCTCGTCTCCTTGCCACGACGCTTCTGTAAGGGGGTGTCAAGACTGTAAATCTTTATGAGTGCAGACAGCCTTTCTCCTGTGGAACAGTTGGTGGATTTGAACCTCTGACCTTGTCAGAGCTAGTAGCCCAAGACTTTAAATAATAGCACCACCAATAGGTATAGAAATTGTTAACTAATATGTATAAAAACATATGTATAGAAATTGTTTAATGTGGAATTAACTTATACAAACTTTTACCAAAAATACAAAAAGTACGTTTTAAAAAAGACATAGTTTTCCAGTAATAGCTCTTCAGTGAGAAAACTTTCTCATTTCACATCATATTTGAAACCATATCATATTTATTTTGGGCGACCTGGATATACTGCTACAACATGATAATCTGGCCACACGGTTCTTGGCCTAATTGCCTGTGTGCCAGGATCAGGTACCCAGGCGGGGGCCCAGAACAGAGCTCAGGCTTATGTGCCAGCTGCTAAATGCTACATCTCCAATAATATGGAGATAAGGCCCTGGGACTAAAGTGGGCTCCAGTCAGGAAAGCCAGCCCATGGCCACTGGACCTGCTGAGGTTAAGCAGGTCCACACTGGTAGGAAGAGTCTTGTCCACAGGGTCTTGCTGAAGAACAAATTATCTGTTCCTTCAATTATGGGCAAGAGAAAGAATAGAGTATTTGCTGAGTCTGATGAGTCATTAGAAAATACAGCAAAAACTCAGTGCCCATGAGTCGATTCTGACTCATAGTGACCCTACAGGACAGGTACAACTGCCCCATGGGTTTCCACGGTGGAAAGTCTTAATGGGAGCAGGAAGCTTCATTTCCCCCTGAAATATAGCATACTTGCTATGAAACTTTCTTCTAAGATTTGAAGCTATCTATGTACAACATATTACACTTCACAAAATTATTCCTGGTTCTTAGAGCTTCATATGTTCTTTGCGTGTGAAAACATAAAATACCTGGCTTAAATTTATTTTTCATACATATTTGCAAAATCCCACCAGACTATATGCTCAAGATACATGTACTTTTGGTATTTTTAATACCTTAGGGGAAAAGAGAGAATATTTGTACATAATATAATGAACACCCACATAACATACTCAGCGTAAACAAAAATGACCAGTTCCCCCGTTATGCTAGGTCAAGCTCTAGCTAGTCTTGCTAACTCTTTACTATGAGTTTACGGATGAGGAACCAGTCTAAGATGCCGACGTCACACATCATTGGGATATAGTTAGCTGCCTCATTATATTACTTTATAAGTTACAGTTTAAATTAAATTACTTTATAATTTACATAGTGCTTTTACATATATAGGAGCCCTGGTGGTGTAGTGGTTGTACTTTCAGTTGCTAAGCAAGCACAAGCCAGCAGTTCAAAACCTCCACTGGCTATGTGGAAAGAGAGGAGGGATTCTACTCCTATAAAGAGTTACAATCTCAAAAACCCACAAGGGCAGTTCTACCCTGTCCTATAGGGTCACTTTGAGTAGGAACTGACTCAGTGGTTATGAGGTTGGTTTGGTTCACATATATTATTTCTTTGCTTCTTATAATAAGCAATTGAAGTAGGATCTGTTTTATTCCCATTTATGTAGACAAGAAACCCTCAAACGAAGCAAAAACCCGAGGCTCAGTGACTATTAATGGATTTCCCCAACCATTTGGTCAAGACCCTTCAATGGTTCTAAGAGGGCACCATCTGTCCCAGTTTTATAAATGGGGGCCCCAGGGAAAACTATGTACCTTGCTCAGGGTCACAGTGCTCACTGAGCCCAGTGTCATGGCTGGACCACTTCACCATTCTGATGAAGGCATGGGATTTAAGTGTAATGGCAAATGTCAGTTCTCACCAAAACCTAACTTTCTCCCATATTTATTATCGTACTCTAACACCTATGCTGATACCCACCTTTTTCTTTTTTAAATCGTTTTATTAGGGGCTTGTACAACTCTTTTCACAACCCATACATACATCACTTATGTAAAGCACATTTGTACATTCATTGCCCTCATCATTCTCAAAACATCCGCTCTCCACCCAAACCCCTGGCATCAGATACCCACCTTCTAAAAAGACCTTCGGGCTTCCAGACACCTCCTTCATCTTTCACTTTCATGTAAGTGCCAAAGAGCATGCAGTACACTGTTGCAGCAATTCCAAAGTAATCAATCTGTAAAGAAAACACAGGATTTCAGTGATAATGGCACAAATGTTTATTAAAGTGTCACTCTAACTTAGTGGTTGTCAATCTGTGGGTCGTGACCCCTTTGGGGGTCAAATGACCCTTTCACAGGGGCCGAGTGATTCATAAAGTAGCAACGAAAATAATATGGTTGGGGGTCACCACAACATGAGGAACTGTATTAAAGGGTAGCAGCATTAGGAAGGTTGAGAACCACTGCTCTATCTTAAGGCAACAAGCTAAATAATCCTAGATTTCACTCATTTTTGTTTTGAATGTTTGTTTTTTGAAGTGATTTGAGTGAAAGTGTACAGAACAATTCATTTTACATTCAACAACGTACACACTTTTTGTTTGTGACATTAATTGCAATGTCCTCAATGTTAACATCACTTTTGGGTTCCCTGTTCCAACTTGCCCATCTTTCCTCTTGCCCTGCCTTTTGAACTTTATTTGTGGGCGAATATTGCCCATGTGGTTTGGTATGGCTGACTACTCTGAGGAACACATTCCTCTTGAGTATTACTGTTCACTTTGCAGGCCTCTTGTTTGGCTACCAGGAGTGAGTTCTGTTTGTGGCTATAGTCTTGGAGTCCCCACCTGTCTCTGTCAGACCTGCAAGTCTGGTCATTTTATGATTTTGAATTTTGTCCTATACTGTGCACGGCCTTGTATTGTGATCCTCATCGGAGAGAGTGGTAATGGTAACTGGGTACCATTTCGTTCTTCTGGTTTCAGGCTAGTGGAGGCTTTGGTTGTGGAGGGTAGGTATTTTTGTTTTAAACAAAAATATCACTGTCTTAATAAAGGAAAATCTCTAACAGATTAAGTGAGGAAGGAATGCTCTTCAGGAATCTAATCTTACTCTAAGTGCCATCAGCCTTACTTACAGTTCTATCATTCCTTTAACTGCTGCTCAAGACACCAGCGCAAAATAACTAGAGCCTCAGATTTATTGCGAAATGTAAGAAGTATAGTAAAAGAATTTTTTAGATCCCCAAATCTCTCATTTTAGTGCTATACCTGGTAGGTCCATTGCTTCTGACTGAGCATCTCAATACACTGAAATCCAGATGTTTCACACTTTGCTGTAAATGTAGTTCCTTTTGGGAAAAGTTTCATATCTATGCTCTGACCCAGGTCAATCAATGCCAAGCCCGTAGATAAATCATCATCGTCACCGTCATGCTCTAAAAATCTGTATTGAACACAAACACGTGTTGGGCTGCATGAGAACACAGGAAAAAAAGGCTACTCGAGAATGTTCAGTCAGGAACTTGCTACATGATAGTACTTACTTGTTTCCAAGTATGAAATTGTCTGGCTTAATGTCCCCATGAATGATCTCGCAGTCGTGGACTTGCTCGATCATGTGGAGCATTCTGATAGCAAAAGAGATGACCAGAGCTTGAGGCATCACCTTTTCAGGGGTATTTTTATAGAGGTTAATGGCATTCTGCAAACAATGGAAAATGGAATACTTACTTGGTTTTATAGGATTAATAACATTTCAACTCGTTTTACTTCTATCTATATTAAAAGCTCTAATTATAGAAGGTATAAAAATGTACTTTAGATTTATGGCCACATCCTAAAAGTGAATATACTTACTAATAATGTCCCATAGCTGTAGAGCTCTCCTACTAGTACACTGCCATTCTGGAAAAAGTGAGCAGAGTAGAATTTCATAAACATATGTTGCATACTTGGCTTTAGTCTCTCCATCAGCTGGGTTCCAATGTAGAATTCCCAGGGGTTGGCAGGCTTCTGGATCTGCAAATCAGGTATGTGACATTCATGTCTAATGTCTAGTCTCACATTCTGGGCAATGATAATAAGAAAGCAGTCCCCATCCCAACAGCGAAGTGGGGTAGAGAGTGATGACAACCTATGAACTGCTGCACAGTAAAATGATTACAAAATACATGTAAAAAAAAAAAGATTTGCTTCAAGGTGATTTTATTAGCAGGATAATTCTGGATCATTGTAGGGTAATTTTTAAAAAATTGTTGACTATTGATCTAAATGTCATCACTGTTTAATAAAGAAGAAAAAGCTGACAAACTCAAGTTTGCCACACTATACACAAAATTCCTTAGTACATTTACCTTTAAAACAAATTTCTGCTTATGTTTGGCATCATTCACATCTTCTTGCGTAGCTTCATATACTTGGGCAAAGGCTCCTTCTCCAAGAAGATGATCAACATAAATCACAACGGAACCTTGGAAAAACATGTCAAAATGACAAAAGGGCTCAAGATATTAAAGACAAAGTATTCTTGGTGGCTAAATTTTATTAAATAAATTTATTTAATATGGCTACAAAATGTTTTACCAGAAATAGATGAAATTTAAGTATGTTCCCCCAAAATAGCCATCCCACCCTCTAGGCTCCCATTATCAAATTATCTGTGATGGGAGAGAAAGCATAGGATTGGTTGGCCTCAGGGTTACCACTCACTCACTACTAAACAATTTTCTTGCAGGGTAAAGTGGGTACTAATTATGCTGCCTGCTTGGCTGGACTATTGGGATGCTGAAAAAACATGTAAAATGCTTTTTAAAAATTGTTAAACAATTGAAAGCATTTTAATTACATCAGCGTAAAAAGGACAAAATATAACTAACAATATTTCTAATGGATGATTTTTTTATTCCAGAGTTTATTTATAAAAGCCACACCCAATTCCCCTTGTGGTTAACTTTGATGTACTCATGGTACACTTGTAACAAATAAGGAACAATGATTGTGTATAGTAATTAAACATATTTTAAATTTCATTTGTTTTACTCTCCTAATGTTCCAGGATACATTAATTTAGTTGCCCTGTCTCCTTAGTCTGTGACAGTATCTCAGACCCCCTTTATTTTCGATGACCTTGACAGTTGTGAGTATTGGTCATATATATTTTATGATGCTGCTCTATTAAATTTTTTCCTTTTAAACCCTTGGTTACCTTGGGGGAGAAAGACTTCAGAGGCGACGTTCTAATAGACTCTTTAGCTAAACATTTTTAACAGAACTCACATGTTTAAAAATCAAATACACATGGGACAATGACAAAAAGTATAAGTGGTAGCAATTGGGAACATCAGAAGTAGAAGATATGAAAGAACAGAAAAAAGTCTTGAGGGACTAATAACAGAATTTTATAAAATTAACAGCAGAGGGCAAGCAACAGATCAGGGAAGTTTAGAGAATAGCAAGTAGGACAAATCTCAGGAAATTACACTTGGGTACATCATATTCAAACTGCAAGAAAGCAAAGGTACAGAAAATCTTAAGAGTCAGAGAGAGAGAGAGAGAGAGAGAGAAAGCATTGTAAGAAAGAACAGAGATCGTCGTCAGTGGATTGATGTTGTTGCTGTTTTGTTGTACAGTGTTGCTTGGTTTTGCTCTGTCTTGTTTTTATGCATGTTGTCTCCGCAGGCCT
>NW_022103908.1:39405166-39412105 GCF_000313985.2 Echinops telfairi
AAGTATCTCTTCAGAAGTCATGCAAGTAATTGCAGAATGAAGTGCAGTATTTAAAATGTTGAAAGAAATCTAGAATCTTGTATCCAGTAAATTAATTTTCAAAGGTGAAGAAATCATTTTCTTTCTTTTTATTTTTTTTAAAGAAATAATTTTCTTATAATAAAAGAGGGAGTTGTTACCAGTGGAACTTCCTTGCAAGAAAAGTGAAAAGAAGTTCTTCATGGAGAAGAAAAATCATATCCACATAAATAAAAGAACATTAGAGAAAGAATAATGAAGGTAAAGTACAATCTTTAATGTTTCTTGTTCTTAATTGACCTAACAGATAATAAACTCAAACAAACAAACAAATAAACTCACTGCCATTGAGTCAATACTGATTCATAGCAACCCTATAGCAAAGGGTGGAACTGGCTCTGTGAGTTTCGGAGACTATAACTATTTACAGGAGTAGAAAAGCTGGTGGGTTCAAACTGCACAATAATAGCAGCAACAATGTATCCAGCAATTATAGCTTATAACCAAAAATCCAAACTCACTGCTATCTTGTCAAATCTCCTGCCTGGTGCCCCTATAAGGCAGGGCAGAACTAACCCTGTTGGTTTCCAAGGCTGAAACTCTTCACTGGAGTTACAGTTACACTCCAAGGGAGTGTCTGGTGGTTTTGAGCTGCTGACCTTGCACTATACCCCGCTGGGTGCTCTCATAGCTTATAGAGAAATGGAATGACTGGTAGCAATGTTTATAAGGTCCAGGAGAAGAGAATGGTGGAAGATACATATAGTGCTCATAAAGCTGTAAAATATTATTTGAAGGTGAACTTTGATGAGCTGTAAATGTATACTGCAAACTCTAGACAACCAGTTTAAGAAAAAAAATAAGTGTGCTTGATAAGCTGAAAGGGAAGAAAATAAATCATGGCTTTGTTAAAGCCAGAGAAGACATCAAGAGTAGAAGACAAATACATGTGCAAAAGAACAAAGACAACAAATAAAAATTGGTTACAATATGAAAAGTAATTCAATTATATCCATAATCACTTTAAACATGAATGGTCTAAATACATTAATTAAAAGAGACTATCGAGGTGGATAAAAAAATAATATTGTTTATAAGAAGCCTACTTTAAAACATAAATACAGATAGAAAGTAACAAAATGGAAAAAAGGTATTCCATAATTACCCTAGCCTAAAGAAAGCTAGAATAGCTTCCATAACTTCAGATAAAGAAGGCTTCAGAGCATAATAAAAAGGGGTGAATCTTCCAAGAAGAAGTAATAATTCTCAATGTGTATGCCCCTAACAACAGAACATCAAAATATATGTGGGAAAAAAATCAACAAAACTTCCAGGAAAATCCACAAATCCACAATTATAGTTGGAAACTTTAACAATCTTGTACAGAAAACTAACAGATCAAGTAGGCAGAAAACCGGCAATGGCACAGTTGAACTGCACAGCACAATTAACGAGCTGGGTCTGACCCATATTTATAGAACACTTCATCCAACAAAAGCAGAATCCAAGTTCTTCTCAAGCTCACATGAAAAATTCACAAAGATAGATCACATTCTGGGACTTAAAGTACACCATATAGAAATCATACAACATATTCTCTCAAACCATAATAGAATTAAACTATAAACTAGGGATGTCAAACTGGTGGCTCGCGGGCGACATGCGGCCCCCGAGGTAATTTTTTGTGGCCCACGATGCTCTGAAATAAAATGTAACGAGGGAATTCTGTGTATACCTCAAGCTCCCTTAAGCGCTATTTTCTTCATAACAATTTTTTCTATTTTCATTTTATTTCAGAGCACTACTGATTCCACAGACATTTAAGGAAAATAAAGGAATATTTATAAACAGATTTGATAACTTAGATGAAAAACACAACCTACCAAAATTCCTCACAACGAAAAATAATCTGAATAGGGTTATATTTATTAACAACCTTAGATTAATAATTAATAACATTCCAAAATGGAAAGCACTAGGCTCAGATGATTTTATTGGTGAATTCTACAAAATACTTAAATAAGAAATGATACTAATTTCCTATAACCTCTCCTAGAAAATAGAAGCAGAGGCAATACTTCCTAAATCAGATGATCCAAGTGCTACCCTACCAAGAGAGTAAAACAACATTAAAAAAAGGAAAAAATACAGACTATTAAAAAAGATGTAAAAATCTTCAATAAATGCAATGTATAGAAATAATTGGACACCATGAACAAAAGAGTTATTCTAGGTATGCAAGACTGGTTACAAACACACATACAATCGAGTAATGTATTCCATTAAATCAATAGGGTAAAGAAGAAATATCATGTAATTGTATCAATTGAGTCAGAAATCCAACACCCATTATGATAAAAATTCTTTAGCAAACTAAGAATAGAGGGGAACTTTCTCAACTCGATAAGGAACAAGTACAAAAAAACCTATATATGGTCTGTAAACAAACAAACAAAAAACCCACCTATAGCTAATATCATACTGAATGGTTGAACGGTGAGGAACTAGATACTTTCCTACTAAGAACAGAAATATGAGTGTCTCCATAAATGCCAGGATCAAGATATCCTTCAGTAGAGGAATACATAAACTGGTTTATCCCTATCATGGACTATTATTCAACAGTAAGAATGAATGCGCTATCAAATCATGAAGGCAGGAAATCTTGTATGCAATGTTTCTAAGTCAAACACCAAGTCTGAAAAGGCTATATATTGTACGATTTCATATACTCGGAATTATGTATTCTGGAAAAGACAAACTACAGTGGGTACTAAGGGCTGCAAGGTAGGTGAGAAGTGAAAGTTAGAGCACAGGAGAGTTTTAGGAAAAAGAAAGTACCAGTATTCTGTTTAATACTGCAATGGTAGGTACCTGACATCATACATTTTGTCAAAATTCATGTAACCATATTACACATGACTGAACCCTAATTTAAGGTATAGATTTTAGTTAATAGGGGAAACTATGCATGTGCTGTAGGGGTTTACAGGACCTCTTTGTACTATATATCCTTTCAAAATTCTTTGGCAACACTAGTATAAATATATTTTATTATGCTCCCTTTTCAGACACAAAAAATCGCATGTAATGCATACAACTGTCTTTGTCCTTGAATAGTATGTTTAAAGATCATTCCAGATCAGTAAGAGCTTCTTTGTGCTACTACAGACAGCCTCTATTTTACTGTAGAAGTACTCTTTATACTTCTATTTTACTGTATAAGCAGCCCCCTACCAATGGGCAGTAAGTAAAGTCCCCAAGCTTTTACATGACTACATGTCATTCTGAAGGTATGCAATTCTATCTGCAAGAACTTCTTTAAAACACATGCCTGAGTCTAAGAATATGAACACTTAAAATTTTTATAGAAATTACCAAATTGTACTCTACAAAGTTATGTAGTATTACTCCCAAAGTGATGACATTTCTACAGCTAAATTTACAGCTAAACAAAATATTCTCAGTTTAGTACTATACATACAATCGCTATTTACTGCGGGGGTAAACAAAGATAAGAGGAGAAGCACACTCATGTGAATTCATCAGCTTTCCATACAGACAGAGAAATTTAGTTGTATTATCCACATACTTCTTACCCAATTGAAATTCAGTCTTGGGTTTGATGGGTGGAAGTTTATATTGCCATTCAAAAGTATTTGGATAGGATTCCAGTGGTTTAGGAAGCCCAGATAAAAGTTTGAGAATCAGTGTATTATCCCATGGGTTTTCAACAATGAAGTCTTAAAAGAATGAGAACAAAAAAGGAAAAACAAATTCAGTACCCAATAATTTTACTGACAAAGTTATCGATAAATCAAGTGGACATTCAATAAATTAGGCTCTGGAAAGCATTATCCTTTAAGTTTCATTGGTTAAGTCAAAATCGGTCGTGCTGCACAATTGGACAATAACCATTTAGATCCATAAATTTAGATCAGTGTTCAAGTGTGACAAAGGATATTAGCACCAGAAGCTGTAGTGTGGTGGGCATGGGACAGTGTTTTATTAGCCTATTCTCAGTTCTCCTGCTACAGAACCATTTGTTCTGCTCACCTGGAAATACTACTGCTTTTCTGTAAAATGTAGACAACTGTATTTTATGTCTGGCACAGTTTAGGTGTTTAAATTATAATTTCCTCTTCAAACAGTAGGTATTTTGTTACCTTCTGAAATTAAAAATGGATCAATTTTCTAATTGGGTCTGAACTTATGTTCCACCCAATGATATTCAAGCCCTGGTTTTCTGAGCTTCTTTCACAAAATAGGTTTTCCTAAGCGGCTGTCCTCATTCCATTGTGCAATTAAAATTAAGGATGTGTTCACACTTGGGCACATACACTTTTACCTGAACTGCTGTGCATCTGCTCTGCTTGGAGCCCAGCACTGGTGTCAGGAGGGTCCTCTTCCATGGCAGCAACAGGGTCTGTGAGTTTACAAGCCTCGAGGCTTTGCGCTGTTTCACTGGTAAGCATACTGCCTGCAGCAGGCCGGATCACACCGAATAAAGGTGCTGAGGGTATGCTTGTGGTTAATGCTTGTTCTGGGCTTTTTTCTTGAATTGGACTGGATGTGTAATGGGACAGAGAAGAGGTGGGTAATGTCAGCTACAGTCACATAATGTAATATCTGGTATATTTCCATATGCACACACACAAACACACAAATATATATACACATGTATACATACATATGAATTTATACTGCAACTTCTGATGTTGCTATTTTCACTTGTCACAAATGATTTTAATACAATGTTTTTTAAAATAAGACTTTTAATTTTGGAATAGTTTTGATTTAAAGAAACGTTGCCAAGATAATAGAGAATTTCCATATATTCCTCAGCATTGCTCCTGTACTAAACTTTAAACCTACCCGGATTGCCAGTCATTTTTCTGCTGTAGGATACACTCAAGATACCATTCACATTTAGTTGCCTTTTGTTTTCTCTACTTATTATTTTCTCATATATGATGTTACTCAGTCATTTCTTAGTCTCCAAGTCTTGAAGATTAGTGATCAGGTGTTTTGTAGGATGTCTCTTAATTTGGGTTTTCTAATGTTTTCACAGGACTAAACTGGAGTTACGGGTTTGGGGAAAAATACAGAGATAAAGTGCCCTTGTCCTTTCAGGGTATAGGACCAATAGAACTTATCACTGGTGAGGTAGTTACTTGGTAAAGGTAGGATCTGCTAGGTGTCTGACAGTACCCTCATGGACTTTAATGACAGCACATATTTTAATCCATGCTTTTTAGGTATTAAAAATATTCCCAGTATTTCATATTGTTAACACACACACACACACAACAGGGTATTCATACATGTACCTTGCTTGCTACTAGTAACCCAAGTGTCCAAATGATAAGGGTACATGAACTACTAACACAATTCTTTCTCCTATTGCATGAGTATGACCTTTGTTTAACTTTCTCTTTTTCCCTGGAAACCTGAAATGCTAGAATGTCAGTCTTATCATATGGTAAAAACTTGGAGAATTATAAACACTTAAGAAGCTCTGGAGGTTCTGGTGGCCCTGTTGAGTAAGCACTGGACTGCTAACCTCAAGGTCAAACCCACTATTTGAGGCAGAAAGATGGGACTGACTGTTCCTACAAAGATTAGGCGCTTCAGAAACCCTACATAGTCATTATGAGTCAGAAGGGACTTGACAGCAGTGGGTTCACTGGGCAGTCACAGCTTCAGGTTTTCTTGAGCCTCATGACTTGTGTATGGACCTGTCCCTTATGGAGAACCTGGAAGCTAAATCTTGGGAGTGATTCAGATCTATTGAAATAGGGCTTAAAAAAAAAAGTTAAATAATAACATTTAAAATACAACATGAAAAAAAAATCTAAATAAATGAATAATTTAATAAAATAAAAACCAAACCTGAATAGATTAAAAACAAAAAAGAAACAAGGCTTGTGGATAAACAAGCGGCCATCTATTTGAGAGGCAACAGGGCCCACATGGAAGAAGCGCACCAGCTTGTGTGATCATGAGTAGTCAATGGGATTGGGTATCCGGATTCAAAGACCCAAAACAAAACCAAACCAAATCATATTGATGTGAATGAGGGGAGGGCAGAGTGGAGACCCAAAGACCATCTGTAGTCAATTGGACATCCCCTTTCAGAAGGGTCACAGGGAGGAGACCAGCCAGTCTGGGTGCAGTGTAGCACTGCCGAAACACACATTTTCCTCTGGTTCTTTAATGCTTCCTACTCCCCCACTATCATGGCCCTAATTCTACCTTAAAAATCCCACTAGGCGGGAACATATACGCTGGTACAGATAAGAGCTCGAAACACAGGGAGAATCCAGGACAGATAAACCCCTCAGGGCCAATAATGATAGGAGCAATACTAGTAGGGAAAGGTGGGGGGGTGGGGATGAGGGGGAATTGACATTGACATATAAACCTCTCCCAGGGGGTTGGCCCCAGTCCCAAATACTAAGTGGATAACTGCCCCTCCCCACAGAAGAATTTATTTCAAAGGACGGCACTGACTCCTCAGCTCCGGGAGAAGGACATATCTGATCTGAGCACAAGGGAGCAGATGAAGGGGGAGGAGGACTGAAGCACATCCTGGCCCACCAGGTCTTGAGGACGATGATCCCAATTAGAGCAGCCAGTCCACAGAAAGGACCACATGGCCAGCCCCACTATGAGACATGACGCCCCTCACTGACCCATGGCCTTCGGGGGACAGCACCAGAGACACAGTGTGGGAATTGCGCCCGATCGGATCCCGCACACCGAGGCAAAGCACTGGGGAAGTGCAGCAGAACAGCAAGGGAATGGAGCAGCAAGGTCCCCAGGAAATGCTGAAGGTGGACTTTGGGGCCAGGGCGTGGTGCCCCAACAGACTGGACTGGAAAACACTCCTAAAGGCCAACAAACGATCCCTGAACTAAC
>NW_022103908.1:39413487-39463691 GCF_000313985.2 Echinops telfairi
AATCCAGGGCAGATGATCCCTTCAGGACCAGTGGTGTGAGTGCCGATACTGGGAGGGGAGAGGGAGAGTGGGTTGGAAAGAGGGAACCGATTACAAGGAACTATATGTTACCTCCTCCCTGGGGGATGGACAACAGAAAAGTGGGTGAAGGGAAATGTTGGACAGGGCAAAATATGACAAAATAATAATTTATAAATCATCAAGGGCTCATGAGGGAGGGGAGAGTAGGGAGGGAGGGGGAAAATGAGGACCTGATGCTGGGGGCTTGGGTAGAGAGGAAATGTTTTGAGAATGATGAAGGCAATGAATGTACAAATGTGATTTGCCTGCCACAATTGATGTATGTATGTATTGTGATGAGTTGTATGAGTCCCTAATAACATTATTATTAAAAAAACAAACAAAACCTCAACGGCAAAAAAAAAACAAACAACTTCTCCCAGGGGGACAGTGGAGGGGTGGCTCGGGGGTGATAGTGGTTGGTGTAAGACATGAAAAAAATAATAATTTATAAATTATTAGGTGTTCAAGGGGGAGGGAGGAAAGAAAGTAAGGGGCTGATACTGAGGACTCAAGTAGAGGAAAAGTATTTTGAGGATGATGATGGCAGCATATGTATAAATGTGCTTGACACAATGGATGTACATATGGATTGTGATGGGACCTGCAAGAGCCCCCAATAAAATGATTTAAAAAGAAGAAGAAGAAATGAGGCTTCCGAACTAGGGTAATCTGGTAGCTGAACTTAAATAAATCATCATTTCCTTGCAACTAAACTGTCACATTGTGGGGTTTGGGGGAAAAGAGAGGCATCCGAAAACAGAAAGACCACATAGTTTCTTGGACAATGTATATCTTGGTGGCAACTGATTTTTGTCCTAAATCCTTCTAAATTAGACTTGTGCTAAGTATGGCTTTTGGAAGTCTATGAGTCTAAAGGCTTAGTTAAAGGTACAAAGAAGACAACGTGT
This sequence comes from Echinops telfairi, assembly GCF_000313985.2. Taxonomy (NCBI): domain Eukaryota; kingdom Metazoa; phylum Chordata; class Mammalia; order Afrosoricida; family Tenrecidae; genus Echinops; species Echinops telfairi. The sequence continues at coordinate 39,414,459 of NW_022103908.1, forward strand.
ACTGTGCTTGTTGTGTACAATTTTTAAATTAAAACGTAAAATTTGTTTTACTTGCATAGATTTTAATGAGCTAGCCATTTATTTTTACATATTATTATTTACTTGTTCTTTCCTAAATTTTGCTCCTATCCTTTATCCACCCATCTACTATTTAGTGAGATCTTAAGTCAGAAAATGATAACAAGTGGCAGGCAATACAGGATAGTGACGAGAGAAACCTAGACCAAACCCACAGCCATTGAGTCGATTTCTAAATTACCGACAGCAAATCTTTATGGGAGCCGATAGCCTCAACTTTCTCCCATGGAACAGCGGGCTAGGTTTGAACTGAAAAGTTTCTAAAATAAGAGATATAGGGCTCAAATTCTAGTTCTCACATTTAGCAGCTTGTATGACTTCAGGTTAATGACTTAGCCTTTCTGAGACTTGAATCTTTCATCCATAAAGGGGGAAAAGAATAGTTACAACTGCTAAAGTTACTGTAAGCCTTAATTAAAGGATACAGTATATGAACAGCACAAGCACCTAGCATATAAACAGTAGAAAAAATGAAAAGGACAGTAGTTACTTTTTCTAATCTACTACATTTATCAGTCTAGTCAAATGTGGTAGAATTTTACTTCTGCAAAGCATTAATTTATGGCAAGTCTACCTTTTGCACCAGTATTTAAGAAGCTTAACCATTTCTGCCTGTCATCTCCTCTTCAATTTTCTAAATTATAATTAGAACAAAGACATGATTAGGTGCTTCCTCAGTTCAGCAATAATAAGGCTACTAAAGAGGGTGGGAATCAGCACCCCAAATGAGTAGAAATTGGTCACACGATAATGCTCTCCCAGAATTTCGCTAAGATCATAGCTTTTCTCTCACTACCCTAGTATGCCAAATGTCTAGACTCATCACTGTTTGTATGTACAGAAAATACTCCCTAGTTCTCAATTAAAAACAAACAAATAAGAACTTTTATTAATCTTTAAGGACTTTAAGAATTAGGTTTCTATACAATTTTAAAATTACACTAAAATGGAAATGGATAAAGTAACAGAACTATATAAACACACGATACCTGAACTTTTTAGATTTTGAGGGGTCCCTGTTTTCTTCACAATAACCTAAAGTCACATGCTTGTACTGGTTCGATACCAGATTTTCTGAAAGAGAAAATTTTAGACAACTATATTAGAAATACATACAATTTAATATGGCTATGAAGTTTAGGATTTTTTTCTAAACTGACTTTTATTAAGATTTCAATTTTGTGAACTTACGGTAAAATATGCTATTGCTATTGTTCTTTGGTGCTATGAAATGGCTCCAATTTATAGCCACCAATGTAGACAGAATGAAACACTGCCTAGTCCAGCACCATCCTCCAATTGTTGCTATGTTTGAGCCTATTGTATCCTGTGTTAACCCTTCTCATTGAGCGCCATCTTTTGTACTGATCTCTGCTTGACTAGTCATGACAGCCTGTCCATGACACCCTCTCCTGGTTATATGTCAAGAGGACATGAAACAAATTCTCATCACAGAGTCATAAGGTTGCTATGGGTCAGAACCAATTCGATGGCACCTAACAAAAGCACATTCTGGCTGTACTGTTTCCAATCCATACCAAAGACTTTAGTCATCGATCTTCATCAGTAAGTGCTTCAAGTCCTTTCACTTTCAGCAAGCAAGGTTGTCATGGTTGTTCACGAGTTTCCCAATCCTGATGTCAAAGTCATCTTCAGGTAGGCCAGGCCAGCTTCTCAGATTATTTGTTCAGCATACAGATTAAATAAGAATGGTGAAAAGACACAACTGGGACAACTGATTTTAAACCAGCTGTGTGTGTACAACTGCCTGTTGGTCTATGTATAGGTTCTTTGGTGAGCACGAGTAAGTGTGCTGGAATTTCCATTTTCACCTTGTTATTTATTAAAGGGTTACAATCCACAGCTGAAATGTCCTTGCATACTCATTTAAACATAGGGAAACATCTTTTGGGGATTTTCTCCATCTGGCATCAGTATTTTTCTTCCCATGTCCATTCCCAAATCTGGCTAGAATTTCTGGTTTCCTATGTTGCTGTAAATGTTTTAAACTTATCCTCAGCAATATTTTACTTGCATGAAATATTAATGATATTGTTTGATAATTTCTGCTTTCCATCAGATCACCTTTCTTTGGAATGGGTACATACATGGATCTTTTCTAGTTGATTGGTCAACAAACTTTCTTGATATAGGGGAACACTTCCTGGATTGTATCGAATTACCGAAACATCTCAAATGGTATTCTCATCAACTCCTGGATCTTGTTTTTGCCAATCCCTTCCAGAGCAACTTGGACTTCTTCCTTCTGCAACACTGGGTTTTGATCGTATGCTACCTTTTGAAATAGATGACTATCGACCAATTCTGTTTGGTAAATGACTCTGCGTATTCCTTTCATCTTCTTTTGATGTTGGTTGTGCCATTCAACATTTTGCTTGTAGAATCCTTCAATATTTCAACTTTAGGCTTGAAGTTTTCTTTATTTCATCTTGAGAAATTCTGAATGTTACTCCTTTTTTGGTTTTCTAACCCCAGGTCTTTGTACATTTCAATATATACGTTATTTTGCTTTCTTGAACTACATACATTCTTGGTTGAACGGTTTTAGTTCATCTTTTCTGTTAACTTTAGATACTTTACTTTCAAGAGTCTCTTATTACATCCAATTTATTTTTCCTCTTTCTTTCCTTTTAGTTTACTCATGGACGTCTTTGATGTAATCTAATAATTCATCTGGTCTTCAGTCTTTTGCTGTTCAATGTACCAAAACAATTCCTAAGAGATAGTCTCTAAATTCTGTAGGTAATATACTCAAGGCCCCACTTCAACTCTCATTGATTTGTTTTAATTTTTTTCAGCTTTAACTTGAACTGGAATATGAACACTTGATGGCTTATTCCCATTGGACCCTGGCTCTGTTGACTGATGCTATTGAGATATCATCTCATACACAGAAATAGTTGTTTTGTTCCCTTATGTATTCCATCTGGCGAAGTCCAGGTGTTTATTATTGTCTATGTTGTTGAAAAAAGGAATAGATGATGAGTAAGTTGTTGCTCTTCCAAAATTCTATCATCTGGTCTCCAGCATTATTTCTATGGACAAAGTCATTTTTCCCCCATTACTTCACTTTTTTCGTACTTTGATGACCAATTTTGATTTTCAATCAATTACATTTTGATTACCAATGCACTATGCTCACATATTTGATAAATACAAAAGTTGTTAAAAAATATTCAGTTTCTCCTTCATCTGTGGCATTAATGGCTGGCATGTAAGTTTTGAGTAATAATTATATTAATTGGCTTTCCTTATTGGTGCATGGATATTATTTTGTCACTGGTATCATTGTACTTCAAAATAGATTTTGAAAAATGAAAATATCTTTCCCCCCAATGAATGTGGTGCTGTTTAGTTGTTTTTTAAAATCATTTTACAGGGGCTTGTACAACTCTTATCACAATCCATCCATCCATCCATGGTGTCAAGCACATTTGTACATATGTTGCCATCATCACTTTCAAAACATTTTTCTACTTGAGCCCTTGGTATCAGCTCAATTTTTGGCCCCCTCATGAACCCTTGATAATTTATGATTTTTTCCCCCATATTTTACACTGACTGATGTCTCTCCCTTCACCCACTTTTCTGTTGTCTGTCCCCCAGGAAGGGCATTGTATGTAGATCCTTGTGATCAGTTCCCCCTTTCTCCACGAATCTTTCCCCTATCTCCTGGTATGACTACACTCATTGGTCTTGAGGAGTTTATCTGTCCTGGATTTCATGTTTCCAGCTCTTATCTATACCAGTGTACATGCTCCGGTCGAGCCAGATTTGTAAGGTATTATTGGGGTCATGATAGCGGGTGGGGAGAGGAAGCATTAAAGAACTGGAGGAAAGTTTTATGTTTCATCGGTGCTATACAGCACCCTGACTAGCTCGTCTCTTCCTTGTCGCTGTATCTTTTGATAGCCGGGTACCATCAGCATTCTTCACCATATTTACTTATGCACCCACTTTGTCTTTAGTGATTGTGTCAAGAAAGTGAGCACCACAGAATGTCAGCTTATTAGAATAGTGTTCTTGCATTGAGGGAAGACTTGAGTAGAGGCCCAATGTGCATCTGCTACCTTAATACTTAACATATAAATATATGTACATAGATCTATTTCCCTATTGTTATAAATATATTTACATTATGTATACACCTGTATTTAGACCTCTATAAATGCCCTTTGCCTCATAGTTCTTTCCTGTTTCCTTTTACTTTCTTTTTGTCCCACCATCGTGCTTGCCTTCATTCCGGTATTAGTAATTCCTCTTGGTTACATTGCCCTTGACCATGCCCTACCAGGCACCCTACGTCCTCCTCACCATCGATTTTAGATCACTTGTTGTTCCCTTGTCCCTGGGTTAGTTAACACTCGAATGTGGTGCTGTTCTGTCTCACTTTCTTATTTCTGGCTACCCTGGACTGAATTCTGCTTCCAAAGGTGTTGTAAAGCCTACCCTCTATGCCTACGGTTATAAATCCACTTAGGAGTGTGTTATCTTCTTTATGTTAATGTGAAAGGACTAGTAGAGAGTTATGTTGAGTCCATCTCTTTTTAGCTATAAGGCATGAACTTAAAGAAGAGTGAGCAGAGTAGAAATGGGAGAAAATAGGTACCTAGACACATGCGGCTTCTCCTTGGGGATGTCTTGGAGGAAGTCAATCTTGCAAGCTGAAGCAGGGAACTGCTAAGGCAGCTGCACCCGATACAACCATCACAAAATAGATGGATTTGAACCACTGATTTCCTGTTAGCAGCCCAACAGCTTGTATATTAGTCCTCATGTAAATGGTAAGTAGATCTCTTATTATCTATTTTATAGGCTAGTACTAAATATCTAAGAAGTGTGTATTTTCAACAAAAAATGTCATATTTAGGGTTCAATTCAACTATATAAAGCTCTTTCATAAATGGTGTTGCACTGGGGTGGGATAGAAATAAGAACCACTTTCAAGAGCTTCATTATTCTTTTGAAGTTATATGACCAAAAAAACAGAAAGTAACAGAAAAACCTGATTTTCTCAGTGTGGGTAGTTGGCAATACTACACCTCTAAAACAAATTTTAAAGGGACATAATAAAACATCTAAAATTGGCTGCTTACGGTTCTTAATTAGGAGATAGCTTCCCATTATTTTTCGTAGTCACGCAGTCTGTCGATAGTAGTCTTTTCACTTGTTGTGCCGTGCAAACTGAACATGTTGCCATTGTTAGGTGCTGTTGAGTCATGCTCATTCACAGCCACTCGTATGTACAGCAGAGTGGAACACTGCCCGGTCCTGCGCCACCCTCACCATTGTTCTTAAGCTTGAGCCCATTGTCGCAGCCACTGTCATCTGGCTCGCTGAGAGCCTTCCTCTTTTTTGCTGCCCCTCCACTTTTCTAAGCATGGTGTCCTTCTCCAGGGACTGATCTATCTTGGTGTCTAAAGTATGTGAGATGATGTCTCACCAGCCTTGCCTCTAAGGGGAATTCGGGCTGTGTGTCTTCTAAGATAGGGCTGTTTGTTCTTTTGTTACTCCGTGGTACTTTGAATATGCTTCACCAACACCATAGTTCAAATGAACCTATTTTTCTATCGTTTAATCTTATTCAATGTCAAACTTTCTCACATGCATATGAGACAATCAAAAATACCATTGCCTGGGTCAGGCATACCTTGCTCTTCACAGTAACATCCTTGCTTTTTAACACTTTAAAGAGGTCTTCTATAGCATATTTACCTAATGTAATATATTGTTTGATCCCTTTAACTAATTTTTCTATGAGCATTGATCATGGATCCAAGCAAGATAAAATCCTTGACAATTCAATCTTTGCTCGATAAAGTAAACATATATAATTGGTAGCTTAGCAGACGATTTCTTGTGCCCTATATCAAAGACCTAGTTTTGATTCCAGCTAACATACCTCACACACAGGCATCACCTGTCTGTGAAGCTTCTAGTGTAAGATGGACTAAGAAAGGCCCAGTAATCTACTTCTGAAGACCAGCCACTAGAAATTTATGGATCAGAACAATAAGATAAGCAACGCATCTTGGGGATGGAGAAAGACTAGGCAGTGATTCATGCCGTTTTTTGTGGCCTCACCAAGAATCAATGCCCAACTTGATGGCAGTTAACAGCAACATATTAAGTGGCTCGGACTTTGTAAAAGTTGCCTTTAAATTCTCTGATAGGTTTTTCCCTTATTGTACACTTAGTGTAAATGGCATGTCACAAGAAAAAAAATCACATAAGTAATAAATGAATATTATGCTTTCCAAATCTCTCATTTAGAATATCTATAATATAGAATCAGAATTGGCAGAAAATAGATATTTAAATAGTGTCACAGACACCTTTATCTTCTACAGCGGTCACAGAATCTGCTGGGAGTTTGTGGAATGGGGTAGATGCAAGCTGAGCGGCAGATGTAAAGTCTCCTGTGCTCTTAGGAATGGGTGCCAGGGTTTTGTTGCAGCGGATTCCCCATACTGTTGAATCATCTAAAAACTCTTCAGCCTGTGGCACTTCCTGCAAGAGAGGATGAGAGGATAAAAAAGCACCAGTCTCCATTTTTGGGGTCCATGCAACTTGATATAGTAATATTTCTCAAGAGATTACAAAAACTAATGAAACATAAAACAGATGCTGAGCCCTGGGTAATACACAGCCAAGGACTTCACTATTCTGTCCTTTTGCCCAGAACTGTACTCTGCTGTTAACAGACTCCAAAAGAATCACATCTCATGGAAGTATTGAGTTTTAGCTTGTTACAAAAAAAGTGGACTTCTCGCCGAATGCCGCCAAGATGGTGTTCAGGCGCCTCGTGGAGGTTGGCCGAGTGGCCTACATCTCCTTTGGACCTCATGCTGGGAAACTGGTCGCATGTAGATGTGACTGATCAGAACCAGGCTTTGGTTGATGGCCCTTGCACTCAAGTAAGGAGGCAGGCCATGCCTTTCAAATGCACGCAGCTCACTGACTTCATCCTCAAGTTCCCACACAGTGCCCGACAGAAGCATGTCCGACAAGCCTGGCAGAAGGCGGATATCAATACAAAATGGGCAGCCACAGATGGGCCAAAAAGATTGAAGCCAGAGAAAAGAAAGCCAAGATGATAGATTTTGATCGCTTTAAAGTCATGAAGGCAAAGAAAATGAGGAACCGGCTAATAAAGTATGAAGTTAAGAAGCTTCAAAGGGCGGCTCTCCTGAAGGATTCTCCCAAAAAAGCAAGTGCTGCAAAGGTTCCAGCTAAGAAGGGGGCTGCTGCCGCCACCGCCGGCAAGAAGGCTCCTGCCCAGAAGGAGAAAGCTCCTGCTCAAAAAGAGAAGGCTCCCGCCCAGAAGGAGAAAGCTGCAGGTCAAAAGGCTGGGCCTCCGAAAGCCCAGAAAGCTCCAGCCCAGAAAACACCTGCCCCAAAGGCAACTGGCAAGAAAAAGTGGATAAAATGTTTGAATTTGCGGAAAAGTTACAAAGATTGTATAGAGTGCCCTTTTTCATTCTTGCTCTATTAATAACATCTTACCATGATACACTTATAAAAACTAAGACATCAATGGATACACTACTACAAACTATACACTTAATTTGGGATTTTACCAGTTTTCCTCTAATGTCCTAGTTCTGTTCCAGGAAGTCAAGTCAAGATACCAAGTTGCATTTAGTCATCATTTCCCCTTAGTCTTCTCTAATGTGTCAGTTTATCAGTCTCCTTTGTACTTGTGTTGAAAAAAGTACGGGTCAAGAATTTACAAGTTTGGGTTTGTTTAATGTTTTTGCACCAGTCGCTTGCTTTTTGTGGAAGACAACTAGAAAGTGCCCCTCTCCCATTAGAGGATACAAGATAGCAACACAACTTATTACTGGTGAAATGAACCAATCAATTGGGTTAAGGAAGTTTCTTCTTCTTCTGTACTATAAAGTTACCATTTTCTTCTTTTTTATCTTTTTGTTAGAACCAAATCACTAAGTTCAGCTTACACTTAAGGAGAAGGAAATTTAAGACCCATCTGCTAGAGAGAACATACAAGAATTTGTGGATGTATTAAAGTCACTTCAGTAATTATTTTATATCTATATGGGTATAATTTTATTTCTTAGGTGTCAACCACTTACCACTTTATTTTTTGCTCACATTGTTCCAGCTTCAGGCACTAGTTTGTTTAGATTGGCCCCTGTGTAATTCTGACATGTCCCTATCTTTTTAAAATTTTATTTTTAAGTTGAAAAATTGTATTTTCTTTGCCCTAGCAGTAGAATCAGCTATTTCTCCTTGAGTGCAGAGGTAACATTTTAGAATCTCTGCATAAAGACAGAAAATTCAGTATCATATTTGACAAACCATTTTGTGTCCATAAAATTCCACACCTTTTAAAATACACACTGCATTGTCTTCATATATTCCAGGATATCTTTGCCAAAGTGGGAGGAAAAATAGGTTGGTTATTTCTTCACATGGATATAAAATAAAGCAATCGCTTGTATTGCGGTCAAGAGAATGTGTTTTGTTTTTGCTTTCTCACCCCGGTCAAAGCACATAGATTGGCTTTGTTTGGTAAACTGAACCTGAGAAGTAATGCCACTACATTTGATATCTAGTCTGTTAACTGGAATAGTTTTAAGAAAATAGCCAAACAGTTGATCAAAATGGGTAAAGGATTGGGTAATAGCTTATTCAAAACAATCCACTGTGGAATTCCAAGACAACGTTCAATATCCTACTTTGGTAAGTAGCCAATGGGACCTTAAAAATTCTTGAGCAGCAATCTATAGTTCAACTACTGGTCTTACTCTCTCTGTCAAGAGGAAAAGAGAACCATGAAAATGCAAAGTGATAAGGAAACTCTAAGTTCAATGGATTTAAGGAATCATGCAATCATCACTTTCTATGACCCTGAGAACAGTAGAACACACTATGGTGCCTGGCTACCAACTGCTCTGGAAAGCACCACGCTAGAAAGGCTTACATAGTTTGAAAAATGTGGAAAACAGAACACAAACCAAAAAAGGGACCATTTTTACTGACTGATCAGGAGAGGTAAATTTAAGACCCTTTGCCAACCTTTAGCTCTGGAATGGAACTTAGCCATTTCAGATCTTTTTTTTTTTTTTCCCATTTCAGATCTTTAGGGCAGCACTTACTCAAGAACAAAGCTCACCGTATTAGGAAACAAGGAGGAATGAAACACACAAAGGAAGTGGGATAAGTGATGTTACATTATGGAGATTACAATCAGTGACATGAAATAAAATGTATATGAATTATTAAAAAACTGAAGATGTGCTCTGGAACACATTTACCAAATTCACAACAAAAAATTAAAACAAAAACAACAAAAAACCCACTGCGAAATTAAAAACACAAAATAGTTTAGCATATTTCTGCAGCAAGAATGACTACAGCACCAGCTCTGTGTAATATAACAGCCAGAGTAGCTGAATGGAGAGAAAGGTACACAATGGGTAATAGTCAAGGCTAGGAAAGAACTGAACATGGGTTGTATGTATTGACTACTATAATAAAACAGAAAAAACACGCAAACTTGTTTGCTGATGCATATTGATGACATACTAGCCAAGCCAAATTCACTGAAATAGAGTTGATTCCGACTCGTACTGACCCTATAGGACAGGGTAGAACTGTCCCTGTGAGTTTCTGAGATGTAACTCTTTATGGGATAGAAAGCCCCATCTTTCTCCTGCAGAGGGGCTGCTGGTTTTCAACGGCTGACCTTGTAGTTAGCAGCCAACATGTAACCATTATGCCACCAGGGCTCCTCCAATTTAATTCAGGTTTTTTTCTTCTCAATATTATATCCCATAAGATACACATTCATTACATAAGATTGTCTTGAGTACTTTTCAGCCTGGGTTTACATATACTGTTTTATTTGAGTGTCAAAATCATGAGGTACTATGAAGAGGAACAACTATAATATTTATTGCATAGACCAATGTTTCTCAAAGTGGGAAATATGGCCCCCGCTAAGGGGCACTGGAATGATCCAGGGTGGTTGCAAAAGCAGATATCTACACTTTATCCTGGATTATAGATGATAGTACAAATATATACATATGTCTGTATATACATATTTGTGTGTATATATGTATGAAAAAGGGGCAGTAGGCCAAATATGTCTATACCATAGGTCTACAGACAAGATTTACTTACATTTGGTTTTGTAGAACATCTGCTCATAGAGCGTTCTCCAAAGGTCCTAGCTCCTGTGGGTTTATTTTTAGGCTGTGGTAATCTAGAGAGAGTTTTGTAAAAGTATAAACAATAAAGTAGGCTAACTTAACTGAGAGTAACAGACAAATTATTTAATGAGTGATATCCCTTATATATACAGCCGTTCTAGTAATGTTATGGATGCTGGACATTTTATTTTTTGTTCACAGGTCTAGTTCTGGAATTCCTCTCTAAGAGTTGGCCATGCCCTTTCACAATGACGTCTCTTTCCATGACTGGAACTGCTACCAGGGAAAATTCCAGAGCTATCACACTCTTCCTCTAGCTATGACTCTAAAGCAATGCCTCTCAGCTTTAAGACACATTCTCTCTGCAGCCTTTTTCAATATAAGCCACTTCTCCTTTTCTACATTATTAATCCTTCAAATACAAACTAATACCATATAATCTAGAGCATGTCTGGATGCCTGTTCTGGTGAATTCACTTACATTTAAGACAATTTCAAATCCATAAACTCCTTAGTTCTTTTGTAGCTTATAATCATACAGTTTTCCTTTTCTAATACATGCTTTTGCTACGCCGGGTCTGCCTTCTCTCCAGAGTTTATAGGATCTAGAGAAAAATGTTGCAAAAACCACCCCATCATGTGATCAGAAGGCCCATCCACTGGCAGACATGGTATTGACAGGACAGCAATTTGTCATCACTGCCTTACCACCTTGTCTCCCTAAGGTGCATCGTCATTGTCTCTATTTTACTATGACAATATATCAATCAATCACTGTCATTGAAGTGATTTCAACTTATAGTGACCTTTCAGGACAGACTAGAACTACTCCTGTGGACTGTAAATTTTTACTCAAGTAGAAAGCCTCATCTTTCCCTCATAGCAGCTAGTAGTTTAGAACTGCTTTTCTTAGTTAGCAGCCCAACATGTAATCCACTATGCCACCAGGGCTCTTATGATATATATATATCGTCCCCAAATTAATTAGGTGAGTTTTTACCCATAATTTTCTTTGTTTCCATCTTCAAATACAGGAAAAGCAGTAGACAAAGAAGAAATAATTTTATTGACTCCCCAAATCCCAGATGACTGTGCATTTTCTGAAATATAATAACATTTACCATATTAGAAAAGATTAAATATATAATTTATATTAAACTTCAACTCTAACCAAGAAAGCAAGTGCTGAGTTAACAGAAAAGAACCAGTGTCCACTTTCAAAATGCTAAGTAATGAGGTAAGTCACTTTTTAGTGGGAGGGATGACTAACTTCAGAGAGCCTGTGGGTGTTGGAGTTCCTGCCATTGTACCACCATACGATCGGCTATGTATATAGCATTGGACTCACACTTTCTGGAAGCAGTTTTTGTCATTTGACTTAAATGAAAAAAAGCTTTCAGTGGTTTTTTCCATTTCTTACAGGCAAAAAGTAACCTCTAGACATCATGTTTCTAATCTTCCCAAGTCTAATAGGATCCTGTTTATCTTTCATTTATGACCTCTCTGGCTTCCAGGACAAATTCTAGACTCTAGACAAATATGAACTTGTCTATGGCTCTCCAACACTCTGCACCACCATCACACTACTGAGAAAGAAAGGCTCGTATCATAACTTGAGTACTAAGACCATCTGGGCATTCCTACCCATGGGGATTTTGTCCTTCCTAGCATTTATTTATTTAAAAACAAAACAGAAACGTACCTCATGTAAGACTGTCCAGTCCTGCTGTAGTTATATTTCACACATTTCCCCTGTCCTTATGTGGCAAGTTAATCAAGGGCAAGGCCACAGCTTGTATACTGAAGCTAAACCTATGGCTGTGAAGTCAGTTCTGACTCATAGTGATGCTAAAGGACCAAGGAGAACTGCCTAGTAGGTTTCCCAGGTTGTAAATCTTTACAGAAGCAGATTGCTGAGAATCTTTATGTACGCAAACTGCTATATTGTCCACCAAGAGTATATGATGGTTCAAACTTCTGGCCTGCTAATTAGTAGTCGCACATTTAACAGCTGTGCAACCAGGGTTCCTGGATCTTGTATAATCTCTGATATTTCCTGTGGCAACCACCCGCAATGCTATGCACTTAGTGAACTTTAAATGCATTTTATTACTTTGAAACTGGGCTTCAAATGCATCTTCATTTTGATCTAGAGATGACCAATTATCCTTGTCGTCAGAAATATCAGGAAGTGTGGGAGCCTGAAACATATCCATGATGAAACCTTAAAAGAACAGGAAGAATAACAGTAACCATGATTGATGAGGGACTTTCAGTGCTTTGTTGTAAGATGCTGCACATCTGAACAAATGCTCTACCTAGTGCTTCTTTTGTGTGAACCGTGGGCGACGGCTGAACTTTGGATGGTGTTGCCTGAACCATTCCCAGGGATGTGTTTGGAGTTGTATGAAAAGAGTTTGTGCTGCCAAACTTATGTACTTCACCTGCTATGAAAAGAATTGAGACAAAATATATTAGTAGAGAAACAAAAATTATTTAGAAGTCTCACACTATAAGTAACTAATTCCACCTAGTGCAAGTTTTTATTGTCAATAATGCTCATGAAGGACCTTCAATTATTATTACACTTGCATATCTTTCATCTTTGTTTTTATAATAGCCCAAAGAGGCAGGTAAGGCCAGAATTATCCTTTTAGAGAAAAGGAAATGAAGGTTCAACAAAATTAGCAGCATTATAAACAACACCCTTATTTATCTTCATAGTATTTCAAGTAATGCAAGTTAATAATCACAATGCAAATCTTAGGAGTGACTTCCCATCCCACCCAGCAGAAGTTCAGCCAATGGGGTACAAGACTCTGCATGATTTAGCTAGCCCCAGTTCCTTCAAACCTCTTCTTGATCCTTCTTCCTGGCTCACTCCAACTGCACCACCTCAGCCTTCTTTCTGTGCTCGCTGGTTCCCTGCTTGAAGTATTTCCAAGGGAGCTGTCCCCATTTGGATCTTTACCCAATTATTGCCGTCTTAGTGAGGCCTTTCCTGACCACCTTCTCTGAAATTTCAAGTCTCCCTTGCCCCACCCCAGTACTTTCTTCCCTTCCCTTCCACATGATCCTTGTTCCTGACTACATCCCTATTAGTTAGTACAATCCCTAAAACCCTAGTGACAGCTCAGTATCTTGGCTGGCTAGATCTCTAGTTGTTTATCTCAAATGAACCGTTCGTGGAATGTATAGCATGGTCACACAGGGAAGAAGTATCCATTCTGTATGTGATATAACTTAACCTGTAGACAAATGTTTCTAACAGGATAGTATCCGAAGGGAGTTTTGTTTAGAAATTTAATAAAGTTTTCAAAAATAGTAAATAATTCTAAACAAATACACTGATTAATAAGTGGATTTCTACCTTTTTCTCCTATACTGCAAGAAGGGGGAATGCTAACACCTAGGTTCATTAAGGTCTGAAGCCTAAAAGAACCATAGTCATGAGACTGACTTCTGACCAACCTGGAGAAGTTGGGTGAACATGTCAGAAACAAACGTATTGTGATGAAATAGTACCTTCTTTCATTTCTGTTCCACTCTGAGGCTTGAATTCATGAGTACTTTTACTCACACATCTTGGAAGAGAAGATTGAGACGCACTACAGAAGAAAAATGCTTGGAATTAGAATTGAATTATAAGTCTACTCTTATATAGCCAATGGAACTGCTAATGAATATAATTTATCAAAATACATGACTTGCTTAATACAATTGATGTATGGATTGTTATAAGAGCTGTAAGAGCCTCCCCCCAAGATGATTTATATAAAAAATACAAAAAACAAAGTCCATTGCTATAGAGTTGATTTGGAGTCAAAGTAACCCTACAGGATGGAGAACAGCGCCTCTGAGAGTTCAAGATGGCACTTCTTTATGGAAGCAGAAAGCCTCATCTTCTTCCCATGAATCTATTGGTGGGTTCGAACTACTGACATTGCAGTTAGCAGTCCAATGCATAACTCAGTATGCCATCAGAGAACCTTCAATTTCTTAAAGAAAACGTAATGCTTATAGATAAAGGCTATGTGCTCAATATTTAAATGGCACAGTGATTCTGCATTTTAATGCCATCATAATCATTTCTAATTATGAAGGAGGACAGAAGAATGGTTTCCCTAATCCAGTTATCCTATTTATATACACAAGCTACAGGGCTCAGGGAATCCAATGCAGGGTCATAATATGAAGAAGGGTTGGTGTGCTTAGCAATACAGGATATTCCTCTTGTAATAAATCAGTAGACAATGTATTTTTATCCAGACTTAAAAACTATAGTTTTAAAAGAAAATCATCATATACAATATATTTGTCACAGTTTAAGGTCATTGCATTTTGTCTTACTACTGGAATTGATAGAATTTTCTAAAAATCTAGTTAAGATATAAAGTTAAAATAGGAAATGGTATGTACAGTCCCCTTCAAATTATACAAATCCCTATAAAAACATTAGTTAAATGAGCCAAAGTGACAGGATAAAAATTTCCACAGCAACAACCAAAGAAAAAGGGATGTGACTTGATTGTCAAAGTACAGAAAAAGATTTGAAACTGGTGGAAATCTCCTGAGCAGTGTAGGTGTAGATTTGGCAGACTATTAATCCCATGGCTAGTTGTCATGGCTATTAATCCCAAACTATACCCCCGGGGAAGACAGAAGGAATCACATATGAGATCACAGGTCAAGGAACTGTATTGTCAGCAATAATCACTCATGTTATTTGTTCAAAGTCACTAAGAACATGCAATTTTCAGTCAAACAGTTATTTACTCTTCAGTAACAAAAAGAGATCTGACTTTTAGGTACTGAAAATTTTAAGTTCAAGAGAAAAGCACGAATGAAGTACAACAAATATATTTTTTTAATATGCATATATAAGTCTAAAATATTCGGGGCCAATGTTTTGGTGACTAGGTTTTTTCAACAACAAACTCATCTGTGTTAGTTTAAAAAACAGGGCACATTCTTCTTTGACATACTGCTCGGACCCTAGAGATCAAGAAGAGAAGCTGGCAAAGCCAACCATATCACTATCAACACTAAGACCACCGTTAGCCTACCTGGCATCTTTTTGAGCTACTGCCAATCCACAGTCTGTCATTCGCTGGGCTGCCAAAGGCACAGGATGAGCTACCAGCTGACTGATGGCTGGGGACATGAAAGCAGTAGTAACAGCAGCATTTGTCATGGGTGGTTTGGCAGAAGGTGGTTCGCTGGGTTTTTCTTTCGTGTTGCTTGAAGTCTGCGGATGTACAACTGGAAGAGGTGATTGTCTTGGTTCCTCCTGGGATCCTATGTCTGGCCCCTGGCATACTGTATTAACCTTTCATGTAAAGGAAACAGACACAAACAAAATGATTAAGTCCAGATTATTACTAACTAGGTATGGCAGCTTTTCAAAGAATTACATTTGTTTACAGCACATCCCTTTCTGCTTGAAGCATTCCTTAGCCTCACAAGTATCCCGAAAGGAAGAGTGGACAGAAAAAGACCTCTCTAAATGACAGATGTTTTGTAGCTTCTAAAAGACAGATACCACTGGCAGTTCACATTTCTTAACCACTGTATCAGTCTTCATGCTTTTAGCAATATTTAATGATTGTGTTAATTCTCTTTACTTAACTTTGGAAAAGATCCACAAAAGCAATGCTATCAAATGATCACACTGGCCTTTCTCCCATTAAAATCTCAACAGTAGTTATTTCCTCTTTAATGAATAGGCAATATGAACATAACCTGCACTAGTAATTGCTGGAAGGGAGCCCTGGTGGTTGCAGGTGGGGCTGTGATCTTCATGGTCGACAGTTCAATCAGCACCACTGAGCTTTCTACTCGCGTAAACAGTGACAGACTTGGAGTCAGCATTGACTCGATGGCAGTGAGCTTGGGTTTTGGTAGTAATCATTGGAGCCTTGGTGGTTATGAGTTGGGCTGCTAACCATAAGGTCAGCAGTTTGAAAACACCAGTCACTTCACGGGAGAAAGGTGCAGCTTTCTGCTCTGCTTAAGAGTTCTACTCTCAGAAACGCATAAGATCATCGGCTCGATGGCAGTGAGAGTTTTGTTGTTGTTTGTTTTGTTTTTTGGAGCAATCACTACAAAAGCGTAGGTCACTTGGGAAGGAAAATAATTAGCTCTCAGTATTAAATTTTTGGTTTTTATGCTACATGCTCTTAATCAATTCTATACTCTAGTGCTATAAAGTAAAAAGGCAGAAGGGTTTATAGCCTCACAAGTATTCTTGCACATTATTAAGAAAAATACCAAATCTCCAAGGTAATAGAAGCTAATTCAAAGAATCAACAAGAGAAAAAAACTTCATGAAACATTTGTCATCAAAATGTCCTACTCTTTTCTCAGCTACTGAATAAAATTAGAAATATCCATGAAAGTAAAAATATACTAAAACTGACTAAATAAATTAGGAAACATTCATGTTAATAGATTATACATGTATAATATTATGAATCATTCAAAATAAAATTACTAACAATTGTGAGCATTTTTCTAAGTAAGAAGAACTCCATTCTTTTTAACTTCTAAATTACCTTTAAGAGGTAAAGTTTAATATGAGAAAAGAAAAAATGACTATGTGTCCATGTGTGTAAGACAAAAGAACCACAAGACGTTATCAAAGCTCACCTCTAAATGGTGAACATATAATTTTAATTTTCTTCTCATATTTCTCTTTATTTTCAAAGGTTTTCTATAGTGCATATAAGATATTTAGTCATAAGGATCAAGGAATTCTAACAGACAAGCAACCTACAGTTAGTCATATTCTTTTATTTATCCTCACTGATTTCTCCCACACTCCTATTCTGATCCTTCAAGGAAGAAGATGTCTTTATTTGTGAATTACGATGGGTTCCCCCACCCAAAAAAAGAAAATATTTTTTTCAAAGCTATGTATTTAAATTTTTTTTTTACAAAACAACCTTATCACCTTCAAAGTACTCTCCATTATACTTAATACATGCCAAATCTGCAATTCCATTCTTGGAAACATTTTCCAAACTCATCTGTTTGGATGGCTGACTGCACCTTCCTTCGTTTTTGCTTCACCTCTTCTACATCATCATCAAATCCCTGTCCTTTCATATCCCTTTTCATTTGAAGAAACAAAAAGAAGTTGCATGAAGTGAGGTCAGGTAAGTAAGATGCATGGGGCAAGAGAGGAATGCTGTTTTTTGCCAAAAACTAGTGCACTGAGATGGCTGCATGACCACATGCATTGTAGTAGTGCCAAAACCAGTCCTCCCATCTGCCACAAATCAGGCCTTTTTTGTCACACGCTATTACACAATCTCTTCAGAACCTCTAAATAGAAAGCTTGATTAACAGTCTGATCTGTTGGAATGAACTCCAAATGCACTATCTCCCTCACATCTAAAAAACAAATGCGCATCATTTTTGGAGGGGCGGGGCAGTAATCTCTGTATAACAAATATTTAAAGAATAAAAAGCAATCCTTCTCATACTGTTTCAAAAGATAGGAGAGAAGGGGGCCATTTTTAACTTATTCTATGAAGTCCACGTTAAAATGAAGCCAGACAAAGATATAAAAAACTACAGACCAATATCTCAATTTATATACAAATCATAAAATCCATTTAATGCTCACTTATCAACTATTTCTTCATACAACATTTTATATTTACAGTAATATTAAAATATCAACTATCTGACATATTACTTAATATTACACATTACCTAACTCCAAGGCACATGGCAAGAGTACTGTTGCTGTGATGGTTAAGGTTTTTATGTCATGGCCCATGGTTCTCAGTGGTTTAATAGCTATGTAGTGATGCAACTAGCAGCTACATAATTATGTAATTTTCCAGTTATATAATAGTCGTTTCTCCATTTGTGATCTAATGTGGTCACCCTCCAATTTCCCATACATACTAGGCAAATCAATTTCAGCAGCATACAATGACCCATTGGGGATTATCCCAGGAATACAAGAGTAGGATTCAACATGCAAAAATCAATTAATATACCAAATTACTAGAAAGGAGGAAAAAAACCCCAATATTATCCCAATTGATGCAGAAAAACAAAATCCAACATCTTTGCATGATAAAATACTGAGCAACTTAAAGAGTAGAAGGGAAGGCTACATATGAACAACCCATTCAAAAAATCCAAACCCACTGTGATCAAGAGCGATTCTATACAGGGTTTTCCAAGGCTAAAAAGCTTTACAGGAACCGAGAGCTTCATCTTGGTAAGTTTGAACAACCAGCCTAGTGATTAGTAGTCCTACATTTAGCCAATGGCTAACATCATATTTAACATTAGACTGAAAGCTGTTCTCTTCATATCAGGAACAAAACAAGGATGCCCACTTTTGCTACTTCTAGTTAATAAAATATGGAAGCTTCTAGCCAGGGCAATCAGATAAGAAAAAGACATACGAACTGGAAAGAAAAATATACAACTATATTTATTTGCAAATAGCATGATCTCCATAGAAAAAGAGAATACACAGGTAGCACTGACTACTAGCTGAAAGGCTGGCAGTTGCGTCATGAACAAGCCTAGTAACCTGCTTCTGGAAGGTCAAACCTTGTGGAGCAATGCTACTGTGCACAAATGGGGTTGCTAAGATTCAGAATTGACTTGATAGGAACTAACACATAGAAAGTGGGCATCATCATAGCAACAATTATGAGCGTGGTGATGAACTAGGCTACATTTTGTTCTGTTGCACATAAAGACACTAGGAGTCAGAGCTGACTCAATGGGACCTAACAAGGATGCAAAGAAAGTGATAAAGCATTCCCACAAAAACTGCTAGAGCCAGGAAAAAGAGCACAGTTGCAGAACACAAATTTTAAATTAAGCATGCAACCATCAGTTGTATAAGCAGCAAACAATGTGAAAAGGAAATTAAGAACACAATTTTATTCACCACATTAAGAAGCATAAAATCATTGATGTGAAGGATCATAGAGAAAGTGGAGAGCCCCAAACCACCTGCAAGATAATTGGACAGTCCTTCACAGAAAGGCCACACAGAAGGGATGATCGATCCATCCAGGGGGTAGTATAGCAGTGTTGAAACACATAAGTATCCTCTAGTTCTTTAATATTTCTTGCCCCTACTATTATGGTCTTAGTTTTTGCCTCATTAATCCTGTTACACCTGCATAAGTTCATTTGTATAATTAAGACCATTCGATGCATGAAATCCAAGAAAGATAAACCCTTCAGAAATAATAATGGGAGTAATGATTCCCTGAGGGCACAAAAAGAGAAGGGGGAGAGGGGGAACTGACAGCAATGAAGACTATATAACTCCACTCAAGGGGAATGAATAACAGAATGCAGGTAAAAGGATACACTGGATGGTTTAAGATATGGCACCAAAAAAAATGAACAACAATAATAATATTTAATATAATAACAAGGGTTTTTGGGGCGTTGGGTGGGGGGCAGGGACAAAGGGGAGCTCATATGAAAGACTGCAAGAAGAAAATGATGGTGGCAGCAATTCTACAATCATGCTTGATCTAATTGAATTATGGATTGTTGTAATATCTCTAAGAGCTCACAATAAAATAGGGGTGGCAGGGAGAGCATAAAAATCCCTCTCCCTAAAAAATAAATTAATGAAAGAAGCATTAAAGACTATGACGTCTTATTCACTGAAGACTATGAACATCATTGTAAGAAGTTAAAGAAGCCCTAAGTCAATGAAAAGGCATCCATATTCCACAACGTGAAGGACTGGAAGACTTATAAGAATATTGTTCAGATGACAATACTTTGTTGTTGGTGTTAGGTGTCATTGGATAAGTTTTGACTAACAGCAATCTCCAATTTCAGCAGAACTTCCCCCAAAGGTTTTCTTGGCTGTAATCTTTATGGAAGCAGACCACCAGCACTAGGTGGACTTGACCCACTATCCTATCGGTTAGCAGCAAAGCACTTAATTGTTGGTAATATCTTTTACTCAGGCTTTGTTTTGAACATCTTTCTAAATCAAATTATTTTCAAAGTTACTTTTAAACTGATATCAGAACAAATTCTAAAAATAGGGCACAGAATGGAGCAAATAAAAGCTGAAATCAGTTACTGCGTACAGGGCGTTTCAGCAAAGAGCACCTCTATACCTCAGGTTTTTCCTGAATGGTTGGCAAGTCCTCCTGTGATGTTTCCACCACTTGATGCAACTTCTTATGAAGCTCATCCATTTTCTGTTTTAATAACTGTTCTTCAAAAGCATTTGCTTCTTTCTTTTTCATGTAATGTCTGTCTTCATTAACTTTAGAATACATAAAAAAATTAGTGGATTAGACGTGAAAGTTTAAATACAGGCCATTAGAGACATACATGTAAAATACACTAAAGGTAATTTTAGGATGCTTAAAAATCTTTTCAATATTTATTAGGTTATTAGAAGCACTTCAGCTTAAGTATAATTTTTTAAATATAAATCATTTTATTGGGGGCTCTTACAGCTCTTAGAACAATCTATACATCCATTGTGTCAAGCACATTTGTATATATGTTGCCATCATCATTTTCAAAACATTCTTTCTACTTGAGCCCTTGGTATCAGCTATTTTTTCCCTCACTCCCCCACCCTCCCACCCATAGGAACCCTTGATAGATTATAAATTATTGTTATTTTCCTATCTTATACTGTGCGCTGTCTCCCTTCACCCACATTTCTGTTGTTTGTCCCCCTGGCCATGGGACGGGGCGATATATCAATCATTGCAATTGATTCTCTCTTTCTCCCCCAACCTTCCCTCCACCCTCATGGTATCGCTACTCCCATTACTGTACCTGAGGGTTTATCTGTCCTTTAACCATAATTTTTATTTGCCCTCAGCATGATTACTCTTAAGGATTGAACTGTGTCTTCTCTGAAAGATGTCTGTCTGTGGTCATAATCCTATTTGGGAACGGGTTGTTTTTATTATGCTAATGAGACAGGATTAGTGTGGGGTATGCTCTGAGCCAATCAATATTGAAATAGAAGAGATTAAACACAAGTTAACAAGGAGAGTGCAGAAGAGAGATTCCAAGCCACATGAATATTGCCGCCAGGAACAGTAGCTCAGAAAAGGCAAAGACCTTCCTCCGGAGCCAGCAGAGAAAAAGCTTTTCCCTAAAGATAGCATCCTGGGTCTAGAACGTTAGCCTCTTAAGGAAAAAATGTCTGTTTGTTAAAGCCATCTACTTATGTTATTTCTGTTATAGCAGCACTAAAATATAGCTTTTGAGAAACAATCATGACTTCAAATTATCTGAAAATGGAAGTTTTTTCTTCTTTTTTAATAAAAATCTCTAAGTGCTTTCTCAAAATAAAAAGTAAAATACACAAGGAAGCCAGTGCCTCAGGCATGCTTTAGTTGGCCCTATTTCCAATAACTAGGTGAATATTAATGTATTCCATGAGTCAAAGCATCTGGTTTAAGATTTTAAATGTGAAAGAGAAACGCCTCTGCACACCACACGAAGTGGGTCCAGTATTGTGATAAGTATGGACTAGCTTTTCTTAGTTGGTGACTAGACATGAAAAAAAAAAGACAAAAAGAAAGGCCTCTGCGTTGTTCTATCTCTCAGGGCCATGCTGTGAAAACAAAGCCAGTGCAGACACTGGCCTCAAGAACAAAGCTTTTGATGTGAGCAAAAACCCCGACACACCATCTTTCCATAAATAGCATGGCACTTAGATCAGGGGCCCTTCAGAAAGTATCTGGAGTACTTGAGATCATTAAAAATCTCTACTGAATGCAACTTCCTGTCCTAATCCAGTCACAGTACAAATAACTCACCTAGAGGTTTAGAATCATTTATAAAAGTTCACATAAGTTAAAATAAAATCAACTACATTTAAAAGATATCATAGTAAAAGATAAGGCGATAAGCTCATATGCATTGTTACCTCCCCAGAGCGGTTTCAACTATAATCTCTTCTGTCAAGCCTACACTTTGGTCCTTGTACAAACATGGCTGCTAGACTAGTATTTAACAAAGATTTCTAGGCTTGCAAAAGAATAACCATGGATATATATACATAGATACTTTCAGCATAGAGAACTATATAAAAGTACTCTTCAGAGAGGAGGATTATTTTAAGCAGTATTAGATAAGGTTGTAAGTACCCCATTGTTCATGCTTTTTCCGCTGATTATATTTCTGGGCTCTCAGTTCTTCAAAGGAGAATTCTGATTCTCCACGAATAAGCTTCTCTTTGCAATACATAACAACTTGCTTAACATCAGCTTTGGCTGTCGAAGACGCAGAATATTCTGATTTAGAAATCATGACCACTCTTTGTTCCCTATAATGGGAGAAAATATACTGCTTACAACAGTGCATGTGAATAGCTCTTAAACTAAGTAATGGATAAATGCACTAATTATACTTGCGTATTCAGTTCTTTATCACATGTTGAAGATGTAATTCCAGCAAGTTCTGATCCCTTAAAGGACAGAAAACAAATTTAAGCATTCAGTTATCAGCAAAGAGAGATAACATCACCACCAAAAAACTTTAAGCCCAATGGAATTTTTCCACAATAGCCTTGAAGTCCCCTTCTATGAGGTGAACAGTGACAGAAAGTCACTTCAGTTGTAGTTGACATGGAGGTTAACCAAAGGTTAAAAAATCAAAGAAATGAGATAGCAAAAGGATGTAGAAGTGAACCATTTCAATTCCATCCACAGTCTCCCCTCAACTCACAAATACTGTTATGACCTGAGTTTTAGAAATGCACGCCAACTTATTTCCTGGACTTGAGTTAGATGTTACTATTTGATTTATACGCTGAGCATTATGTAGAGGTTCGGAGGTTCTAGCTGTGGAGAAACAGGAAGAAATATGGAAGAATAAGCCTAAAACCATGTTAAGGATCATGATTACATAACACATTTCATCTTTCAATCAAATAACATATAAAACTAATCAACTTTTTCAAACTGACAATATAAAACGTGTTTAGATAAGAAATGTTATGAAAACAATTTTCTGATTAACTCAAAATGCCTAAGCAAGTACTCAAAGAAATAGAAAACTTATCTAATTATTTCAATCAGCTTAGGTTAGTCAATGTTCATTGCTTGAAATATATTTCTTCAAAAAGTTACCGTACAGATGAGGAAGCCTCAAAAAGCTCATGGAAGAATGGAATAAAAATAGGAATACAAAAATTCCAAAGTAAGTACTATCCTTAAACCTGTTATTTTTGTTTTTTTTTAATCTTGAAAATATAAAGCATCATGTTTTTCTTGTGGGTTTGCTTTTCTGAAGTAACACAGAGCCTCTGATCGTCAGCTTCTAATGATGATGATTATTATGAGTGCCTTTCTTATTACCTAAAAGAATACAACTGAGAACTCAATAGATATGCAGATTTTTGTTTGTTTTTCAAAAGAAATTCTAAAAAGCAGCACAAGTCAGAAAGTGTGTTATAAGCCATCTAGACATTTTAGGAAGCATTACTTTACCTGGAGCTGGCAAGTGCGTTTCGGTGAGGCGTTTCTGAAATAACCTAAATATAGATCATAAATGTACAGTTTAATATGTATCGCGATTAAGGTGAAAACTAAACATAAGGAAATGATTTTAAGTAGTGGAGACTGTCAAGAGAGAACACAAAGTTGAACTATACAGTTGTTTCAATGTCACAAAAAAGTCACGCCCAATGCCTTCATGTTAGGAAAAGTCCTCAGCTTGTCTAATTTATGTATTTCTTGACCTTATGTAACAAATGACAGCCTGTTAATGTCACCCCACAATGAGTTCTAACTTTTAGCAATTTTATACACCTGGGTCAGAGGAGTCCTGGTAGCACAGGGGTTTGAGTGCTCAGTTACTAACTGAAAGATTGGCAATTTTAAACCTACTAGTGGTTCTGAGGAATAAATGTGTGCCAGTCTGCTTCTGTAAAGATTATAGCCTTGGAAACCCTATGGGACAGCTAAATCCTGTCCTATAAGGTTGCTATGAGTTGGAATCAACTCAAGAACAGTAGAGTTTGTGTGATGTCTGGATCATGGTGAATATAGTTGGAAGAAGTGAAAATATAAAACCGTCTATTTCAAAAGGCTGATTGATGTACTATTGTTTATGTTCTTTGAGAAGTTCTCAAATATGCCTTCAAGGCACCTGGTGGTACTGTTGGATAAGAATTAGACTGCTGACCTCAAGGTCAGTGGTTCACATGCACCAGCTGTTAAGGTTTACGGTCTCAGAAAGCCTATACAGGGTTGATTTGAGTTGGAACAGACTCAATTGCAGTGCATTTTTTAATACATGATAAGTAATGTGCAATTTGTAAACCTGACATTTTTGGGTGCCGAGAATCAAGGTATAAAAAGACTAAGAGTTGTATAATCAAATGCAATTTGTGGACCTTGTTTCTCAATAAATCAACAGTTAAAAAAATTTTGGGGGGGGTCACTTGATGGGGAAATTTCAATACTGATTGCAAATTATTTTGTTGGATGTGATAACAGCATCAAAGCTCTATAACAAATAGGCTCAAGAAATGTTTGTGGACATGTTTAGGGTAAAACATTTTATGGTCTTGCATTTGCTTCAAAATTCTTCAGTATAACTGGATATCCCCTTATGGAAAGGTCACGGGGAAGAGACGAGCCAGTCAGGGTGCAGTGTAGCAATGATGAAACACAACTTTCCTCTAGTTCCTAAATGCTTCCTCCCCACCACTATCATGATCCCAATTCTACCTTACAAATCTGGCTAGACCAGAGGATGTACACTGGTACAGATAGGAACTGGAAACACAGGGAATCCAGGGCGGATGAGTCCTTCAGGACCAGTGGCGAAACTGGTAGGGTGGAGGGAGGGTGGGGTACAGGGAGAACAGATTATAAGGATCTACATATAACCTCCTCCCTGGGGGAAGGGCAACAGAAAATTGAGTGACGGGAGATGTCGGACAGTGTAAGATATGACAAAATAATAATTTATAAATTCTCAGGGGTTCATGAGGGACGGGGGAGCGGGGAGGGAGGGGAAACAATGAGGAGCTGATGCCAGAGGCTTACGTGGAGAGCAAATGAGGAGGATGGGGATAGCAATGAACAAAGGTGCTTCATACAATTGATGTATGTATGGATTGTGATAATAGTTGTATGAGCCCCCAGTAAAATGATTTTTTTTAAAAGTACTTAAAAAAAGAAAAAAAAAAAAGATCAATAATGAGAGTAGCCATGCCAAGAGGGTAAGGGTAAGGTGGGGGAGAAGGGGGGAACAGATCACAATGATCTACATATAACCTCCTCTCTGAGGGACGGACAACAGAAAAGTGGGTAAAGGGAGACATCAAACTGTGTAAGACATGACAAAATAATAATAATTTATAAATTATCAAGGGTTTGTGAGAGAGGGAAGGGAGGGAGAAAAAATGAGGAGTTGATACCAAGGGCTCAAGTAGAAAGAACATGCTTTGAGAATGATGATGCAACAAATGTACAAATGTACTTGACTCAATGGATGTATGTATGGATTGTGATAAGAGTTGTACAAGCCCCCAATAAAATGATCCAAAAAAAAAAAATCTTTAGCATAGAAAAATTATGATCAAAGCAAAATGTCAATAATCTCCTACAAAAAGTAGGGGATTGGTAAATGGAGGTTCATGATAGTAGTTTTTCTTTCTTAATCAATGTTTGAAGTTTCTCATAAAACAGTTTAGAAAGCATGAGTACTGTGACAAAGTTGGAAAAAAAAATGATACTATATAAATAAATAAATAAATAAATGTGATATTAACTGTGCTGGTAACGAGTGCAGTGAGTCCTGGCAATCCTGTGGATAAGTGTTGGCTACTAATACAAGGTTGATGGATCAAATCAAGAGCTGTAACCCAGGGCAGAGTTGAAGGTATCTGCTCTTGTAGAGATTTACCATCTCAGAAACCCTATATGGGGTTGCTAAGAGTCATAACTGACTCAATGGCAATGGATTTTGGTGTAATGCTAGTGAGGGGGAAAGTAAAACACTGCATAACCTTTTGAATTGGTAGTTTGGCTAAATGGACCAGAATTCTTAAAACTCTCCATACACTCTTGACTTAAGAGTTTCAAGTCTGAGAATCTATCCATAAGAATTATATAAAAATAGCAACTACTTTGGAAAAGTCTTTCATTAAAAATATGACTTTGATACAAAGCTGCCTATGCACATAAAGGATGCTTGCAAACCTGTAACAAGCACACACAAAATAATGCCAAAAAGTTTCTTCTTTTTCTTTAGTTTTTAGTACTTGCAAATTTTTTTCAATGAAGTGTATTTAACCACAGAAAAAGAATATTGGGGGGAAAAGTCAAAGTTATGTCATTCTCTATAAAAATTAAAAATCAAAATGTTGGCAATAACTTAAATGTCATAGGAGAGTATGTAACTGACAGATTCCACAACCATTGTCTAAGTAGTATAAAAGCTCTTTTTTCTTAAAAGTAGTGTGAAATTCAGTGTATAGACCCAGACTTCTGGTAAGATTTACTGTTTAAAATAGAAACACAAAGACTCACATAACAGGTGTAGGAAACAATACTGAAAGGAAATGTGTGGAAATGTTAACAGTAATATTCCTTGGTGGTTTCTATTTCTTTACATCTGCCTGTATTATCTAGATTTTCCACATTGAGAATTTCCCTATACAAAGAGATGACAATTAAAAAAAAGAAATTCGGAGCAAGCATCACATGACAAAGCAGGAGTCTCTCTTAGAAGCACCTGTGCTGTTGTTGTAGTAGTTCTCTAGGTTCAGCCTTGTTTTGAAGTCCTCTCCGAAAAACAGCACTGGCATGCGGCAGCTCTCCCTGGTTTTCCAGATGCCCGGCCCAGGCGATGTATAGAGGGGATGACAGGGTCCCAATCCCTTGGTTGTACAGAAACTCAAAAAACTGATGACGGTCGCTGTTGTACTCAGCCTATGGGAGGCCAAACAGGGAGAAAAACAAAGAAAATCTGTTTTACATCTGGTCCAGGGTTCATTCAGCCCCAAAGTTCAGTTTCCGCAAATGCCTCTGAAATGAAGGAGGATGCATGTTTCTTAAAGGTGAGATGCCTTCCTATCCTTGACATGCAACATCCTGAAAATTACCCATAGTCTTTCTCAAGGCAGTGCATTCCATATCAATTTCTTAACTAAGGTATTTATTTTGTCTTAAGTTGAACTTTATTAAGCTCTATGGGGTACCTCCCATCTTAGTTTTTGTAATTTAGTGAACAAATCCATGTTTTTCGGTTTCATTCCATTCATGATTATTACAGCTCACAAGACCTTAAGGCTTTATTCTCAGGTTACTGAGACCAAATCTTTCAAGCCCTAAACTGGGGGCATGTTCTCTTTATAGTTTCTGAGTTAATAGGCCATTAATTATTCACAATGAACTTAATTTAGCCCCAGAATCCTTCTAATTAGCTGAGAAGGTTTACTTACTCTGCCACTCTCCTATGTAGCACAGTTCTATTCTATAACACATGGGGCTGCCATGAGTTGGGATTAATTTGAAAGCAATTTTTTAAAATAGTAAAATAATCTTAAAATCTAAGTGGGGCAAGGAAGCAAAGGTTTAATGCGATTATAGATTTGATTAGACATATGAAAGTATACTTACAAATTTTAGACAGTAATGGATGAATCTTGGGTCATTGTGATAATTCTTCCTTTCTAAAAACGTCTTCATTAACTGTTCTAATAATGCTGCCAAGTATTCTTTATTCTCAGGAAAATTCTCTTCTACCCACCGCATATAACTAGAAAAACATCGATAATGTCAAATTTCAAAACAGCATCGTTTGTTTATAGGAATAAGATAAACTAAATGCTAACCTTTCCCATTCACCAAGTGGGTCATCGCCCTTGTAGTTCTGCATATGGGCTTCAAACATCCTAGGAGAGAGACAAACATGCACATGGAACATTAGTGATAGACTCTAAAAATAGAAATACATTTCATTTCATAAAGCATGTATCATTTATAAACCTTGAAATAGAAATCTTAATTCAAATGGGACATAAGAATGTAAGTTTTTCGAAATGGAAAGAAGACCCAGCGCTCCTGAGATTAGCCCTAGGACGTGGCTGAGAGGGTACTGAAGAGGGTCTCCAGCTTTATCTCCATGAGTCTCTGCCCCCTGATGTTCCAGTTGCTACTACCATCATGAGGGACACTGTCAATAGTTTGCTTCTCACCCCAATGGTGTGATCAAGGTTTAGCACTGACAAGTACAAATACAGTTGACATTGACAAGTACAAGATTCACAGAGGACTTCTGAATCGCTGTGAGATAGCCCAGGGTTTCCAAATAACAGTTTGCTTTTTAGGCCTGAATAAAACACAGCGCCCCCGAGGAAAAACAAAAAATGGCAGTATCCCAAACTTTCTTCTTCATATAGTCCAGTTTCTAGGACTATTTGCTCAGCATACAGATTGAATAAGTATGGTGAGAAGATACAATCCTAACACACACCTTTCCTGATTTTAAATCATGCAGTATTCCCTTGTTCTGTTGGCAAAACTGCTCCCTGATCCATGTACAAGTTCTTCATGAGCACAATGAAGTGTTCTGGAATTCCCACTTTGTTATGACCCACACATTTGAATGCCTTTGCATAAGTCAATGAAACACAAGTAACATTTTTCTGGTATTCTCTCCTTTCAGTCAACATCTATTTGACATCATCAATGACATTTCTTGTTTCATATCCTCCTCTGAATCTGGCCTGAACCTTTGGCACCCTGTCAATGTACTGTTGCAACTGTTCGTGAATGATCTTCAGTAAAATTTAACTCACATGTGATATCAATGATGTTGTTCTATAATTTGAACATTCTATTGGGTCACCTTCTTTTAATTTTGGGGATGGGTACAAAAAGTATCTTTTCCTGTCAGTTCGTTAACTAGCTGTCTTCCAAATTTCCTGGCATAGACCATTGAGTGCTTCCAGTACTTCATTAGCTTGTTAAAACATCTCAATTGGTATTCCATCAATCCTGGAGCCCTGTTTTTGGCTAGTACTTTCAGTGCAGCTTGGACTCCTCCCCTCAGCATCATTGGTTCTTGATCACATGCTATCTCTTGAAATGGCTGAATGTCAATTAGATATTTTTGGTAGTGACTCTTTGTATTCTTTTCATCTTCTTTTGGTGCATCCTCGATTGGTCAACATTTTTTCCCATAGAAAGTTTGTATATTTTAAATTTTCTGTTCAGCTCTTCATCATTTCTTCCATTTGCCTTAGCGACTCTATGACTAAGAGCAAGTTTCAGATCCTCTTTTGACATCCACTTTGATCTTTTCTTTCTTGTCTTTTTAATGATTCTTTGGTTTCCTCATGTATGATGTTCTTGATGTCATCCCATAGCTTATCAGGTCCTTTATCACTAATGTTCAATGCAACAAATCTGTTCTTGGGATGTTTTGGAAAGTCAGGTAAAATATACTCAAGATCATACTGTAGCTCTTGTGAACTTGTTTCAATTTACTTCAGCTTTATCCTGAACTTACATATGGGCAACTGATTCTCTGTTCCATAGTCAGCCCCTTGAGTCTGGTTTTAGCTGCTGATATTGAGCTTCTCCATCATCTCTTCCCATAGATGTACTCAAATTGATTTTTGTGTATTCCATCTACAGAAGTACATGTGTGTATAGTCACCATTTGTATTGTTGCAAAAAGGTCTTTGCTAGAAACAAGTCTTTGGTCTTGCAAAATTCTATCATGTGATTGTCCATTTCATTTATATCATCAAGACCATATTTTCCAACTTACTTCCACTTTGTTTCTGACTTTTTGCATTCTGACTTCCAATAATGATTAATGCATCTTGATTGCATGTTTGATCAATTTCTGACAGAAGGCATTGGTAGAATTCTTCAGTTTCTTAATCACACGGTGTACATTCTTCTCCAGCGCACACAGCATACACTTTAGAATAGAGCACACATTAGGCTACAAAGCAAACTTCAACAAATTAAAAAACACTGATATTCTAAAATCCATTTTCTCAGATCACAATGCTATAAAACTGGAAATGAACAATAGAAAAGAATTGGAATATAAAGATAAATAGATTGACACTGAATAGCATATTACTTAAAAACAACTGGATAGTAGATCAAATAGGGGATGAAATGAAACTATTCCTTGAAACAAATGAGAATGATGTGTTAGGCCAGGTTGACTAGAGAAACAAATCCAGGACACTCATAAACATATCAGAAAGAGCTTTAAATCATTATGTCCTTATATATCAAGAATGCATCATAGCCAAGTCCAACTCAAGTCCCTTAGTCCAATGCTAATAAATAAGTCCCTTTTCAGCTCCATGTAGTCACATGCTGATGACACAGAGTGGTGAACTGGGAAGCAGAAGGTCACAAATCAGTGGTTGCAGAGTCACATGGATCTAAGATAGAAGCATGGCAAGGTACTCACCTCTATCAGGGTCAGATGGCCCACATGGGGCCACCCCCGGAAGCAGACAGTCTGTGAAGTCCCAGTAAGGAAGAAGACAAAGTGGTAGAGAGAAAGCAATTCCCAGAGTCCTTCGTTCTCATAAAAGTTTACACACTATAGGAGGTATCATCAAGCTACCACATAATTGACAGGTTTAGACAGAAGTGTATAGTTCACATAAAATCATCCAACTATCACCAACGATAACACATACCAAAGCCTTTGGGACACAGCAAAAGCAGTTTTAAGAAGGCAATTTATAGCAATCAATGCACATATGAGAGGAGAAGAGATTCAAAATCAGCACCTTAACAAAGCACCTCAACAGCTAGAACAAAGGGAACAATATAAACCCTCCAAACAAGAGGTTAAAGCAGAAATAAATGAAGTGGAAAACAGACAACCAATGAAAAAAACCAATAAGACAAGAAGTTGGTTTTTGAAAGGATTAACAAAATTTATAAACTGCTGACAAACTTAACAAAGAAAAAAAGGGAAGATGCAACTATGTAGAATTAGAGATGAAAAGGGTGACATCACAACAGATCCAAGTGAATAAAAAGAATAGTCACACAATACTTCAAAAGCCTGAACATGTTTGATAATCTAGAAGAAATGAACAATACCTAGATATACAACTCTACCCAAATCAAAGCATGTAAGACACCTGAAGAGAACCACACCAAAAAAAAAAAAAACCCAATGTCGGGGGTTTAAATGGAGAGAAAATGTTTTGAGAAACGATGTACAAATGCGCTTTACACAATTGATGTGTGTATGGATTGAGATAACAGTTGTATGAGCCCCTAATAAAATGTTAAAAAAGAAAAAAAAATAGAGGTTATCAATAAACTTCCAATCAAGAAAAGGTCAGATGGCTTCACAGGGGAAGGAAGAGCTGTCACACAGACTATTCCAGAATACAAAAGGGACAGTAAACTCTCAAAATCATTCTATGATGCCAGCATAACCTTGATACCCAAACCAAGCAAAGACTCTGTGAGAACAGAAAACTACAGACCAATATCCTGCATGAAAATAAATGCCAATTTTCTCAACAAAATTCTGGCCAATAGAATTCAACAACATTAAAAAAAAATAATGACCAAGTAGGATTCTATTGGTGAGAATTTTATTGAGAATTTTTGCATTTATAGTTAATCATTAGATAAACAATAAATGTAATCTACCATATAAACAAGACAAAGAATAAGAACTACATAATCATATTGATCGATGCAGAAAAAGCATTTGACAATTACCTACTCCTATTCTAAAATGAACACTCAATAAAACAGGAATAGAAAAGACATTTCTCAACATAAGAAAGGACACATATAAAAATCCATCAGGCCAATATCACACTCAATGGGGAAAAATGGAAAACTTTCACCTGAAAATGAGAACTAGATAAACTATCTAGCCCAGTATCACCACTCTTATACAGGATATCTTAGCCAGAATCAGTAGACAACAAAATTAAGTCAAAGAAATGAAATTGGGCAAAGGAGAAGTGAAGCCCTTGCTCTTTGTAGACAATATGATTTTATATAGAAAGACTCTCAAAGACTCCACAAAAAGAGTGTTGTAAACCATTGAGGAATTTAGTATAGCAGGGTACAAGATGAACAAGTAGAAATCAATCGAATTCCTATACACTGGTGAAGAGACATCAAGAAAACAATGCCATTTATAATAGCCATACAAAAGTTTATATACTTAGGAACAAACCTAACCAAAGAAGCAAAAGACCTATACTGTACACAGAAAACTACAGAACATTATTACAAGAAACCAAGAGACCTCCATAAAATGGGAGAATATATTCTAAAAATGTCAATATTACCTAAAGCAATCTACAATCACAACTCAATTCCTATCCAAATCCCAAGTTCATTTTTTAAAGAAATGAAAAAACTAATTAATAACTTCATATGTAGAGGGAAGAGGCCCAAGAAAAGCAAAGAAATTCTGAAAAATAGAATAAAGTAGGCCGCCTTGTACTTTGCACTACTACCTTGTAGGATTATTTGGGGAGGATGGGAGAGCCAGCCCCCCACCGCTACTACTACCCACGGGTTCAGTAAGCACAACTGTACGGTTGAGGTATATAAGTATTATATTAAAGTCACCGAGAGTATGAGTGATAGAAGAGATATTACAATGATGCAGTCACACACATTACATGGTAGCATTGCAAACCTCAGCCCAGCTTGGTGGTCCACATGGAGAGAGGGGGAAGGGAAGGAAGGCAAGGGAACAAGGGAGAGAGGACAGGAGAGGAGAGGGGGAAGAGGGGAGCGACAAATGAGAGCCCAGCGGGAGAGAGGCCCGAGAGAGACTTCTCTAATGCTGACCCACGCCTATATACCTTTTGGGGGCCGTGCCAGCCCACTAATTACAGATAAAGGCATACGTCACAGGAAGGGATTGCACTATAGGTTACACAGTAATGAGAGGGAGTGGTCTAGGGACACAAATGCAATAGGAAGAGTAGGGATTGGGGGTATACATGTGACAAGATGGGCGGATCCTAGATTTAGGATGGCAGTTTAACTTTGACCTGTTCCTGGGTCTCCATAGGAACCTTTATCAGTAGGATGTGAACTCCTCCTACAGGAACCAAGCTTCAGAGAGAGGTAATCCATTGTCTCCAGCAGCAGGGAGCAGGCCCACCACTGTGGTGGGACTAGACAGCGGTCTGGCAGAAGTTATCTGGCCTCCCCCCACACTACCTGACCCATAAACTTACTACACATTCACAGTAGTCAAAACAGCCTGGTACTGGTACAATGATACATAGACTAGTGAATAGTACCGAAAACCTAGTAATAAAACAATCCACCTACAGGCAACTGATTTTCAACAAAAAAAGCAAAAAGCATTAAATGGGAAAGAAACATTCTCTTTCACAAATGGTGCTGGAAAAATTTGATCTCCATCTGCAGAAGAATGAAATAGATCCCACACCTCACCCCATGCACAAAAAAACGAACTCAAGATGGAGATCATCAAAAAAGAACTCACGATGGATTAGGATCATCAATGAGAAAATCTGGACAAATTTAAGGGCCCTTTTGCAGGGCATACACAGACTACCAAATATAATAAAGGAAACACACACAGTGGAAGGCAAAATAGATGGCTGGGACCTATTAACAATAATATACTTATGCACAAAATCTCTAGCAATAGCACAATAAGGGATTAGTTACTAAAATCTACAAAATTCTGTCACACCTGAATAAGTAGAAAAGAAGTAATCTTATTAAAAGATAGGGTAAAAACATGAATATACAATTCACAAAAGACAACACTTGAATGGCTAGTCATCAAAGAGATGCAAATCAAAACAATGATGAGGTATCACCTTATACCCACAGGATAGGCAATGGAAAATAAAACCAGAACAACAAACGATGGAGAAGGTGTGGAGAGATTGGAACTTTACCATACTGCTTTTGGGCTTACAAAGTATGTACAACCACATGGCACTACCTAAAACAATCAGGAATACAAATACCAAAGTCTAGTATACTTTTGCTGGACATATACCCCAAAGAAATAAGAGTCAGAACACAAACAGACGTATGATCTCCCATGTTCATTGCAGCACAATTCACAATAGCAAGAAGCTGGAAATAGCCTAACTGCCAATCAGGAGAATGGATAAATTAACTCTGGTACATACACACAGTATAATACTATGCATCTCTAAATAAACAGCGTTGAAACCATGAAACACTTCATGACATGGAAGGACCTGGGAACCATTATGCTGAGTGAAATTAGTCAATCACAAAAGGGAAAACATTGCATGAATCCACTACTTTAAAGGTAAACACCAAGAAAAAGGCAGGCTTCTGCTCTCAGGTCATGTAATCTAATCTGGTCTCCCATGCAACAAGGTATTGAGCCTGCCTAGAGCCCATGAACCATATTTTTTTTTTCTATTTTATTTTAACATTTTATTAGGGGCTCATACAACTCTTATCACAATCCATACACACATCAATTGTGTAAAGTGCATTTGTACATCATTCTCAAAACATTTTCTCTCCACTTAAACCCCCGACATTAGGTCCTCATTTTTCTCCTCCCTCCCAGCTCCCCCCTCCCTCATGTGAACTGTATCTTATCACCCCCTTTATAAGTACATCTTAAAACCACTTTGACAGAGGAGACCTCACCTCAGCTGGAATCAGCTTATCAAGAAGGGAGAGGGAGAAGACCTTTCACTTACTTTCAGGCAACACTAGGCTAAGGTTACCTCAAATCACCTTGCTGGAAATTCAAGTCAAGATGTGAGGAGGGAGGCATGTATGTCTCCCAGAAGGCAATTATATTTCTGTTGGTGGGTAAGCTGGGAGGAGCAACCTATATTTAACAACTTATATAGAACCCAAGGAAGTAATACACCTGCTACTACATTCCTAATTGGACACTTTTGACCTAGTATCTATGTACCCCTTGGTGACCCAGTCATTTGTTATAGACTTCTGAGACTTCCCAAAAAACTCCAAACTCAAGGCCATTGAGTCAATGCTGAGTCATGGTAACCCTTAATGGGTTTCGGAGACAGTAACTGTTTATGGGAATTGAAAGCCCCATCTTTCTCCTGTGGAGCTGCTGTTGCTTTCGAACTGCCAGCCACGTGGATTGCAGACCAACTGGTAAACACTACACCATTAGGGCTTCTACTCTGTCTTTTTGAGGTACAAACCGTCTTTCAGAAGGCCATGCTACACAGATTCGATGTGGAAACCCCACTAAGTGGACTGGACTTTACCTCAAACTTACTTGTAGCAGATTTAAGGAACTGGTATACACCCTTGTACTCAATGTTGAAATACCCTAATGTGAGAAGCAGATGACTGCAATCACAAGGTTAGGGAACTAGCAGTCGTTGGACTGTGGTTTAGATCTCTTGCTTTGTGGGTGCCCAATGAATGGTGGCCCTGTAGTACCATATATTTACTATTTTAATGTCCTTCTTGCTTTCTTATGACATATTATTAATCTGGTAGGCATGGTTCTGTCTTTGTGAATTGTGGTAGTTGATTATCTGGTGTCAATTTCAGACATGAGATGATTAAGAGTAAGGGGTAGAGTCTAGTCTGTCAATCAGGTGATAGCCAATGAGGCCTCTGTGTGGGCATGACCTCCTGAGAATTCTGGGAAATGTATTTTTCTCCTTGGAGGCAGGAGACACCTCTCGCTCTCTGCTCACTCCCTTGGAGACACTCTACAGACAAGACACAAAGCTGACTTGCTGTGAGACATCCCTGAGAAGCCACATGGACCTACCTGATGCAGCCCTGGTGCTGGAGAAGCCACATGGAGACCCTGCCAGCACTGAGATGCTTACAACACCGTGGATCTTTCTACCCACTGGCCTGTGATCACCCTGTACTCGGTGTTATTGCATGTATTTCATAAGTCTAAAGAGGACTTTAAAGATTGGTATCGAACATATGGGGTAATATTGGACTTAGGGACTTGATCTGGACTGGGCTGGGATGTTTCCTCAATATTCCAACTGCTCTTGCATATAAACCTCTTTCTCATAAACATATGAGATTTGTTTCTCTAGTCTACCTGGACTTAACACAGAATAAATGTTATTGAAAGTTCTGCCCAATACAATTTTATCAGTACAAGTCAACAATTTATGTATTGCAGTCTATAATCTTAAAGTCAAACATTAGTTTATTTAGCTTAACTAATATAAATATCTGTCTTGAACATTGAGATAGTTTATTGTGCCAGCCCGGCCGATAAACTCAAGTGGGATTAACTGAAGGGCAGAGCGATATATGGCTTGGTGAGTCTCGCCTTTCTTGTCTCTCGCTCTTTGATCATTGGACCAGTGTGTAGCTAGCTGCCTTGCTTGCCCTGTGCCTCAATTTAAAGGCTACACTACCTGTGGGACGCCTAGCCTGTGGACTGTGTCGCTGTAAGTTGAGGTCCCTTTAAGACATCTCCAGAGCTGGGGACTGGCAGTTGGTGACCTGGCTGGCAGTTGGTGACCAGCCTTCTGATTGGCTGCTGTGCTGACATAGCCAGGCTCTATAAATAGAGGAAGATCTAGTCTCTCACAACTCTCTCTCATGGGAGTGAGTTGCAGTGAGCCATTTGTAGTGCTTTATAATTTAACTGTTTATTTCTTGTATTATATATTTATCTGTATATGATTCAACAGTTCATTTCTTGTTATATATCTAATTATCTTTATAAATAAATATATTAAATTATCAGCAATTTGGTTTTATCTCTAGAGAACCCTGTCTAACACAAGCATTATGCTCTTTTAAGAACTACCTAAATGGGAACAAAGTGATAAAAGCAATTTGAAAGATTAGATAAGGGACCTCATGGTGGAGGATCAACTCAGAAAAGGAGGGTGATTAGAGTTGCATTACTGGGAGAAGGAAATCAATATCACTAGATTTACATGCAGAAATAGTTGGGCTTATGAGAAAAATCAGGCTGCCTGCTCCTCTAAAGACTTACAGCCTGAGAACCCCCCTGGAGCTCTACTCTATCTTGTAGGGTGACGATGAGCTAGAATCAACTGGGTGGCAGTGGTTACTGGAAATAAAAACAACAAAAAAAACCAAAAACCCAAACATAGAACAACAAAACCCACCAAGCAGAGTCAAAAAAACCCAATAAAACCTGGGGTTGCAAAGGGGTTTCTCAAAATTGGGTTTTAGGGTCAACCCAACTTTAAAAAGGGAAAACGGCATGAAAAGCCATTTTTCAGGAAAATCATAGAAATAAGTGGCTTTCCAACACAAAAGGATGTTCAACCTCTCATTGTAGCAGTTTACCTCCCTGAGATCCAATTTCTCACCCACCACGTTGAGAACAATAAAGATTTATTCTTGTAAGCAGGACCGGAGTATGCTCAATCCGTGCCCTGAGATGCCCCTGCACAGCAGAAGGGCTGCTGGGACCTGCATCACCAGGGCACTGAAGGTGGGCAGGGCCATGGTGGGTGCACAGTGTTCAACGGTTTTTCATTAGCAGTGGGTCCAAGTGCAGAGCTCTGCTGAAAGTTGATTCAGCATCATAGCGACACACACGCCTCCACTGACGGGGGAGCGGATGCCGCACACCTGAACCGAACCGGGTCTCCACGCGGAAGGCGAGGATTCTGCCAAGGAACTGGGATAAATCTAACCAGTTTGATTTTTTTGTCGTACACGTTTGATTTAACTGCTGTAAATTATTTCGAAACGCAATCTGGATAGATCATCTAAGTACTACTACTACTACTACTACTACTAATACTACTAATAATAAAACAGGGGCAAGAAACCTGTAAAATGATTGGCAGGTTGGAACAAATGACCAAAGCAGCAGCAAAGCTTTTTTCCCTTAAAGGCGCACTGTCTTCAAAACGCTTTAAAGTGGACCGTGGGATTGTGAGTAAGAGGTATTCGGTAGGATTTGGGGTCAATAGATTTTCTGTTAGGTCAGGCCTGTTTCTTTCACTTGGGCGGTCCGCCCAGAGGGGTTCCACACCGAGACTAAGCGAAGAGTTCCGCCGCCTCAGGAAGGCCGGAACCCGCCCCGCCCCAACTGTCCCTGAGGTCGCGGCCCGGACGAGGGCGGGGCTGGGTTCTTGGCCGCGGCTCCCGGGTCGCCAACTCTCCCCACGGCTCTCGAGAGGCGCTCGGCCTGGGGGAGGGCGGGCCGCCGTGGGATGAAGTCCACGGCCAAAGGGAGGCGGTTGGTACCAAGGGAGGCAAGGCTGGAGCGGGGGCCGTCAGTCGGCCAGGCCCGAATCCGAGGGGTCCCAACCCCGCACCCTCACCCGCCCGCAGCCCGGGGTCGCGCCCTCCGCACGTTCCAGACACTTACTGAAAGACATTGTCCTCGTTATCCATGACGGAAGGACTGGGACCAGCTAGCGGTCACCCCACCAGCAACAGAACGACGCCCCGCCGCCGATTCAAACCTGCTGCGCAGCCGCAGTTGGCGCGCCGAGCGTTTGCGGCGTGCCCGGCCATTGGCTCGGCTCTAAGGGCGCTGACCGATTGGCCGAACCGTTGCCGAGCGACCAGGTCCCGCCCCCTGGCGTGTCGCTGCAAGTCCCCTTGTCCCCGGTGGTGCGTCCAGCGAAGAGCGCCTGCGGAGGAGCTGTTTTTGGTTTATTTTAGGCGTTTAACGGTCGTCTGTTTTACATAACTAACTCCAAATACCCGAGTCGGAAATGTGCCGCTTCGACCCCTTTCTTAAAGATATCATGAGAATCATTGATTCTGGAGATGAAAGCACTCCGATTTGTGGGACAGAAGAGATCATGTAAACCGCAGAGCTCGGGAAACTGCGCTCCTGTGGTTTAGGAGACACATGCAACCCATTTCCGGCCGTTTTCTATTAAGCTTCTCCAAGTGCTGAAACCTCTAAAATCTTAGTCTCAGGTCCTGAAGAGTTGTGGCAAAGAGTTGGGATGGGACTTTAGGCCCGAGCGTGAGTAACACCTGTGATTTAAAAAACCCATTGATAAATCTGGATTTTGTTTTGGCTTAGTGACTCCACACCGTGAGGGCCTGTTCTAACGATGACAGTTGAGCAGCGGTGAAGGTATGTGGAGGCAATGGTTTGTACTTTTGTGGTTCTTTTATTTATTTATTTTTTTGTTTTTCCAACTCCTCTGAAAAGCTGTGTGGCTGTGTAGTATAAAGTTTGGAGGGAGGGGGGCCAGCCCCCACCGCCACTACCCACGGGTTCAATAAGCACAATTGTACGGTTGAGATGTATATATATATATTATATTAAACTCATCGAGAGCAAGAGAGATAGAAGAGATATTACAATGATGCAGTCAGACACATTACATGGTAGCATTGCTCACCTCAGTCCAGTTTGGTGGTCCACGTAAGGGAGGGGGAAGGGAAGGAGGAAGGGAAAGGGAACAAGGGAGAGAGGACAGGAGAGGAGAGGGGGAAGAGAGGAGGGCGGGATCAGCTAAAGAGAGAGAGAGAGAGAGGTGCGAGGAGGAGAGAGAGATCTCTATTGCTAACCCAGGCCTATATACCTTTGGGGGCGTGCAAGCCCACTTATTACAGGTAAAGACATGCGTCACAGGAAGGGGTTGTACTATAGGTTATTCAGTAATGAGAGGGGGTGGTCTAGGGACATACACGCAATAGGAAGAGGAGGGGTTGGGGTATACATGTGACAAGATGGGCGGATCCTAGAATTAGGATGGCAGCTTTACTTTTGACCTGGTCTCTGGGTCTCCATAGGAACCATTATCAGTAGGGTGTAAACCCCACCTACAGGAATCAAATAGATGACTGCAGGCCTGTCCATTGTTTAACAGTGGGGAGTGGGGCCCATCCCTGTGGTGGCTAGAGACAGCAATCTGACCTCCTCCCACATGGGTGCCCAACATTCCTGTGGTAAAATAGAACAGAAAAGTCTAGGTAGATGATAGCATGCAGGCAGGAAAAATTTTTAACATTTTTGTATGCCTTGGAGCCCTGGTAGTGTAGTGATTGTGAGCTGGGCTGTGATACACAAGGTTGTCAGTTCGAAACCACCAGCATCTCTGAGGGAGAAAGACTGGGCTTTCTACCCCTGTAAATAGTTACAGTCTGGGAGACACACTCTTAACTATAAATCATCATTGACGATGGCAGTGAGATTTTTAAAAAAATAATCATTTTATCAGGGGCTCATATAACTCTTTTCACAATCCATACATACATCCCTTGTGTCTAGCACATTTGTACATTTGTTGCCATCATCCTCAAAACATTTGTTTTCTGCTTGAGCCCTTGGTATCAGCTCCTCATTTCCCCACCCCCCTCTCCCCACTCCTCCCTCCTTCATGGACCCTTGATAATTTATTAATTATTATTTTGTAATGTATTACACTGTCCAACATCTCCCTCACCTACTTTTCTGTTGTCCGTCCCCCATGGAGGAGGTTATATGTAGATCCTTGTAATCGGTTCCCCCTTTCCACCCCACCATCCCTCCACCCCTCCTGGTACCACCACTCTCAGCACTGGTCCTGAAGGGATCATCCACCCTGGATTCCCTGTGTTTCCAGTTCCTATCTGTACCAGTGTACATCCTCTGGTCTAGTCAGACTTGTAAGGTAGAATGGGACCATGAGGAAGCATTTAGGAACTAGAGGAAAATTGTATGTTTCATCATTGCTACAGGCAGTGAGATTTCTGAGGAGCTCTAAAGACCAAGTTCTCTAGAATCATACAATAAAAAATAAAGATTTGTAAAGGAGTCCAGAGGTCTAAGAAGGATGGTGTAATATGTTGATGCTCCTTATCTATAAGTGGGTTGGAAAAGAGTTACTTCGCCTTCTGTTTTGTCTTTCTCCCCTTTGGTCTCAATAACTTCCCATTCTACTTCTAAGGATATTTTCAAGGGCCCCTTGACAATGCATGTGAAGAATAAAGAGCTCTTCAGATGATGACTTCCTTCTTAAGGACAGATTGTGTATTTAAGTATTTGGCTCCCTTAGGCCTCTTAAATTAAATACTTTTTTTATAAAGCAACTTCTGGAAGTCTTGATGCTCTCAAAGTCCCGATGTTTCACATTTTTTTCAGGTTGTCCATCAGTTTTAGTCTGCCCAAGTATCCAATACTGCCAAGAATATGCCTGCTCTGAGGGCTTTAGACCAGTAGTAGGTTTAAGTGACCGTCACAGGAATTAAGATTTCTTCATCTTACCAACTCCAGCTTTGTGTCTGGTAGTGACTCAATTAGTAATTGATTTGGAAATCTTGATAGAAGACCCATCATGTAAAATCTATTAGTCTCAGAAGGCTGGCAATTTATTTAAATCAATATAAGCAGAAAATGCCAAAGGACCAGTATCTTATAAATTTCAACATATTTGCTAATTGTGACCTGTGTCTTTGACAACGTACCTTCTAATCTCCCTTCTGATCTTTCCCCTGCAAGCCTGTAGTTCAACTGAAACAATCGTCATGGATGATCTGAAAACCTGTTAAAGAATAGCCTTTTATTCATTCATCTATCTCTCCTTTTCGTTTTTTGTTATAACTGTTGCCTTAATTTCATCTTTTTTTCTCAAAACCCACACCAGAATGTCAGAGAAGAAAGCTGGTGTAGTAGTTACGTAATCTTTCAACTTGCGAAGGGGTGGAATCTAGCATATGTCAATCAGGTCACACCCAGTAAGGCCTCTGTGTGGTCATGACCTTCTCCTGAGGATTCTGGCAACTCCCTGGTGGTGGGACACACAGACTGTGAGACATTCCTGTTGACAAGGCCCATGGAGCTATACTGATGGAGCCAGAGCCCTGGAGCTGGAATTGGCCATGTGGAGACCCACACCAGTGCTGAGATGCTTCCACCCCCACTGGATGCACAGACTTTCCACCCACTGACCTTTGGTCTTCCTGCATTCAGCATCATCGCATGTGTTGCATGAGTCAGAAGAGGAATGTATAGACTGGTATCGGGTAAATGGGCTAACATTGGACTTACGGACTTGATCTGGACTGAGCTGGGATATTTTCTCATTATACAGTTGCTCTTTTTTATAAAGCTCTTTCTCACACATATATGAGTGTACATGAATTTGTTTCTCTAGTCTACCTATACTAACACATTCTGGTACCAGGAGTGGGGTACTAGAGAAACAAATCATGAAGATGGAGAGTGGGTGCTTGTTTGACCCCTGCTTCATGGTGGTTTTCTTCTTTGGCTAGCCAGAGGTCAGATATGGCCATGCAGTTTAACTGGTTGTTTTTTGGAGAGTATGAGAAGTTACAGTTTTTATTAGTTTGTTTGATTATTGTTTTGTGTTATCCCTGTGTGAAATGGTGAAAAGGAATGTGATTCATGTATATTTTGAGCTTAGGGGATGAAATCGCCCCTTTAATATCAGAACTGCTTAGTGAAAAATGGCAGACAGAAGGTCAAAATGGCTGATAGAAGGCCTGACCCTGGCTTGAGGCAATGCAGCCAGAGGCCTAAGGCCATATTTTGTATCAGTGGAATAATTTAGAGAAGGATTGAGATAAGATAGATAAGGATTGAACTTGACTGTTAAGAATTGAGTTTAGGATTGGGCTGTACTGGTATAGACTGCTTTCTTCTGCCTATTGTTATTGATATAATGATTGATAGAAATGATTATTGGGAAGTAAAAATAGAGAGTCTACTTGCCTTCAGCCTTTAAATTGGAATCTACATAGGTTAGGACACACCTACAAATAAGGCTGGAAAGGATAAGCCACACCCAGTGTTTAAGTGCTGCGGACATTTGAAAGTGAAGAGACTTGCCTAGAGGACTGTTGACAGCTTGAAGTAAAAATAAACTCTTGGCCTTTTTGAATTTTGAACTAGTCGTTTGTGCTTGAGGCTGGAAAAATTTGGAACATTGGAAGGAAAGCTCCGCTCTAGGACTGGACTGTTAAAGGGAGCCTGTGGGAAGGCTGACATGCTTGCTAGGTGACCAACTGGACCCACTTGATGAGTGGAAGGGAGAGAAATGCAGCAATAAAGAGACAGGGTGCATCTAGCCACTGACACCTGTGGACCTGGTTCACCAGGAATAGAGGAGAAAACTAGAACAGCTTGACTGGTCTGAAGTTCATGACCTAGCACAAGGTAGGCTAGAGTTGTTGAGAATTTGTGATGGGGCCTATGGTCTAAAGGCCAGGCAGCCAATGGGCACCCTGTTGAGGCTAAGGGAGGCAGCCCACATTGAGTTGGCCAGAACTCGACCAGATGAAGAGAAGCTATTTCAGCCTGTGAACTGGTGCATGTTGCTGCTGACTTTATGAATGGCCTGTCCTGATTTGACTTTGCTAATGGATGAGGACTTCACAAGGTTCCAACTGGAATGAAGGTTCTTCACATCAAAGAATATGATTGTCTCCTCAGAGCACTGGTTTGATGTAAGTGGGCAGTATAGAAATTCAATACCCAAAATTGGGCAGATAAAGGCATGAAATGGCTGGCTATAAACTTTTATAAGTGGGGGAATATAATCCCCCACTTGGAGGATTATAGGATTATATTGGAGATATATAGGAGATATAGGAGATTATATTGGAGATATATAGGATTATGGTGTAGGTGTTCATTTAACTGCAATTGTTAGGCATAGAATATTTTTGTTTTGTTCACTTATAGATGTTTGAGGCTTGAGGCAATTGACTTTATTTGGAACAAAGCCTGGAGAGGTTTATACATATGTGTAAATGAGGCTGACACATATTGAATTGCATGCAATTAGTTTTACCCTGTTAGGTACAGAGATGATTTTGTTATTGTTTTGTTTTAAAATTAGATATGGCTAAAGAGTTGCATAAGAGTGTCAAGCTGACAAGGGGTGGTCTCTGGTAGTTAAATAATCTCCCATCAACCTGCAAAGGGGTGGAGTCTAGCCTGCCAATCAGGTCATAGCCAATGAGGCCTCTGTGTGGGCATGGCCTTCTCCTGAGGATTCTGGGAACTCCTATCTTCCTCCCTGGAGGTGGGACACCCTCTCTCTGCTTCATCTTCTTGTTGACAAGACACATAGACTATGCTGATGAAACCAGAGCCCTGGAGATGGAGGATCCACGTGGAGACCCCTGCCAGAGTTGAGATGCTTCCACTGCCAATGGATCCACAAGACTTTCTACCCACTGGCCTGTGATCTTCCTACATTCAGCGTCATTGCACGTGTTGCCTGAGTCTGAAGAGGGATTTATAGATTGGTATCAGACATATGGGCTAATGTTGTATTTATGGACTTGATCTGGTCTGGGCTGGAATGTTTTCTCAATATATAATTGCTCTTTTACATAAATTTCTTTCTTATACACATATGAGTGTCTCTGGATTTGTTTCTCTAGTCCACCCAGACTAACACATTTAGGAAGCAGTTTGTCAACCATAAA
The DNA here is from genome assembly GCF_000313985.2 of Echinops telfairi. Classification (NCBI taxonomy): domain Eukaryota; kingdom Metazoa; phylum Chordata; class Mammalia; order Afrosoricida; family Tenrecidae; genus Echinops; species Echinops telfairi. The sequence goes on from NW_022103908.1 coordinate 39,459,112, forward strand.
ATGTTAACAACAATGTAATGAGCTAATATAGTAATATAACTTGCAATACTTTGCTAATATAGTAATTGTATGGCTGGATCAATACCAGGCTGGCTTCTAGCAACAAGTGACCTTGAGTCTCCCCAACCCATGCGGAGCTGACCAAAGCTAGCTGAAACAGCTAGCAGCAAGTAGCCTTGAATCTCCCACACACACCTACGGAGACCAGAGCTGGCTAATGGCCCGCTTTGTTCTCGACCTACCGCTCTGCACCCGGCACCTGCACAGCCCATTTGGCTCAGTGCCCACTTTGCTCTTGACCCTCCACTCTGCACCCAGCACAGCCCGTTTGGCTCAGTGCCCACTTTGTTCTTGCCCACCACTCTGCACCCAGCACGGCCCGTTTGACTCTGTGCCCGCTTTGTTCTTGCCCACCATTCTGCACCCGGCACGAATACACCTGGAACCAGGAAGACACCCTACATTCCAGAAACCCGGACATACCTGTCCATATAAGCAGCAGCCCTGTAGCCTGCAATGCGACTCCCCCAGCCATTGTGGACTATGGGACTTCGCCCAGGCTGGGTTTTTTTCTGCTTGATAAAGCCTATTTGTTCTAATTCAACTGATTTGGTCTCTGACGCCTCTCGACTACCTTACAGTAATGTAACTTGTGATACTTTGCATTGGAGATATATATGTATATGTATATATTCCTTTGCATGATAAAGGCATTTGTAAAGCATAGGCAGAAGAAACCAAGCTCAGTTTAGAAAAATGGGCCAGAAGCATGGCCTTAGAAAGCCCCTGTGAGGAATTCAATAGACTTTCCCCATCCAGCTTCCACTCCCAAGAAACACTATTTTACTGGGAAGAATAGACATAGATAGATAGATAGATAGATAGATAGATAGATAGATAGATAGATAGATAAACAGACGCGCGCACACACACAGCAATTTAAAGCCTATGGGAAATTTCCCAGAGGCGCACAACAAATCCTTTGAGGGAATCTATTACATTTTGGTAAACACTGGGAGCATTTGATTCCTCCATGTTGCAGAATCCATTTATGAAGGCTCTATTGTGGGTGGTTATGGCCAAGAAGGTAGGGACTCCCTTTACTCCCAATTTCCAGTCTGGATCTCTGACTTCATCAGAAGAGATGCAGAGTATCCACATCTCTCATCCTCCTCTCCAGCCCCACGTTGCGAAAGTGCTATTCTGGGCAGGTTTAGTGTAGAGAACTGAGGGTTCTGTTACCTAACCAATTTCCACCCATAGAGCCAGGAAACTATCCAGTTGTAACTGGCAAGAATAGTGATTCTGATCATTTCTTCTCAGCTCATTTTTAGGGCAGAGTTTCCATGCTAGAATGGTCAGGCCAAGAAGATTAAGGGCTACCACACCCCAGTGGCCATTTGTAATGCATGAGTACCACACCTGATACTGAAGTAGACCACTATCCTCCCCTCCAACTTTGGTGCAGTGGCCTGGAGGTTCTACCCAGGGAGAGAGACGGGCTGTAATGGTAAAGAACTCTGTACCTCTGCTTGAGGCAATTGACTTTATTTGGAACAAAGCCTGGAGAGGTTTATGCCTAAGAGCATTGCTAAAAGCAATGAAGATCTTGGTGTCCAGCAATTAAAGAGGCTCTGTGGTACTATCTAGCAACAAGTGAAATGGCAAGCCAGACAATGATTTAACTGAGAGAACAGAGAGCTTTAGCAAAGAAATGCGATCACACTTAATCCCCTGGGGAGCTAGAATACTGTGTACATGCACTAGACTACATCTACTCAGAAACAATTTGGCAAACTTGAAAACATCCCCAAGCAAAACATATTTTATTAGCAAAAGACAGATGCCTTAGTGGCTCAAGGGGCTTAAGCATAACCCCTGACCAAGCACTGACTGAATAATAGTTATTCTGACTCAGAACAACTCCCAAGAAATTACTTAAAAATAAAACCTCATCTTTGTAGGTCTGAAAGACTGTGCACATGTCTTCTAAGGAGTGATTGAATGAACATGGTAAAAAGTGCAAACGTCCTGATTTTTTAAAACGGTCTCCAAGTTATACACACATCCAAAAATAAAGCATGAAAATCTAAACTGGCCCAAAAGGCTGATGCACAGTCTTTTACCAAATAAGTGGTTTATGGAGCTCCAAGGGCAACTACTAAGAAGCCAAAATAAAAACGAGGAACATCAAAGTCGCAGACGGCAGGGGATACAGACTTTAACAAATGAGTAATGGACTAAACAAACAACAAACTATATGAGGGGACAGGTCAGTATCCAGAATTACTACAATATATCTAAAATAACCAGTTTTCAATGCAAAAATTGTGAGACATATCAAAACATCAGGAATATGTCAAACATAGCACTGATAATGAGAATGGTGCAGGACTTGGTAGTGTTTCTTTGGTTTTTCATAGGATTGTTATCACTTGGAACTGACTCAGTGGACTCTAAAAACAACAGAGAAGACATAAACAAAACAAAAAATAAGTCATCGAAAGGACTTTGCAAGTAGCATGTCCAAGAAACTGTCATAAAGACGTTTAAGGAATTAAAGGAAATCACCTGTAAAGAATTGACAGAAGGCATAATTACAATGACACATCGCATAAAGAATATGAATAAAGAGAGACTGAGAGGAAAAGGCCAACTAGACATTCTGGTGTTGAAGAGTAAAATGACAGCAATGAAGAATTCACTAGAGTTGCTGGTAGCAAATTTGAGGTTGGTAGACAACATATTCAACATGCTGAAAGGAAAATTGCACCCCACCCCACCCCATCAAATTGTAAATGATGCATCTATATCTAGCAAAGATATCTCAGAAATGAAGGCAACCTAAAGACATCTCAGATGAACAAAAACTGAGAATTCATTGCTAACCGACCCACCTTACAAGAAATACCAATGTCGAGAAGAAATCAGTACCTTTAAGGGCACATGAAGAGATTGTGCAAGCTGGTGAACAGAAACAAAGAAGAATGAAGACAAAGGAACAAAGTCTCAGAGAACCGTGGGGCACTATTCGTGATCCCAACATCACAGGAGTATCTAAAGGGTCCCTCCCGATGACATGTCCAAAGTAAGGAAGATGAAATCTCACCATCTTCGCGTCTAAGGAGCACTCTGGCTATACTTCTCCCAGTGCAGATGTGTTTATTCTTCTGGTGGTCCCTGATACAGTCAATAATCTTTGCTAACATCACAATTCAAGTGCATTATTCTCCTTTAGTCTTATTTTTTTAATTGTCTGGCTTTCATATGGATATGAAGTGATTGAAAAAAATCATGGCTTATGTCAAGTATACCTTAGTCCTCAACGTGACGTCTTTGCTTTTAAGTCATTAAAGGGGTCTTTTGCAGCCATTTGCCAATGCAACATGCCATGTGATGAAACTGCTGCTCCATGGGCGTTAACTGTCGATCCAAGTGGAGTATAGCGTTGATAACTCCATTTTGGGGGGTCCGTTTATCATGACACTGTTTAATGATCCTATTGTGAGGATTTTCATGGTCAGGTATGATCTACACTCCACTCATAGTCCTCAAGTCAATTCCCGCTCATGGTGACCCTTCAGGACAGGGTAGAACTGGCCCTGTGGGTTTCTGTGGCTGTACATCTTTACGGGAACAGAAAGCCTCTTCTTTCTCCTGAGAAGCAGCTGGTGGTTTCGAACTGTTGGCCTTGTAGTTACCAGTCCAATGTGTAACCCAACCACTACATTACCAGGGCTCCTGTAATCCATAATAAAGGGTTCAAATTACTGATTAAGTATCATCTCATTATGGTTTGCAAAGCTGATGATTTCAGAAGCTATATTTCGTCCACCCTGCTGTTAGGTGCTCATGAGGTGGTTCGGACTCATAGTGACCTTGTACACAACAGAATAAAACACTACCCAGTCCTCCACTGGTCTCACAAGAGTTGCTATGTTTGAGCCATTGGTGTGATCACTGTGAATGCAACCTGGAAGCACCTGATTTGAGCCTGCCGCCTGTGGGCAAAGGGCATGAGTGTGTGTCGCCGCCACTTGGTACCACGTGTGCCTGGGAGGGTTGGTGAGGGCTTGAGGGATCCCACTGGAGCCCATTTGAAGAAAACCTCCAGCCTGTGGAAAGAGGGTGGCAGGTATGTGATGGATGTGCTATCCTGTAATGGAGTCTTGGTGTTTGGAGGGGAAAGGCATTCCTCAGGACAGAGTAGTGGCTGATTTTGGAATCTGTTCCTTCCCTATCCTGGGAAATGGCTAGCTTCTGGGTAAAAGTTGCCAGAGTTTCCCCATGAAAACTCTACTTGAGGGCCCTGTTTACACAGTGCCAGTCTGAAGGAAAGCCATGTTTCTGGGCACCCTGTCAGCCCCACTTGGGGCTTTGTGGGGGGTCGAACAGTGTCCGGTGGGGCAGACAGTGAGACAGTTCAAGACCAACTGGGAGCAACCCCTCAGAGTTCCTGGAAGCATGGATGAGGAGCTCATCAAGAATCCAAGTGGAGTGGAGACCCAAAGCCCATTTGTAGGCCACTGGACATCCCCTTACAGAAGGGTTTTGGGGAGGAGATGAGCCAGTCAGGGTGC
>NW_022103908.1:39464018-39469153 GCF_000313985.2 Echinops telfairi
GTGAAGGGAGACATCGGACAGGGCAGGATATGACAAAATAATAATTTATAAATGATCAAGGGTTCATAAGGGAGGGGGAGTGGGGAGGGAGGGGAAAAAATGAGGACCTGATGCCAGGGGCTTAGGTGGAGAGCAAATGTTTTGAGAATGGCGAGGGCAATGAATGTACAAATGTGCTTTACACAATTGATGTACGTATGGATTGTGATAAGAGTTGTATGAACCCCTAATAAAACGATTAAAAAAAAAAAAAGAATTCAAGCCTCCGTGTGGATGGGTAAGGCACAAGGCAGGAAAATCTAAGTTATTGTCTTTACGACAACTCCCAAAGTTCTCAGACCAGGGAGACTGGACAGCTTGGGAGCACTATAAAACAGTTTCCAGAATCACACCATTTTTTCCTTCTGTAATCCCAAGTATGGTGCTTAGAATAGCAGATTAGAGGTCATGTTGATTGACTGTGCCTTATGGTTCCCTCTGGTGGGCAGGAAGAGACTGGCTGTTTGGGCTCACAGAGCTGACATTGTAGTTCCATGATTTCGACAGAACAAGTTGAAATGCCCCTGAGAACGACTTGGGCCTTATCATAGAACCTTGAGTCCTACAACGGAAGGTTTGTGCCCCAGGCACCCAAGTCAGTTAACCTTTGGGCAGTGATCCCTGGACAGCAAACTGGAGAAGCTTGGCCCCGCATCCATGGTAGAGAGTAGGATACCCTTGGGCAAGTCCCTCTCCACCAGTGATGCCCACAGGGGTTCACTCCTACTGACTAGACCTGAGTGAGGAGGTGGCTTGCTAGACACCATCCAGAGGGTCTTAACAGGGGTGCAAGTCAGGACCTTGATTTCATTTCTTGCCCCCAAAACTGAGTTTTAATATTTTCCAAGTAAAAATACTTTTCGTTTATATCATTTACTGATAAAAGCAGCAGCAACTGCCTCTTCCAACACTCAAAGACCCAGATGTGTCCTTCTCATCCTTGCTTGCAAAAAGGCCAGTTCTTTTGTAGGCGCATTTCTAACAAGGCCTCATCCAAACACAGTCAATAGAAACCAAGAGGCAATGCTAACATTGTGTATTCAGTAACTAGTGCAGTGGCTCTCAACCTTCCTTATGCCACTTCTAGTGCAGTGGCTCTCAACCTTCCTTATGCCACGGCCCTTTCATACAGTGCCTCATGCTGTGGTGACCCCCCCAACCATAAAATTATTTTCTTTGCTACTTCATAACTGTAATTTTGCTACTGTTATGAATCATAATGTAAATTTCTGATATGAAGGATATATTCGGCGACCCCTGTGAAAGGGTCATTTGACCCCCAAAGGGGTTGTGACCCATAGGTTGAGAACTGCTGTTCTAGAGTAATGAGTTCACTTGAAGAAAGCTTTGCCCAATGCTTACAATACATGAAGAGCCTTCTGTTAAGCTTTGGTTACTAGTGCCCTCACGGCCCCTCTTAGACCCTAAGCCAATGCACATATTTTAGGTTTGTATTAAAGCAGCGGATCTTCCAGGTTAGGCTAGGCTTGGGTATCAAACAACCTCGCAAAAGCTTAGTTGTTTATAACAATAAAAGTTTAGTTCTCTTACGCGACAAGTTTCGTACAAGGTAACTTAATATCAGGTCTGGCTGCTAGCCACAAGGTCAGCAGTTCGAAACCACCAGGCACTCTGCAGGAGACAGATGAGGTTTTCTATTCTCATAAAGGGTTACAGCCTCAGAAACCTACAGGGACAGTTCTTTTTTTTTTTTTAAATCATTTTATTAGGGGCTCATACAACTTTTATCACAATCCATACATACATCAACTATGTAAAGCACATTTGTACATTCTTTGCCCTCATCATTCTCAAAACATTTGCTCTCCACCTAAGCCCCTGACTTCGGCTCATTTTTTCCCCTCCCTCCCTGCACCCCCTCCCTCATGAACCCTTGCTAATGTATAATTTATTATTTTGTCATATCTTGCCCTGTCCGACGTCTCCCTTCACCCACTTTTCTGTTGTACGTCCCCCAGGGAGGAGGTTATATGTAGATCCTTGTAATCAGTTCCCCCTTTCCAACTCACCCTCCCTCCACCCTCCCAGTATCGCCACTCACACCACTGGACCTGAAGGGATCATCCACCCTGGATTCCCTGTGTTTCCAGTTCCTATCTGTACCAGTGTACATCCTCTGGTCTAGCCAGATTTGTAGGGTATAATTGGGATCATGATAGTGGGGGAGGGGGAAGCATTTAGGAACTAGAGGAAAGTCTACAGGGACAGTTCTAACCTGTCTTATAGGGTTCCCTGAGTCAGAATTGACTTAATGGCAGAGAGTTTATTTTTTTGTTATTAATCTATGAATTAAGAAGAACTACAGCCTGACCTGTTATTAATCTATGAATTAAGAAGAACTACAGCCTGACCTGATGCCTCACATTAGGGCCCTGGAAGGACATTGTCACTATTTGAGACTTTGGCTGCGCCCCCTTGAGTATGGAGAATGCATTTTGTAGTCAGTGATCATAGAGTCACCAAATATTTGTTAGTCATTGATGCTACACATTGAATGAGCCCTGATGGCTCAGTGGGTGCAGTGTTGAGCTGCTAACCAGAAGATTGGGGTTTGACTAGACCCAGGTGCTCCTGTTAGGTTGCTAGATTTAGGGACAGGGGGGTTGTCCCGTGCCTGCAAAAGCCCCCATAGAGGAAGTTGGAAAGAAATCAGGCAACCATTGAACACCTATGAAGACCCGAAACTGAGCATGCACAGACACAGGACCCCTAGGGCCAGGTGAAACCAATATCTTGGACATACCCAGGTGGGCCTAACTCATCCCATCGGGGTCAACTGATTCTATCAACCACACCTTCCCAGCTAGAGGTTTGAAATATCCTGGCTGTGGGAAGGCCTTGCTCTCTCTCACCTTGCTCTGGTCTTCTGGCAGGTGAGAGAGAGGGAGCGCATGCGCCACCTGGCCGTGCCCCCTCAGGAACCTTCCAGTTCTGCTTGGGCCCACATGCGCGGCGCTCATAGGCTTCTGCCCTCTCGCCCTCTCACGCTCTTGCTCATGCTCTGTCTTACCTTGCTCCTGGTCAGAGGCAGGTGGAGGGTAAGAGTCTCCCTCTCCCCATGCGGCGCACATGATCCCACTCCTGGCCTACTTGGGGTCTACAGCCTCTTGGCCCACATGCTCTTAGCCTCTAGGGTTCTTGGCCTTCTGCCCTCCTCTGCCCCTACACCCCACTGTTCCACATGTGTGGGTGCTCTTTTACACATGGTGTTGGTGCCCAGTTGTGAACCCCAGCATGGCTTCCCGCAGCTTGGCACACTTTCCAAAAACAGCATGTACTCTTTTGAGACTGTAACACCTGAAACTTGTCCTGTCCTTCGTAAAAAGCCCACTTGGATCACAAACCATGCTTCGGTGTGAATTCTTTCAGTGCCGAAGCAAAGAACTGAGGTATTACTCACTCCAGAAGCCTAACACTCTGAGGGAGAAAGATGAGGCAGTTTATTTCCCTAGAACTTTCCAGTCTCAGAAGCTCCATGGGGTGAGCCGTGGGTTGGATTTCTGGCTTTAATGCCACACACCGATTATGTTGGACATCAGCTTTCTGGTTATGTCCAGGATGCTCCCTTCTCCCTCAGAGGTAGAAGTGACTAGCTTTGTGCATTTTACAAAGAATAAATAAAGTAGCATGAGAGACAGGAAGAGAGAGAGAGAGAGAGAGAGAGAGAGAGAACATTTGTCACTGAGGCTTCCCCACTTCCTGAAGGGGTGAAAAAAACATAGTAGGACTTAGTGTTCATTTTGCCTGCACCTCTCAGCCTCCCTTAGGACAACACGAGTCTGCTGCAATGGCCGGGTAGCAGGGATCTGAGCTAAGCTGCAGTTGAGTTTGTGGAGGCCTGAGCCAGACCCATGTTATCTTGGGAGATGTTGGTCTGCTGAAGTGGGTGCAACTCCCCAGCTTTGGGCAGGCAATTCTCCTGTGCCCAGGCCCATCTGACTACAGCCACTTTCCAAATCAAACCAAACTCACTGCCATTGAGTCAATACTGTGGTTTCTGAGACTGTAACTCTCTTTTTTTAAAACAGTTTTATTAGCACTTCATCCACATGACATACAATTCAATAATCCCATCATATCAAGAAGAGTTGTACAATTATCACCACATTGAATTCTAGAACATATTCTTCTGCGTACCCATTGTTGTTCATGTAATTATCTTTTTAATTGTGGCAAAAATATACACAACAAAACATTCTCCAATCCAAAACTTCTAAAGTGCCGCTGATGCTGTACAACCATTATTGATATACTTTTAAAAATTATCTCACCACCATTAACACAAACTCAATGCCCCCTAACCTACAATTCCTTCTCCTTCACTTATGATAATCATTGGTCCTTTGGTTTCTTTCGTTTTTTCAGTAGGTTTCTTGATATACTATTCACAAAGCATACACTTCCAAGGTTAAATCGCCTTTAAAAAGAGCTGTATGTACGTCATCACAGTTCTAGTGTCCCCCACCCCTGCATTCATTGTTTGCTCCCCCACACCCCCTCCCCCCTCATCCCGCTTCCCCCTCTGCCCATCCCGGCTGAGCCATTGCGTCAGTTATTGTCTCCACGCAACCACTGCTCCTGTGCTGACTGTAACGCCAACGAAGCCCACGCTAGGGTTCTAACAATTCCTTCTTGTGGACCCACGGTCCTCCAGGTCAGATGACTCCCAGGACAAAGGGGGCAGAACCCCAAATCCTAGGGCAAGAGGATTAGGTAGATTAGGCCGCTCCTTGGAAGGGCTAGACATCTTTGCAAGTCGTGCCCAGCAGGGGAGGTCAGGCCAGTCCTGGGCCAGCCCCAGGGGGTGGGGGGCTCCCCCAAGGTGAGGCGGGAGGAGGTGGCCGGGCCCCAGTAGGTAAAGAGGGCGGGCACTCGCGCCCCGACGTGCGGCTCGGCGGGGTGGGGGCGGGAGGCCGGGCCGGCCGGCCGGCGAGCGCGGGCTCCGCGGAAACGCACCATGCCGCTGGCGCGGGCAGCCGACGTGGGGCTCGGGGACGCGTCCCTGCACCGCTACCTGGACGGCGAGTTCTGGCGCCTCAAGGACGAGCTGCGCGCGCTCCTGGGCCGGAGCCCGC
>NW_022103908.1:39469476-39486616 GCF_000313985.2 Echinops telfairi
CCGGGGCCCCCGCGCAGGGTGCTGTCCGCCTCGGGCAGAGGCTCTCCCGTGGCCGCAGAGTCGGGCTGCGAAGGGTCAGGCTGTGCGGTGCCGCCGGCTGCCGCGAAGGCGGGCCGGACAGCGTCGGCCAAGGCTGGGCCATCTAGGAAGAGCACCTTTTCCTGGCCCGCCGGGGATGAGCTGGCCCTGCTCGGGCGTGCCTGGGCCGCAGGGCCAGGGGCAGGTATGTAAGTGATGCTTCCAGAGCCTCTTTCAGATGATAAGTGTGCAGAGAGGGCAGCCGAACCAGCCAGCTTGTAAGGTGGGCGCCATCTCATTCGGTGACACGACAGAGGACCCTGAGAAGTGGTCAGAGGAGGAGGCAGCTCGAGCGGTGGACCAAAGGGCTCGGTGACAAGGCCACGAGGGACAGGCAAGCTCAAAACTCTGCGCTTGCAGCTGCTTATTCCAGGTTCTTCAAAGGCAATCCAGGATGCCTGCAAAAAGCCCCTGTTACACCAGGCTTTGGGGTTTTCGTTTACTAAAGCAGCCATTGTTAGGGTCAGCATGCCAAGAACAATTAGTCCTGCTTAGTTTATTTCTCAAGGTGCCTAGGTGCATATAGTGGGTTTACTTGTTGGGCTGCTAAACTCAAGGTCAGCAGGTTGACCTTGCTAACCCCAAGGTCTGCAACACGGGAGAAATACGAGGTTCCTACCCCCATAGAGAAGTATGGTCTTGGAAACTCAGAAGGGGCAGATCTACTCTATTCTAGAGGATCGCTGAGTTGGAATTGACTCAATGGTATGGAGTTTGGTTTAGTTTGAGTTTCTTAGCACTAGCTATAGTGAGAAGGAAGGAAGGCAGGAGACATCTGGAGGAAATGATGTCCCTTAGTCAAAACCAGGTTCCTGGTAGGCCAGAGTGATTCCCACTCCCACCAGGTCAATGCTGACTCCCAGTGACCCTATAGGACTGGGTAGACTGCCCTGTGGGTCTTCAAGACTAACTCTTTATGGGAATAGAAAGCCTCATCTTTTTCCCAGTAAATCAAGGCAGGGGAATAAATATATTTTCACATGCTCAAATAATTTTTTTTTTAAGAGTTCAGGGAGGTTTGGAGACATCCGTCGCATCTCTTTACATACAAATCCTGCCCTCCCCTTCCTTGCTCTTCTCAGTTGAGTTCCTGGGCTGATCCCTTGTGCTGCCTTTGCGCTTCCCGTGGCTGCGGTGGATGATGGGGACAGACTCCATGATGACGGATGTATGCCAGGTGGAAGGGGCTGCCTGGGAATTGCCCACCCCTCTCGGGAAATGAGAGGCTGGAGAAGCAGGGCTTGGTGAGGCGGAGTTGCAGCATGACCACCTGTACGATCACCCTTGAGAGATGGCACTGGGTTGTTTAACTGTCACTTATTTGTACCGTGAAAGCCCCAGCTATACTATTGGGTGGTTGTCAAGTGGAAATGAGAAAGTGGCGCTGTTCAGTAGCCTCAGTAAGTGCTGCTGATGGTACGGCCCAAACAACACAACACAACAAAACACCCCAAAGAGAAAATGTGAAAAAGCCCATTGCCCTAACAAAGCACCTTTCCATTCTTCTCAATCCTCATTATTTACTTTATAACTTGTCCTACTAATTATGATCATCTAGGCAACATTTTGTGTAGTGCTCTCCCCATCTACCCCCAGATGATTAGAAATCCTGCTAGCTGTGGGAAAGGCTACACTGTACCATCAGAGCTCATCTTTCACCTGGTAGAAGACAGTGCCCTAATTATGGATGCTTTAGCCTTCTGTCAGTCACATGTGCTACAGGAGATATGCAGGTGATTTAGAAATACTGTGGTCAAGAACATTGTGAAACTGGTGAAAGCATTGAGTGGCTGTCAATGAGGAAGGGAATGAGCGATGAACAGAGATGGGGCAGAGGATGGCTGGCTGGGTTTCATGATACGGTGATGCTGGTGAGAGCCAGAACTCTATGAAGCTGACTTGTTTTTCCAAATCTTACAAGCTCTTGCCCTGGGTGTTGGCCCATAGGTTAAACGTAGATGGGGTGGGGGTAGGGGGTGTCAATTTTGTGGTAGCAAAGTCTTGCTCTTAGGAGGCCTGTGAGTGCAGGCTGTATGTACAGTGTCACAGGACACAAGAGCCCAGGAAGCCGGGTTTTTTCCCTAACAGACAAGAAGTTGTGCAACGCCCTATGCACACAGCCACCACCCTCCTCAGCGCAAGAGTCCTCCTGCTTCTCTATCAAAGGCAAGCTTTCTCAAAGTCAAGCTTATGTTGACTCACTGTGTTCGAGAGTCCTTCAGACTCAAGGTTGCTGAGGGCCATCACTGCCTGATGGTGACCCAGCCAGGTTCTGCCTCCTGTGTGACAGAGAATTCTGGAAGACTGGAAGAACCTTGTGACTCCTCCCTGAGATTTGCAGTGAAGAATAAAAGCAAAATGTGAACCGAGATAAGCTTCAAGAATATTACTGAGTTTTGTTCGTTAGCAGACGGAGACTTCTCATAGATGCCTGGCTGGTGGGAAGGCGGGCACATGTCTAGGTATGGTTGGTACATATCTCTTAGCAAAACAGCTGAAAAGGCCTTGCTAGCTCTTTCTGTTCTCCAGAGACCTTCTTGCTGCCATCACCAGGCTCCCGGTCTGCGCTCCCACGGGCTGCACCTCACTGGCTTCCTTTCTCCTTCTCGCTCCTTTGTCCTTTCTCTCCTGGAGCGAGGCAAATTTCCCTTAGGACGTTTTCATATATATTTTTAGCGTTACCCCCTCAGTTTTACTTTTATACAAGCAAGTATTTCATGAAAAAGTTTCATTGTCTAAGAGTCAATTATGACTTAGTCGACATCTCACTTAGAGGGCTACTTGTTTTAAAACAAATCTTTAAGACCCCAAATGCTATTTTTTCTGGTAGCTGGCACCATCTGATTTCCTCACCACACTTTGCTGTAGGCCTCCTCTCTGCCGTAAGCTCTTTATGAGGGTAAGTATCCAGTAAGGCTGTAGCATAAAACTAATGTTTCATAGATTCAGGCTAGGATCAAGTGCCAGCTCAAAGTCCACTCGTTTATCAATGGTTTATATATGTCCCTGGTTCACTGAAGAGATATCCTTATATTGTGAAACATTATAAATCATCCCCATGGGGTATATAGTCATTCTTTTGGTAGTATCATTAATTTAGCCAATGGTAGAGAATTTAAAATGCGGTTGAGAAAAGAAAGTGTACATGTATAGGATAGCTTTTTAGACTTGTCCATATTAAAAACTTCAGTGCCTGGGGCTATTTTGCCTGCTGATGCATTTTGTGATTGGAGCTACATAGAACTAGGTGAATCACGACATGGAGACCATGACACTTCTAAGCATTTTTCATGTTAGTCATGAAAATCCTATACAGTCTGACTGTCTTTTTACAAATCAGCATAAACAGCAATTCACCCTTTAGGCATTAATGAGAAAACCATATACAGTAAAACTGCAGAAGCTGAACGTGTAAGGTGAAAACATATCAGAGAAGGAATACGTTTTTCCGCTAAGCTTAGATATAGAAACAAGCAAAAAAAAAACAACAACAAAAACCCACCCCCAAACAAACTCAGACTGTACCCTGCTCAAGGGGAGAGACTTGTAAGACCTAGGGAAAAACAAGGAGTCTCTAGGTTCTTGTTCGTGTAGCTTTCAATGTTAAATGAAAAGCAAAGGAACGAGAAGCCTGGCAGCCAACTCTGAAAGATCCGCCACTTCAAACTCCGTGGAGAACAGGTCTACTCTGATACGCCCGCCCGAGTTGCCTTGAGTTGGGGATGGCTTGGCAGCAACTGGTTGGTTGGTATCAAAGGTGGAAATATTAAAGTTCAACAAGGGTCTACCTCTGGTCAGAACATAAAAAGGGGAGGGCAAGGGGTGGTATATGCAGGATTTCATCATTGCAAATTATGTTTACTAATTTAATTTTACTTGGATCCACAATTAACATCCACAGAAGCAGTACTCTAAGAAATCAAGCCATGCATTGAATGGGTAAATCATCTGCAAAAGACCTATTTTTTAACAGTTTTATTGGCATTTAATCCACATATCACACAATTCAGTAGTTTGATCATACCAAGAAGAGTTGTACAATCATTACCACAATCAATTTTAGAGCACTTTCTTTTTTCTCCCCATGGTAAAATCGCTTTTAAAATGAGTTGTGTAATCACAATCAGTTATAGTGCACCCTTCCCCCTCCCAAGTACATTGTTTGCCCCCTCTGCCCCCTCCCCCTCCTTACGTCTCCCCCTCCCCCCTTACCTCCCCTATAAATTCTCGCATCAGTCATTATCTCTCTGCAGCTACACCTTCTGTGCTTCACAAGCTGGAAAACCCAACAGAAATAGTAAAAAACAAACAAAATAAAGTGGTAAGGGTAACATAATAATAATACAAAGATAAGAAAGAAAAGACCATCGTGAATATTTAAAAGACCAGGGAAGAAATTTTTGTCGCGGAGCCAGCAAGAAATACTTGGACTTAGAAGAATTTCAGGTTGGGTCAAAAGGGAGGCCAACTGACCCAAGTATCCAGTTCCGTCCAGTATCTTCAGGATGACAATGATCCCCATTTGATAGTAAAGCTGTTCCAGACCCTTGCCTGTGGCTAGAGGGGTTCTGTCATCGGCTTAACCTGACTAGCTACTCTGCAGATGGGCTGTGGGACCTCACTGTCCTCCATAATCTGTAAACTGGGTGTTTGAAATTTAGGTTCTACTAGCTTTTCCCTTTGTCATATTTGAATTTTGTTATTGCCACAAAAGACCTCTTTACTTTTTATTTAAAATTAAAAAAAATCATTTTATTGGGGGCTCCTACAACTCTTATTACAATCCATATATCCATCCATTGTGTGAAGCACATTTGTACATCTGTTGCCATCATCATTTTCAAAACATTTTCTTTCTACTTGAGCCCTGGTGTTAGTTTCTCATTTTCCCCTTCCCTCTCTCACCCTGCCTCCCTCATGAACCTTTGATAATTTATAAAAAATTTTTTCCCCATTTCTTACACTAACCAATGTCTCCCTTCATCCACTTTTCTGTTGTCCATCCCCCTGGGAGGGGGTTATAGGTAGATCATTGTGATCGGTTCTCCCTTTCTACCCCACCTTCCCTCCACCCTCCCGGTATTGCCACTCTCACCACTGGTCCTAAGGGGTTCCTCTGTCCTAGATTCCCTGTGTTTCCAGTTACTATCTGTACCCGTGTACATGCTCTGGTCTAGCCAGACTTGCAAGGTAGAAATGGGGGTCATGATAGTGGTGGGGAGGAAGCATTAAAGAACTAGAGGAAAGTTGTATGATTCATTGGTGCTATACTGCACCCTGACTGGTTCGTCTCCTCCCCTCGACCCTTCTATAAGGGAATGCCCAATTGCCTACAGATGGGCTTTGGGTCTCCACTCTGCTCTCCCCTCATTCACTATGATATGATTTTTGTTCTGGGTCTTTGATGCCTGATATCTGATCCCATAGGTACCTCACGATCACACAGGCTGGTGTGCTTCTTCCATGTGGGCTTTGTTGTGTCTCAGTTAGATGGCCACTTGTTTATCTTCAAGCCTTTAAGACCTCACGCTATATCTTTTGATAGCCGAGCACTATCAGCTTTCCTCACCACATTTGCTTATGCATCTGCTTTGTCTTCAGCGATCGTGCCGGGAAGGTGAGCATAACGGAATTCTGGTTATTAGAACAAAGTGTTCTTGCATTGAGGGCATACTTGAGTAAAGACCTCTTTAAAGTGTGAAAGACATCACTCTGAGGACTAAGATATTTTCACTCTCCTTTGGCACATGGATAGTGACCATGGCAGACTGGCGAAGAAGCGATGCCTTTGAGTTCTGGTTTTCTTGAAGGACATGGAATATTACGTGGACTGCCAGAAGAATGAGCAAAACTGTCTTTGAAGAAGTACAGCCATAATGCTCCTTAGAAATGAGACTTCATCTCACGTGCTGTGGACATGCTATCAGGAGGGACCAGTCTCGGGAGAAAGAAATCATGTTAGGAAAGGTAGAAGATCAATGAAGAGGAAAATGCTCAATGAGATGGCTTGGCCCAATGGCTGCCACAATGGCCTCCAACTTAGCAACGATCGTGAGCAGAGTGCAGGGCTAGCCATGTTTCATTCTGTTGTACATAGGATTGCTTTGAGTTCGAACTGACTTAACTGTACCTAATGACAACAGCAAAATTTAAGTTGAGAATTTTGTTAAGTCATGAAGTAATAATACTGTCTTGTTTCCGACTATGACATAGTACCTATCTGCTGAATTGATTGTTTTATTGTTGAAGACAATGGGTTTTCACTGTAGATACCTGTAGAATTTGTGTCCAGTACTTTCCCACCACAGACACCCTTTGGGTGACCAACTATATACCACAGTCACATGCCTACCGGGCCTAAGGAAGACATGGCTCTTCAGACATGGTGATCCCTTGTACATAGCAGAGCCTCAGGAGGCGCTGAAGGCCCCTGGTTATGTTTGTAGACTCTCCAGGACACTTAACTGTTGATGCTACACTCCTGTTTCTCATCAAATCCTAAAAGCAAACCTGTTGCCATCATTCCAATTCAGGGTGACCCCATGTTTCAGAGTACAACTGCAGTCAGTAGGGTTCTGTGACTAGTCTTGGAGAATGCCAGGGCTTAACAGAATCTCCTCTTGCAGCACCTCCTTCTGAGTAGCCCTGAAAAAGAACCCCTTTTGTGTCAAGCATCACACCTTCTGAAATGCTCTTTGGATGCAGTCACTGTGGTTGCTGGACCAAGCCGGAGCCAGCCTTGGGGCCGGGTAGATGGAGCACCTTTGGAATCCTGGCAGGGGAGGAAGGGAGGAAGAGCCACCAGCAGTATCTGCCACAGCATATCTTTACTGGGTGAAGAAACCCTCTCCTAAGTGCTCTCAGTTTATCTTACGAGGTCATACATCTCCCTATCCTTGATTCCTTCATTCTCACTGACATGGAGTGGAGGCCGACTCACAGCAGCCCCATAGGACAGGGTAAAACTGTCCCCATGAGTTTCTGAGACTGTAACTCTTTATGGGTGTAGAAAGGTCCCCCTTTCCTCCTAGGATCCACTGGTGGTTTTGAACTGCTGACCTTGTGGATTGGGGCCAACGTGTAACCACACAGCTACCAGGGCTCCTTCCTTCATTATGCTTAGCTACATCCTTTCTGTCTGTTCCCTTCTAGCTTTCTTCACTTTACTTCCCCTTTCCCATTTCTTTCCTCCTAGGGACTTCCTCCTTCTGCCCACAGATCCCCCACTTCTCAGCATTCTCTGAAGAGCGCTTTTTGCCCCTCTCTCCTCTGCCTCCTGGCTGCCTCTGCAGCTCAGCTGCGCATAACTGCTAAACTAAAGGTTTTCTACTCCTGAAAACCCTTATGCCACCCCGCAGTAGACCGTGAGAGCTCTGGCCACTTGTAGGTTTAATGACAGGATGTGCAATTGCTCTTTGTGCCACCCAGTATTGGGACCTTCCTCCCACTGCTCTGACTTCTCCATCAGATAGGCACCTGCCTGACTACCATCTTGAGTTCTTAGCCCTGAACATGGCCCAGGGACTTCATAAAAGAGGAAGAGGAAAAGAAAGGAAGGGACGCAGGAGGGAGGGAGGGAGGGAAGACCCCTCCGCTCACAGCACTTCCATGGAGAGCTGCTGATACAGGGCTGTGAATTGGATGTCCCCTTTCATCTAGGATTCTTATCAGGTTCTCTGTGGTGGAGGGAATCTTTTCTCCCTCCCCTTTCTGTCTCAGTAAGTGTTCCTGCTACCTTTGGAGACTTTGCCAATTAGCAACTGTACATCTCCCTTGGTTAAGTGAACTTCAGAAATCAAACTCAACCACAACACTTCGAATACTCGCTCTTGACGGTTTCTGTTACCCCATTAGCTCAAGCGCTCTAGTCTTTGACAGTTACCACGCAATGATTCAAAAGTTCCGGTTTCCATTCACCCTCAGACCATCAGGCAATGTGTGTGGCTCGCGAGGTGGGGAGGAGGTTGAGTTATGATTGTAATGGTGGTGTTTACTAGAAGAGAGATGGTTTCTTTGCTCTCTGTCTTTGGGGATTTGCTTTTGTCCGTTATTGCAGTCACTGTCAATCCATCTTGTTGAAGGTCTTTTTTCCTTTTTTCTCTGCCCTTCTACTATACCAAGCATGATTTCCTTTTCCAGGGAGTAACCTCACCTAGTAACATGTCCAGCACACATGGGCTGAAGTCTCACCATCCTTGCTCCTAAGGAACACTCTGGTTGTACTTCTTTCAAGGTAGACTGTTCTTTCGGTTCTCCATAGTACTTTCAATATTCTTCCCCAGCGCCACAGTTCAACTACATGGTGAGTTAGTCTGGGTAGACTAGAGAAACAAAATTCATAGACACTCATATTTTATGAGAGAGTTTTATATAAAGGATAAGTGTACATTAAGAAATCATCCCATCTCTGTGCTGTCCAAGCCCATAAGTCCGACATAGCCCATATGTTCGACATCAATCTACAAAATCCTCCTCAATCTCGTAAAACACATGCAATGATTCCAACAGCAGAAATAAAGCCAAATCAGTGAGTGTGTAAGCATCTCAGTGCTGGCAGGAGTCTCCACGCAGCTTCCCCAGCCCCCAGGGTTGCATCAGGGTAGGTCTATGTGGCATATTCTCAGGGATATCTCGCAGGAAGTGAGCCTTGCCAGCGGAGGCAGAGAACTAGCTAAGGCAGCTGCACACTGGTCCGACCATCAGAGAACAAGAGAAAAGACAGGCGAGACTCGCCGAGCCATGTATCTCTCTGCCCTTCAATTAATCCCACGTGTTCATTGGCCAGGTTGGCACAATAAACCTTAACTATCACACATGCATTCTTCTTCGGTCTTCTTCTTATACTATGTCAACTTTCAGATGCATATGAGGTGATTGAAAATACCATGGCTTGGCTCAGGCGCACCTTAGTCTTTACAGCGACATCCTTGCTTTTCCACAATCTAAAGTGGTGCAATAATACCCTTTTATCCTCTGTTTCACTGTCCATTGTTTCAGTTACCCATGACCAACTGTGACTCGAAAATGTCAAAATCAAACCATGATAAACTCTTATACCGTCCTTGCTTTGTCCCCCTGGGGATGTGAGTCATCTCTTTATCCATCATATCCATGCTGTGCACACTGTCTGCCTGTTAGTTACTGTTGTACCTCTCTTATTGTGTCTAATTTATAAATGTCATCATAGATATGTGTGTACAGGGAAAAGCATAGTATAGCGTTCAAGACTAGCCACAGTTTCAGGCATGAACCCCTGAGGGTCCCCTGTGGATAAGGTGGAACAAAAAATTGCCACTTAAGCATTTTGAAAAATGTACACTTTCCATGACATTATAGTACTTTTTGCAAATAGTACGGCCTTATGAATATATGTGCACACACACCAAGTGCAGTCATGGTGGACATTTGTGAAACACTGCGGCGGCGTGTGGCATACCGTACTTGTCTGTGGTATTTGCAAACGTGAATTTTGGCCTCAGTCATCATATTTGTCTAGTAAAGGTATATGCTATCATCAAGGAGTCAGGGATTAAGCTTGGTAGCACCCCTGGCAAGGGGAAAATAAATAATCGAAAACTTTATTTGTTTCTAGTAATTTAGGTCGTCACTTTTGAGTCACCATTTGGAACCTTGAACTTCCTGAAGCGTGCCCGCACATTGTGTGTGAACGGGATGAAATTAAAGCTGATTGTGATGTTCAAGAGATTTCCTAGGCCCCACCAAAAACTGCCCACTAGTGTGGTTTTTCCCTGAAATATTATGAGATAGATGGGTGGTGGTGTTCTGGCAGTATAGACCACCAAGTGTTATAGCCCCAGGCAGGGGAACTTCTTCCTGAAGGGCTTTAGTAATTCTCAACACTATGGCTCACAAAGATGAAAACGTTTACAATATTATTAGCTCAACTGGTGCCCATGTGGCAGTCACATCTGGTGGCCTCACCTGTGAGCTTCAGCTGCGAGGTCTCGGGGCCAGCCACCTGCTCAAGGTGCTTGAGAATAAAGTGTGGGGTGAATGGATGCAGTTCAGGATTCGTGGGGTCACCCCAGGAGAATAACCATGGTGGGAAGTGATTACAAGTCTGGAAGTGGGTGGCTTCTGTTTGGGAGAAAACAGACCCAGGGACCAATGACTTCCGACCGACTGGAATAGCGTGCGAGCAGGATCCGGATCCGGAGAAGAAGATGCTGACGGCGGGCTGAGAACGTTGATGCAGACATCACAGAGGAGTGCCTGCAGGCAGCACTGAGATAGTCGAGTGATGCTGCAGGACCTTCACATTGGTATGGGAAATGTATTTTCCAAATTCATTTTTATCTAGATTTTGGGCAGAAACACAACAACTGTTAGGAGATTTTTAAAAAGTGTATAAACATTTTTTATTGCTTTGCTTACTGTCATTTTTTGTATTTTTATTTTGTAACTGACATTTTATCGGTTGTTTTGAGATCAGTACAGAGACATTATGAACAATTTGTACAAGATTCTTTTTTTTAATTAATCATTTTATTGGGGGGGACTCTTACAAATCTTATAAGAATCCATTATTCAGCTGTATTAAGCACACTTGTACATATGTTGCCATCAACATTTCCAAACCTTTTCTTTCTACTTGAGCCCTTGGTATCGGCTCCTCTTTTCCCCCCTCCCTCCGCCACCCTCCAACCCTTGTGAATCCTTGAGCAATTGTATATTATTATTGTCATTTCGTATCTCACACTGTCCACTACCTTCACCCACATTTCTGTTATTGATCCCCCTCGGCAGGGAGGGCTATATATCCAACCTTGTGATGATTCCCTCTTCCTCTTCCTCCCCCTTCTCCCTGTCCCCCACCTTCCCCCTACCTTTATAATATCACCACTCCCACTACTGTTCCTGAGGGGTTTATCTGTCCTGGATTCCTTGTGTAGAGAGATCCTCTCTGTGCCAACGTGTATACTCCAGTCTAGCTGAATTTGTAAGGTAGAACTAGATCATGGTCATGGGTGGGAGGAAGCATTCAGGAACGAGAGGAATGATGTGTGTTTCGGTGCTATACTATACCCTGGTTGAATTGTCCCTTCCGTGCAACCCTTCTGTGGGGGATGTCCAATTGTGTACAGATGGGCATTGGGGCTCCACTCCAACCCCGCTCGTTTGCATCGAAATAACTGTTTGTTTTGGATCTTTTGATACCTGATCCTGTCAACACCTCGTGATCACACAGGCTGGTGTGCTTCTTCCATGTGGGCTTAGTTTCTTCCCTGCTAGATGGCTGCTTGTTTTACCACAAGCCTTTAAGACTCCCAACACTATATCTTTTGATAGTCAGGCACCATCTGATTACTTCACCACATTTGCTTATGTACTCCTTTTGTCTTCAGTGATCGTGTTGGGAAGATGAGTATCAAAGAGTGTGCCAGGTTATTAAAACAACGTGCTCTTGTGTACATGATTATTTTTTTAAAAATTGTTTTATTAGGGGCTCATACAACTTTTATCACAATCCATACATACATCAGTTGTGTACATGATCCTTAGTGCATGTGCCAAATCCTGAAATGGCATGCGGATAGCAATTCTTTTCTAAGAATTCTTTTCCGTTGCCCTTCCGTTGCAATTCTTTTCTGTTCCCCTTCCGGCTTTAAATTTGGAGGCACATTTTTCAAAGAGGTCATAAAGTACCATTATCTTCAAGTGTTGATAAGCTGTTACATCTTCAGTCTCACTTAATTCACACACTACACACTCAAAGGGTCAACCTTCATAGCGTATTACAAAATGATGTGGAAAACTGGACTACCATGACCAAAGGTGTTACAGAATGCACACAGTTCTGACAAGAAAGCCGTGATGACAGAATGTTTTTCAGACACGATCCTATTAAGGCAAACCAACATGGAAGCAAAACTTTAAATGTTCAAGTTATACAAATGCATGACAGCGACTCCAAATTGCCATTAAGTGTGTTTTGTATTAGGGATACAAAAACTGCCCCCCTGCCTCACCCCCCCCCCTCGGTGGTGCAGTGATTAACACACACAGCTGCTACATGAAAGGTTGGTGGTTCAAACCCTCCCATGGCTCAGCAGGTGGAAAGACCTGGGGAACAGCTCCTATGACGGTTGCAGCCTAGGAATACGGATGGAGCCGTTCTATTCTGCCTTCTGAGGCAATGATGAGTTGGAATTGTTGCACCGGCACAGGACAGCAATTCACTTGCTTTATCCGGCAGCTGTTCTTCCATCCATCATCCATCCATCCATCCATCCATCCATCCTTCCATCCATCCATCCATCCCTCTAGTCACTGGTCCTCTCATTTCTTGCAGTTCATTTATTGCAAACATCACTGCATTGACTCAAGACTGCAGCCTGCACATCACGGCGAGAATTAATGAGAGTTCAATGTATGTGTCCAGTTCTTTTTCTTCTGTTGTCTCAGTTCACAGAAAGCAGAGAAAAATTCTGAAGTTGACACCCATAGAACTTTGACAAATGCATACCCCTATGTAGCTTTAATCCCTACCAAAATGTCGAATATTGTTACCATCGCCCCAGAAAGTTCACTCATGCTCCACCCCATCCATTGCAACCCGCCCTCCCCAACGCTGCCTCTGTCTACCCATTTAGAGGTCACTACTGTTCTGAGGTCTTCCTCAGAACTGGGTCATTTTGCCAAGTTTCGAACTTAATGTTGCCATGCTGTGAATTCCTGAGTATGGCTCTTCAGCTATAGTCTTGGTAACTCCTACCAAAGGGTAGTGTGGGCACATGGGAGGAGATTGTGTAGCTTCCTCAGAATAAGAATGAGGGGCAGGGCACCTTTGTGGCGGTGGAGACAAATAAGGTGTATGGACCCTAACAAGGGGATTGGTTAATTTTGCCAGCCTTTGGCATAGCGAAGTGAAATGATTTGATATGGCTCTTCTATCTGTAGTCTTCTGCCACTGTCAGTCAGATTGACGTACTGTGGTGGCTTGTGTGTTGCTGTGATGCTGGAAGCTATGTTGCTGGTATTTCAAATATCTGACAATGGCACCTAGCAACAACAAGCACATCTCTAGTCTTGTAACCAAATGACACGAAGTAACAGTGTGGGCCATGCAAACAAAATGTGGAGGACTCAAGTCTCAGGGATGGGTCGGTTTTGGAATTCTGCTGAGTATCAAGTGAGGCCTCTCAGATACGGGAGCGGGAATTTCACGACCATCAGAAGGAAAAGGCATGAGCAGAATGCCATGTTTGGACCTCAAGATCCCTGTGGTGGCTGAGGTGGTCGTGCGGGCAGGGGCCCTGGCCCTGGCAGCTACATTGAGTGCATTGGACAGAGCAGCAGGCTTCCTAGCCCGCTGGAGAAGCCGGAGATCAGCAGCACCATCTGATGGAATCAGGGCCATCTCACTTTCCAACGGTGGAACCAAGGCCTCCCGTATCTCGGAAGGTGGAGTCACAGCCAATTAGGATTCCAAGCACAGGGCCAGGGCCTCTGGTTTCAGAGTCAGAGCTTCATCAACTCAGCCCTGGAGTGTGGGGTTGCTGGCGAGTTGTGTCAAGGAGATGGCACACAGCCCAAACGGAGGGACTGAGGCTGCTGTACCCACGTGGAAGAAGATTGGAACCTGCTGGAAGAATTGATCTTAGCTGGACCAGAAGAAAGGAACCACAAAAAATGTGAATGAACAGAATGACCATCCTGAGGCCTGGAAGGTGGGCTGAAGCCCAAAACCAAGGGACCTTGAATCTAGAGAGCATGGCCAACACCAGGGTCTAGAGGGCAGGTGACAGTGCCCTGATGGTTGCAAGGAACAGAGCATTGATTTCAAGCCTTGAGAGAGGATGTAATTTGTTCTGCTGGGTTTCTATCTGCTTGGTGCCTGTAGTCAGTTGTGCATTGGCCTGATAACCCCAAAGTGAGCAGTTCGAAACCACCAGCTGCTCCTCAGAAGAAAGATGAGGCTTTCCACTCCTGTAGAGTTACAGTCTTGGAAACCCACAGGGGCAGTTTCTACTCTGTCCTATAGCATCACTAGGAGACAGAATCAATTTGTTGGTAGTGAGTTTGTTTTGTTTTGGTGTTGCCTTTGAGTGCTTTGTCCTTTAGGTTTCCAAAACTCTTTTTTTTAAAATCATTTTTTTAGGGGCTCATACAACTCTTATCAAAATCCATACATACATCAATTGTGTAAAGCGCATTTGTACATTCATTGCCCTCATCATTCTCAAAACATTTTCTCTCCACTTAAACCCCCAGCATTAGGTCCTCATTTTTCCCCTCCCTGCCTGCTCCCCCCTCCCTCATGAGCCCTTGATAATTTATAAATTGTTATTTTGTCATATCTTGCCCTGTCTGACATCTCCCTTCACTCACTCTTCTGTTGTCCGTCCCCCAGGGAGGAGGTCACATACAGTTCCTTGTAATCGGTTCCCTCTTTCCTACCCACTCTCCCTCTACCCTCCCTGTATCGCCACTCACACCACTGGTCCTGTAAGGCTCACCCGCCCTGGATTCCCTGGATTTTCAAAACTGTAACTCTTTATGGGAGTAGAGAGCCTGCTTTTTCTTCTGTGGAGTTCAAACTGCCAGCTTTGTGGTTAGTGGCCCAATGAGTAACACACTATACCACCAGGGCTCCCTGGATTGTCTGCTAAGTGTATGTTTAACTTCCTAAGTCCAGTTAGGAGACTGTGCCAAGAGGCCAGAGGTGAGTCCCTGGACCATGGCAGCCTGCCTCTAGAACCTCACTATGCTTGTTCACACATCACCAAGGGAAAGGCCACTTGTGGTGACCTCTGCTGGTCATCTGGAGGTGTGGAAGTTGGAGGCTGTTGGTGAATTGTACTTTCTGTGGGGGCATCTCTTGAAGGGGCCACCATGTCCACCTTGAGCTACAGCTCCCTCCCTCCCCCATTTACATAGACACTGTGAGGCAAACTGACCAAAGGGACGCCATTTGTTGACTGCTGAATGACCTGCCTCCCATCTCGGAAAGTCCCGCTACTGATTAATTTTAGAATGTACTCTTCAGGACGTTCTAATTAATCACGTGATTTTTGAATATTGTTCCTTTTGATGTTATCATCTGAATGTCGTGATTAAGTTTGCTATTCTTTAATATTGTTCCTTTTTGATGTTATAATCAGTCCTGCTGCGATACTCACTACTCTAAAGAATGATAACATTAATATTGCTTCCTGCTTGAGCCATATCTGCTCTCTATTGGAAAGTTCCTCATGAATGGTTTTTTGCCTCTATAAGCTGGCTAGTATCTCCACTCAGAACTGCAACCTAAAGAAATTCTTTCAGATTCTCGCATCCCGGTTATAACCAAATAAAAGACTTCTAAATTTCAAGACATTACAGTGGCTGTCACTGCTCTTGAGCCAAGTCAGACAGCTCTAATAACCTGCAGGGGAGGAGGTGCTGGATGCTGGAGAAGCGTGTTAGGTTTGTCTTCTTAGGAAATCCTTTCTCTTTGCCTTCCATTTTCAACTCCAGTGTATTAAACTCAGAGTCTGTGTTACATAGACACTTCTGTTCAAAGACGAGATACAACCAAGTTATCCGTTCTAGCAGCTTACCTAGTCAAAGCATCCCGAGGGTCTCTTTAGAGTCACCAAATGTTCAGTGTCTTAACACCTGCTTTATATCTGCTTCTTGCAGGTATGACTTAAGTCTGGATGAGCTGAGAGCTTTGACATTTCAGAGAGTGAAGTTTACCATGGGGCTGCCGCCGTTAAGACGTGCCCTTCAGGAGCAGGTATGTTTCACCATCGCTTTTGTCATGTGTATCTGTGTGAGTGTGCGAGAAGACACACATGTATTGTTTGGTTTTGCTTTCTCTGCTTTTGTGACTTGCAGAAGCATGACTGTCTTTTACTGCAGGCAGGCAGCATCCAGACTGTGCCAACAGCCGCCCGGTCTGCCTGACTCCCAGTGAACCTTTCTCTCAAGTCTACAGGCTGGGAGACCGGCAGCGCTGCTGAACAACAATTTTAACCATTTATTCCTAATCTGAGAAATCCGACTATCCATTTTATAGGAATTTAAAAATACTTTCTCAAAACTCACGGCCAATGAATTAATTCTGACTCATGGTAACCCTATCGGACAGGGTAGAACTGCCCCTGTGAGTTTCTGAGACCGCAACTCTCTACAGGAGTAGAAAGTCCCATCTTTTTCCTGTGGAGCAGCTGGTGGTTTCAAACTGCTGACTTTGTAGGTAGCAGCCCAATGAGTAACCACTATGCCACCAGGGCTCCTTAAAAAGGAGATACCCCCCAAAACAAACAAGCAAACAAACAAACAAACAAACCAGACTTACTGCCATCAACTCGTATCAACCCCCTGTGGGTTCCTGAGACTGTAACTGTACAGGAGCAGAATACCTCGTCTTTCTCTGCAGAGCTGCTGGTGGTTTTAAACTGCCCACCTGCGGGTCACACCCCAACAAGTTACCACTGTGTCACCAGAAGGGATTACAGGTGCCCACAAAACCCAAACTAAGTTCACTGCCACTGAGTCAGTTACGACTTATAGCGACCCTATAGGACAAGGTAGAACTGCCCCTGAGGGTTTCAGAGACAAACTCTTGATGGGAGTAGAAAGCCTCATCTTTCTCTCTCAGTGGCTGGTGGTTTCAAACTACTAACCTTGTGGTTAGCAGCTTAGTGTGTAATCCACTACTCCACCAGGGCTTGAAAAATATGTCTTCAGGTGAGAGCCTTAAGGGAGGGCCCTGAATTGGAGCTGAGCTTATTCTGAAGTGAGCTTCGTGCCCCAAGGGGCTAGGGACTCCTCTTTCCTGGTTGATCCGTGGAGTGGGGATCTTGAGTCTGAGGAGGAGGGCGATTTCTCCCCATCCAGGAGACCCCTGGGAGCTTGTTTTCCTGAGGCGTGAGGATCAGAGCCAGTAGGGGCATGTGACCTGTGCTGGGGATGGCGTCAGACTCTGGAAGCGGGATGCACCCACTCCCCACCCTGCCCACCATCTCTTAGGGCTGCTCTTCTGAGGAGGAATGCACTGGAACAAGCATATCTTGCCAGGAAGGGGTTACAGATGAGGGCGCCCCCCCCCCCG
>NW_022103908.1:39486716-39506953 GCF_000313985.2 Echinops telfairi
GGAGGTCTACCATAGCTCCCTCCATGCTGACCACCACTTGATATTGCATTTTCTTACCTAACTGGTGAGAACATGGAAGGGTGTCCACGTGACAAAGGAAGCCCTGTGTAACCAAGTGCAGCGGGCTTGCAAAGCCTGCAAAATAATTTCACATGAAATCTGGCAAAGTAGAGTTTGAGACCA
Organism: Echinops telfairi; assembly: GCF_000313985.2. NCBI lineage: Eukaryota > Metazoa > Chordata > Mammalia > Afrosoricida > Tenrecidae > Echinops > Echinops telfairi. The sequence goes on from NW_022103908.1 coordinate 39,486,900, forward strand.
GTGCATTGCCTCTCAACTGAATGTATGCAGAGCCATAAACACAACCGTAAAAACCTCTTTGGTTCTAACCACTTCTGGCCTCCCAGTGCTGGGGGACGGGGTGGGAGGTGAAGTCCTGCTATGCAGCCAGTCGTGGCTGATAATGTCTCCAGCTCCCTTAATCAATCCAACATGTCTGCGGCTTAACTTTGTGTCAGTGCTCAAAACCTGGACAGGAGGGTTGATCCCTTAAGGAGGCTTGCTAATTGCTACCCAACCCTCTGAGCCTGAAGGATTAGCCTGCATAATCTCACTCTTAATGAAGCGTGTGGAGCCCTGGATCCAATTATCTTACTGTTTTCCTGGCCCCCTTCATAGTCCTAGGCAGCAAGGACAGCGCTTCGTCCTGGCTGATTAGATAGCCTTCCTCCAGCGGGGCACAAGATTGGGCCTGGAGGCCTTGCCAGGCCCATTCCTGCTACTTATCTCAGCCTGCTTGGCGCTTCTCTCAGTGGGAGAAGCCAGCGGACCAGAAGGAAATTAAACCGGCCATCAGTTCGGCAGGCTGGAAACTGGCTACGGTCTCATCCCATCCAGCAATGTCACGAGAATCAGCAGGACATCTGTGCTTGAAGGCTCTCAGATTCCTCCCTGCAGACAGCAGGACGAACTGTCCACTCTCAGTAATTCTAGAAGAAGTGTTACATGAAAATATTGAGTCATGACTGAACCTCTGTTCAGCGGGACTCCATGGTCCCTCCATTGTCCCCGTGAACTTTCCTGTATCATCAAATGGGCTCTGAGGCAGGACTCGGTGTGTAGTGGTGATGTTCTCAAGGACAAATGAGGAGTGAGCATTGGCGTCCAGAGCCAGCTGCACTCTGCATTTTGTTCCAGGCCTCTCTGGACAGTTCGCGGGCCAAGAATAAGCTGTTAAGATGTTTCCACTCTGTGTTTTCCCCTTGCCATCTGTAATAGATTTGAGATGTTCCAATCATTTTAAAAGTAGAAAGCAATGTTGGAGTCTGACTATAGGTTACACACACACACACACACACACACACACACACACACACTCCTCTGGAGCACAGAGCTCCAAGACTCTTTCATGTCTACTTCTCCTGTACCTGTTTCTATTGATGTCACACCTGTGTGGTTCAACAAAGAACTCCTCTCCATGCCCTGTTCTGAAGATTCCAGAACTGGACTCCTGAGGGGGAAGTGGCTGACTCCTTTGGTTTCCAGATGAGGAGACAGAGGGACCTCAGGGGCCTTATTTGCTCTGTGGGGCAGCTTCCCCAGAGAGAACCACCCTTCACGCCAAGAAGAGGCTGTACCAGTAATAATCACAATTACTAATAATATCTCCCACTTACTGAGTCCACTTAATACCAGTCAGTGTTAAGAGCTGTAGACGAATGCCATTGGTATAGCCACTTTACAGGTGAGTAGACAGAGGCTCTACCACTTGTCCGTCAGTTTGTCCTACTGTGGTAGCATGTGTGTTGCTGTCATGCTGGTAGCTATGTCACCGGTACTTCAAATGTCAGAGGATCACCCAAAGTGAACAGGTTTCAACGGAGCTGAAACGTCTTCAGCGTTTATGTGTGTAAGGTGGTCATACAATGATGGTTTTTGTTCTTTGGTGTCTGCTGCCTGTTTCCTTCAACACTTCGTGTTCGCACAGGCTCGTGTGCTTCTTCTCTGTGGACTTTGTTGTTTCCGAGCTAGATGGCCGCTTGTTTGCCTACAAGCCTTTAAGACCCCAGATGCTATATCTTTTGATAGCCGGGCACCATCAGCTTTCTTCACCACATTTTCTTATGCACACATCTGTCTTCAGCGATCATGTCGGGAAGGTAGATATCATAAAATGACCGTTTAGCTGAGCAAGGTGCTCTTGTATTAGGGGAGTGCGCATGAGGAGGCCCAATGTCCACCTGCCACCCTACTACCAAACCAATAATTATTGCACCAAGAACAGAGAATAAAGGACTCGGCTCCTCCCTTTGAAGGAAAGGAGCTGCTGAAACCTTATGCAGCTCTGAAACCTGTCAGATCCCGAAGGCGTAATGAAGGGAAGCAGATCACTGTCAGCGATAGCGCTGGAGGATGGGCCTGGGGTGGAGGGCACTTGAAGTGTGACTGAGGAGGAGCTGATTTCCTGGAGTGGAGTCAGCCATGGTGATGGGAGTTGGGTGGCACCTGAGGGAGTGCAGCCTTCGGGAATTTCATTTGCTGATGGGGCACGAGTCAAGGTAAGGAGAAATAGCTTCAAAAAATCTGATCAAAAAATGATCAGATGTTGGAATGTGCAAAGTATGAATCTAAGAAAATTGTAAGTGGCCAAAAATGAAATAGAACACATAAAGATAGATATTCTAGGCATTAGTGAGCTGAAATGGAATGACATTGACCATTTTGAATTAAAATGTTTTACTATGCCCAAAATGGCACAATCAAGAGGAATGGTGTGGCATGTATTGTCAAAAAGGATGTTGCAAAATCCATCATGATGTACAATTTTGTCAGTGATAGGATCATATCAATCTGCCTTCAAGGAAATCCAATCAATACAACTATTATTCAGATTTATGCACCAACCACAAAAGCTAGTGAGGAAGAAATTTAAGAATTCTACCAATGTCTTCAGTCAGAAATTGATCAAACATGCAGTCAAGGCTCGTTGATAATTATTGGCGATTGAAATGCAAAAGTTAGAAGGAAAAAGGAAGGGCAGTAGTTGGAAAACATGGACTTGGGGATATGAACGAAGCTCGAGATCTCAGGATAGAATTTCGCAAGACCAATAGCTTGTTTACAGCAAGTCCCTTTTTTAAGCAACACAAAAGAGGACTTTACACATGAACTTCTCCAGACGGAATCCAAGGGACGACATCTGTAGGGCGAGACACTGGAGAAGCTCAGCATCAGCAGCTCAAACCAGGTCTGGGGCTGACTGTGGAACAGACCAGCAATTACTCATATGTACGTTCAGGAAAAAGTTGGAGAAAATTAAAGCAATCTATGAGAACCAAACTGTGACTTTGAGTCTCTCCCACCTGAATTTAGAAAACAGCTCCTGCACAGATTTGATGCATTGAACACAAATGATAGAAGACCGGGTGAGCTTTGGTATGACATCAAGAACATCATACATGAAGAAAGCAACTAAAAATATAAGAAAGAAAGATTGAAGTGGATGTCAGAAAAAACTCTGAAAATTGCTGTTAATTGTGAGTCAGCTAAAGCAAATGGAAGAAATGTTGAAGTTAAAAAGCTGAATAAAACATTTCAAAGGGCAGCTTGAGAAAACAACCAAATATGATAATGAAATGTGCGAAGACCTAAAATTAGAAAACCAAAAAGAACACTCTTGGAATATTAAACTGAAAGAACACAAGAAAAACTTCAAGTGTCAATCTTTAACGATTCTATGTGCAAAATATTGAATGATGTAGAAAGCATCAAAAGAAGATGGGAGGAATACAGAGTCACTTCAAAAAGAACTAGTCGACTGATTGACAACTTCAATCTTTTCTCCATTTATCATGATGTTACTTATGTGTCAGGAGATAGAATATGAGCCAGAACCAATGGTTCTGAAGGAAGAAGGCCAAGCTGCACTAAATGCATTAACCAAAGGTAAGGCTCCAGGAATTGATGGAATACCAATTGAAATGTTTCAGCAAGCTGATGAAGCATGAAACACTCACTTGTCTATTCCAGGAAATTTGGAAGACAGCTACTTGGCCAACTGGCTGGAAGGGATCCAGATTTGTACCCATTCCAAAGAAAGGTAACCCAATAGAATTTTCAAACTACAGAACAATATCACTGATATCACACACTAGTAAAATTTTGCTGAAGATCATCCAACAACTGTTGCAGCAGTACACGGACAGGGAGCTGCCAGAGGTTCAGGCTGGATTCAGAATAGGACTTGGAACAAGGGATGTCATTGCTGATGTCACAGGGATCTTGGCTAAAAGCAGAGAATACCAGGAACACATTTACTGGTGTTTGATTGAATATCCCAAAGCCTTGGACTGTGTGGATCATAACAAACTGGATACCTTGAGAAGAATGGGAATTCCAGAACACTTCATTCTCCTCATGGGGAATTGAACCTGAATCAAGAGGCATTTGTATGAATGGAGCAAGGGCATACAGCATGGTTTAAAATCAGGGAAGGTTGTATCCTCTCACCACACTTGTTCAATCTGTATGCTGAGCAACTCATCAGAGACACTGGGTAAAAAAAGAAGAATGTGGCATCAGGATTTGAGGAAGGCTTATTAACAATCTGTAATATGCAGATGACATAACCTTGCTTGCTGAAATCAAGGAGGACTTGAAGCTCTTGCAGATGGAGATCAAGGATTGTAGCCTCAGTATGGATTACAACTCAATGTAAGGAAGACCAGAATCCTCACAAGTGGACACATAAGTAACATCATGATAAATGGAGAAAAGATTGAAGTTGCCAAGGATTTTATCTGACTTAGATCCACCTCAGTGCTCATGGAAGCAGAAGTCAAGAAGAACTCAAAGGACGTGTTTCAGTAGGTAAATGCTGCACAAGACCTCTTTCTAGTATTGAAAAGCAAGGGTGTTACTCTGAGGTACGTCTGACCCAACCCATGGTATATTCCACTGCCGCATCTGCATGTGAACGTAGGACAATGAATAAAGAAGACCGAGGAAGAATCAGTGCATTAACGTGTGGTGCTAAGAAGAATATTGAGAGCATCAATGACTGCGAACAGGACAAACCAATCTGTCTTGGAATAAATACCAGAGTGGTTCTTAGAGGCAAAGATGAGGAGACTCTGTCTTGCATACTTTGCACATGTCAGGAGAAATCGGTTCCTGGAGAAGGACATGGTGCTTGTTAAAGTGGAGGTATAGTGAGAGAGAGGAGGGCCCTCACGGAGATCCATGGACACAGTGGCTGCAGCAATGGGTCAAGCACAGGACCAATTGCGAAGACGGAGCAGGACTGGATGGCGTTTTGGTCTTTTGTGCATAAAGTCGCTGGAGGTTGGAAACAACTCCATGGCACCTAACAATGGCAACAATGACAACCCAGTGAGGGTGAGGATTGTGACACAAGTAACAACCCTCACGTCAGATGCTGTTGAGTGGGATCTTGACTCAGAGCAACCCCATAGACAGAGTAGAACTGCCCAAGCGGGCTTGCTCAGCTGTCATCTTTACAGGAGCAGATCACCAGAGCTTCCTTCCGTGGAGCCGCTGGCTGGTGTGAGCCACCAACCTTCTGCTTAGTAGCTGAGTGCTTAACCGTGACGCCACCAGAACTGTGTGTGTAGTGAGCCACATACAAGGGAATTTCAAAAAGTTCATGGAAGCATTTCATTAGCATCCAATTCCATTTTCCCCTGAACTTTTTGAAACTTAAACTCACTGCCATTGAGTGGATTCTGATTTATAGTGAACCTCTAAGTCAAAGGAGAAATGCCTCTGTGGGTTTCTACTCCTCACAGGAGTAGAAAGCCTCGTCTTTCTGTGTAGAGCGGCTGATGGTTTTGAACTACTAACCATAAGGTCCTCAAATATGTATGTATCTGATTCCTGAACTCATTTCATTCTGGTGGTCCTCAACCTAGCTGCACATTAGAATCACCTGGGAAGCTTGTCAGACTCCAGCTGCCCAAGCTTTTGCTCAGCCCACTTCATTCAGCACCCATCCTTCTAACCTCTAATCCCGTGCCCATTGAGGTTGAGTACCACTGCCCTGAGCTTCCTTCTCGGTACATTATAGCATCTTCTGAAAAATGGTTCCAACTTTTTTGTTGATGTTGGTTGCCATTGAGTAAGACCTATTTTCAGCAGAAGGAAAACACCAGTTGGTCTCGCGCCCTCCTCACAATTGTTCACAAATGTTTGAGCTCATTGTTGCAGCCACTGTGTCAATCCTTCTTGGGAAGCATCTTCCTCTTTTTAGCTGCCCTTCTATTTACCAGCCAGGATGTCCTTCTCCAGGGACTGGTCTCTCCTGACAACATGTCCATAGTATATGGGATGAAGTCTCACCAGCCTTGCCTCTAAGGAGCACTCTGGCTGTCCTTCTTTTAAGACATTGGTTCTCAACCTGTGGGTTGCGACCCTTTAGGGAGGTTGAACGACCCTTTCACAGGAGTCACCTAAGACCACTAGGAAACACATATTTCCGGTGGTCTTAGGAATCAAGACACAGCTCCTCTATCCATCATCAGGCGGGTCCGCCCACATGCAGATACGCCCACCTTCGAGTACCGGCGTGAAGACTGTTACCCATGCTACACCATGAGTCAAGACAAAATTTCATTTATTTGTCATTAGAAATAAATATTTCACCATATAGAATGTGATTAATCACTATGCTGTAATTATGCTCAATTTGTAACAATGAAAATACATCCTACATATCAGATATTTACATTACAATTCATAGCAGTACCAAAATTACAGTGGTGAAATAGCAACGAAAATAATTTTATGGTTGGGGGTCACCACAACGTGAGGAACTGTATGAAAGGGTCGCGGCATTAGGAAGGTTGAGAACCACTGTTCTAAGATAAATTTGTTTGTTCTTTGGACAGTCCATGGAGGTTTCAGTATTCTTTGTCAGCACAATAATTCAAGCGCATTGTCCCTGCCATGTGTGGTTCAAGGTTCACTCATAGTGACCTTCCATCCCAACATCTTCTTTGCTCAGGAGGGAACCAGTTGGGTCAGGCTGCTCCCGGCCAAGTGTAGCATGGGGCAAGAACAGATACATGCATAATGATACCTGCCTTGATTCCCATGCCTGCGCTCTGCCTCAACCCATCTTCTCTTCCGGCCTGGGCTCGGCTCTTCTTCCCCATGACCCCCAGGGGTGGTGGGCCTGGGGACACCATCCCCAGTGAAAGCAGTGGTTTCAAAATGTCGTCTGAGGCCCCTGCCCGTGTCCTCGAGATCTTCCCAAGAGCTCGCAGGAAAGCAGATGTCCGAATATTTGTCTGCGTGAGGCCAGAGTTCCATCACAAGCTTCACCCAACACAGCAGATCACAACCGTTTGAAAGCAGAAGTGGACTGAGTGTCCCAGCAATCTGCTAAGGAGCCAGCCAGGCATTGAAACAGTTTGCCCAGACAAAACAATGTCCTTCCTGCTGATTGTTCTGCTTGTTTTGGAAGCAATGGCTATTTTTCAGAAAAGATGTTCGTTATGTTAACGACTCAACAGGTTTATTATTTTGAAAAGATTGATAGTATGAAAAAAAATCTCTAAAATGCTCAGTTGAATTATGCATATGGTGAACTGATAGATTCACGCAAATGAAGACTTTTTTGAATTCTCCATCCTTTTTGTGTGTAAAGGGATCCCGAGTGGAAAAGGGGTCCTGGGACCTTAGCTTGAGAGCCTCTGTCTAAGTCATGCAGTTTTTTCAGGAGACACTATCTCAGCTCATTCGGGAGGCAAATCAGTGGAAAATCTGTGATTTATACTTCTATTATCATGTGTATAACATGATTGTCTTGTTATTTGTGTGACGGGGCTAGTGGTGGTCCAGTGGTAGAATTTTTGCCTTAAGCGTGGAAGACCTGTGTTGGATTCTAGGTCATGCACCTCATGTGCAGCCAGTTGCCTGTCAGTAAAGACCTGGGTATTTTATGATACCAGGCAAGTTTCAATAGATCTTCCCGAGTAGGATGAAGTAGGAAGAAAGGCCTGGCTATCTACTTCCAAAAACCAGCCAACGAAAACCCTACGGATCCCAGTGGTCTAGTCTGCCACCAATCATGGGATGATGCAGGACAGAGCACATTTCGTTCCATTGTTCTTGGGATCACCTGGAGTTGGAGTCACCAGGAGCAATGACAGTGACACCTTTATTTGAATAATAATGCTCGGCAAACTAAGTTTCTGTCCTAGAGCTAGGCCAGGTGGGTGATCAGATCTAAACTGGAACACAGTCTCAGGACAGCTCAGCTTAGAAGGCGTCCTAGAGCTAGGCCAGGTGGGTGATCAGATCTAAACTGGAACACAGTCTCAGGACAGCTCAGCTTAGAAGGCGTCCTAGAGCTAGGCCAGGTGGGTGATCAGATCTAAACTGGAACACAGTCTCAGGACAGCTCAGCTTAGAAGGCGTCCTAGAGCTAGGCCAGGTGGGTGATCAGATCTAAACTGGAACACAGTCTCAGGACAGCTCAGCTTAGAAGGCGTTTGGGAATGGGGACAGCAGTTGCTTTCCTAAGTTAAGTCTGAGAAAAGGAACTCTGACCGAGGAAGCAGTGACATTTAAGCCAAGAGCGTGTTTCTGTAAGGGAGCAGAACTGGGGATATGCCCAGAGGCTGAAGATATCTGTCCTGCCAGTGGTCCTTGATGCCAGTCCATCCCACCTGGGCCCCAACCTGCTGTTCACAAACACTAGTGCCAGCCCCGACTGGTCTTGCCGACAATGACCCAGGACATGTCCTTCCCTCCCATCCCAGCACTGGTTCCTGACCTACTTACTCTGAGCTCTTGGCTCCATCTCCCTGGCCTTGGCCCTCTGGCTTCTGTTTGTATTGGATTGGAGGCTTTTGCTAGTAGTCTGTGACAGGCTGCCCCTGGCTCAGGGTCCAGCGTGCTGCCTTTGGCAGGAGTCCCTGTCCCAGCTCCAGCTCCCTGGATTTGGACACTGTCCACTTGGCCAGCACTCTGGTCCCTATGGGATGCTATGGAGGATTTGAACAGAAATGACAGGACAGAATGGCCTGTTTATAGAAGTCCCTCTGTGTAGATTGGCACCCAGACTGAGCTGTCGTTTGTGATGCCCACAGGGATTACTTGAAAGGACGTGCCAGGTGGTGAGTTGAGACTTGCCCAGCTGCTCCAGGGCAGCTGGGAATGTGGTGCTTTGGAGGCACTGGAGCCCACTCTACATGGTGAAAACATTTCATTTTAAGACGTACAATGTGAAGGCTTCCCTCTCTTGATGAAATATTATGTGAAAAATCCCAATAATAAGCATCCATTAAGTCTTCTCTATGGGCCGGGGGTTCATTCATTTCATACTTATTTATTGGTCACCTACTACGAGCCAGGTGCTGTCTGCAGTGGTGTGTGTGTGTGTGTGTGTGTGGTGGGACTAGCAAATATATTTTGGCCTGGGAGGAAGCAGACAATAAATAAACAGTAAATAGCAGTGAGTCAGAATGGATTTGATGGCAGTGCCTTTGGTTGGGTTTAAGGAGCCAGCATGGCATTTGGGGAGGGATGCTGAGGATAGTGGTTCAGTGGTAGACCTCTTCTCCATGTCCCCTGGTGCAGGGTACCTGAGTTAGATTCTTGGCAAGGTACCCCATGCAATGCCAGCACCCATCTGTGGCTGAGATGCTGAACAGGTTTCAGTGGAGCTGCGAGGGGAAGAGGAAAGGCTAAGGAAGAAAGGCCTGGCGATCTATTTCCCCCCAAAACCCAGCCACTGAAAAGGATCCTAAGAGTTCCATCCCGTTGTGCATGGGTTGCCATGAGTTGCCCTTCCTGGATGGCGTACCTGCCAACCCCAAGGTTGGAGCTTTGATTCTACTCAGAGGCACCTGGGAAGAAAGACCCGGAGATCTACTTTTGAAAACTCAGCTATTGACAACCCTTCACAGCAGAGTTCCACTCTGACACACAGGAGGGCGCTGGTGGCATCGTGGCTACTCATTGGGCTGCCTACTGCAAAGCCGGCCAGGTCAAAACCACCAGGTACCCTTCAGGAGAAAGATGGGGCTTTCTGTTCCTGTCAAGAGTTACAGTCTCAGAAACTCACAGGGCCAGTTCTACCCTGTCCTAGGGTCCCTAGGAGTCAGAATCGGCTCAATGGCAGTGAGTTTGAGGTTTTCGGTTTTGGTTTTGGTTTTGGGGACTCTGACACACGTGGGATTACCATGAAGGGGCATTAGGGGAGGCCTCCTGATAACGTGACACTGGAGCAGATTCCTAAGGGCCGTCGGCGGTCGGGGGTACAGCATCCTGGCAGAGGGACACCGGAGTCAAGGGGCCTGTGTGTGCTGGTATGGCCCACGGAGCAGCAGGGACGGAGGGAAGGATGGAGTGGAGTGAGTGAAGAGGGGCCAGGATAGAGAATGAGGGAGGTGGTGGGTTATGGGGTCATGCAGGACCTTAGCAGCCTGCTGGCAGAGGATAAGGTTGGAGGCTCTCCGCGGGATGGAGCAGAGTGAGACACAATCTGACTTTTTAATCCGGGTGTGCTCGGCTGCCGTGCCTGAGGATGTCTGGCATGAGGGCCAGGGGTGGGAACGCAACCTTTGGGGAGGCCATGGAAGACAGCTAGGAGAGAGGTGGGACCAGAGGAGCGGCAGAGGTGCTGGTGAGAAGTGTCTGGACTAGGCTCTTTTGTGAAGGAAAAGCAGGATTTGCGGAGGCGGGGCTGTGAAGTGTGAGAGAGGATTGAAAGCCAATTCCGTAGTACTTGGCCTGAGCCTTTGGGATGTGGGCTTGCTTGCTCTCTGCTGAGGTGGGTAGACTGGATGTGGTTGGTGCATCTGAGCAGGAGTTTGTCTGTGGACATGGCTAGTGGGTTTGAGGTGTTTAAGGGAGAGGCTTGGGCACGTCATCCGTGTGCAGATGGCATTTAGAGCCATGAGGCTGAATGGGCTCCCCAAGGCCCGAATGTTGACCAAGAGGAATCCCTTGGACGGAGGCCCTGGATCTTGCATACTGAGTGGGCGACAGGTGGGATGGAGCCAAGTGGAGACCTGGAGGAGCATCCAGAGAGGTAGGAGGAAACAGACGGCGCTGCCCTTTAATTCTCGCAGCAAACCCATACAGGGAATGGCATCCCATTTGATGCATCAGGAGAGAGAAGTGTGCGGAGAGAGAAAGTGACTTGTCCAAAGGGAGCCCCAAAGAGAAGCCGAGGCTGGTCTCCAGTCAGCTCCAGCTGATGCCACGGCTCACATGTTGTCCAAAATCCACCCCGTGTGGCCCTTCTGCGGACATGGGAAAAAACAATGACCAGGAAGATAGAGTCTCTGCCTTCCAGCTGGTCACCCTGTGGTGGGCCAAGAGCTAGTGATGGCTCAGAGAGGGGCCACTAGCAAAAGCAGCCCTTCGGAGCAAGCCCAGGTTGCAGCTGGGCACGGGGCTGTGAAGAGTCCAGCAAGTGACCTCCTGAGTATAAATGGGGTTGAAGGGAGGCTGGCATCATGACACCATGAGGGGACAGTCACACTGGCTTCAAAAGGGATGGTGGGGGGAAGATGCCATATTTTGGACTGTGCAGTATCCAGTGCTGCTAATTGAAAGGTTGGCAGTTCAAAATCACCAGCCACTCCTCGGGAGAAAGCTAGGCCTTTCTCCTCCCATAGAGAGTTACAGTCTCTGGAATTCATAGGGGCTGTTCTGCCCTGTCCTATAGGGTGGCTGTGAGTCGGCATCCATTTGATGACAGTGTTTTGTTGAGACTCCAGTGCAGATGGCATAGGTGAACCCACAGAGTGATGCTGGACTTGGGCATAGGGACTGGGCTCAACCATCATCAGGCCTGGGCAAAACAGCACAGTGTTGTCTGTCCCATTTCTCAGCACCTGGACCAACGTGATTCTAACCTGTTTTCCAAGTCTGCTGCTACAATCCCTACTTATTCTGTGAGGCGTGGATAAGTGAATCCATTGCAGACAGGGAATACAAGTTCACATATCAAGCTTTGCAAATGCTCACCGGGAGAAATGCTGAACATTCTACCTTACCAAAGTAATGCACTGAAAATACAGATCGGCAAATAAGCAAAATCAAACCAAACCAAAAGCCCAAACCAGTTGTGATCCAGTCAATCCCAACACTGGATGACTCCCGACGTGCAAAGCAGGACTACCCTCCGTTGAGTTTTCAATGACAAGTAGGAAGCACATCGTCAGGATTTTCTTCAGAGATGCCTTTGGGAAGGTGGGCACCACCACCAGCTTAGTTAGTAGTTGGCACATAACCCATGGTACTAGTCAAGGCAAACACAAACAAATATAAACACATTTTAAAAAAAGACTGCCATTGAGTTGATTGCCCTTCACAGACCTTAGACCTTATCTGGGGTTTCCAAGTCTGTGACTCTTTACAGGAGAGGTCAGCCTCGTCTTTCACCTGCAGAGAGGCGGGTGTGTTTGAATCGTAGATCATGCGATTAGTAGCCCAGCACTGATCTGACAGTGCCACCGGGCAAACAGAGAGATAAGAATACCTCCCTCCCCATCCTTTCAGCCCGAGGAACTGGTAACTGGTTTATATTCGTAAATGCCAGTCTGTTCCTTCTAAATGCAGTATCTATATGTACCTTTTTTATTAAAAAAATCAAATAATTAAAATGATTATTTAAAAATGTTTTTTATTATTTAATAAATCAAAATGGGATGGCCATATGTACTGTTCTTATCATTTGGAATTATAAATGCTAGGGTTCATGTTTGGATTCTCCACACAGGAGTTTTGTAGACTAGGGCAATTGAAAAATTAAAAAAATATATCAGTTTCCTCCTCTGTAAAATGTGGGTGATAATAGCACTGACCTTAAAGCAGTGTTTCCCAAAGTGGGCGGCATGGCTCCCTGTGGAGCCCTGGAATGATCCAAAGGGTAAGGGGGCTGTAAAAGCAGATACCTACCCTGTATTGTAATGGGTGTTTTGTTTTGGATAGGATACAGCATGGAAAATAAGTTTGGAAATCTATTCCTTAAAAGGTTGATGAGAGGATTAAATGATCTATACACACATACATAAATTTGCAGGGACAATTCACAGGCACGGAGTTAGTGTTGAATGAGTGCTTAGCAGTATGACTGCTTGACCATTTAGTTCCTCGTGGCTGTACACAGCATAATGTAACATACATCGCATCCCTTCTGGGGTAGTTACTGGACCAACATTTGCAAGTTAGGTGTCAACTCGAGCGCGTTCATTCGTTTCCGTCAACCTTAGTGTAAACGGCCCTTTGCGTGGACATAAAGGGAAGTGCATCCCTCAAGCTGGTGTTGTCAACGCAGCGCATTCGCTGTTCCTTGCCGTCAATATTTACACATTGTGTGATTACAATAATAATCAGGAAAATCCCCAGAGCAGTTCGGAATTTGGGAAGACGTATGAAATGTGAGGCAAGCACTTGGAAAATTCTTAACTGTCAAAACATTGCCTTGATGTTGTCGTGCAAAGAGAAGAAAAGAAAAAAAAAGCTTCGGGCCATGGGAACGTCACCTTTCATAATTCCTGCACTAGACTTCCCTGGAGTAGTCAGAGGTCCCTGGGAGAACAGAGGCCTTTGTCACAGAACGCTCCCGGCCCCAGCAGTGAACTAGAAGGACGAGACCCGGAGGCCATGGGGAGAAGTCAGGACTTCCTTGGATCTATAATTGGACTCACTGGACGATTTCCAGTCTGGGGGGGAGGGGTGACATGAGATGATGTTTACTTTTAAAAGATCAAAACTTAGACGTTGACTCGAGAATGCCTACGGAAACTCAAAGGCGTGAGACTATCTAAAGCGCTTCCTGCACAAGGACCAAGTTGGAGGACTCTATCTACCTGGTTTCCTTGCTAATTGTGATTGCATGGTGCGGGGATACGGGGAGGCAATTGGATTAATGAACAGAATGGAGTCCAGAAATAACACCATATAGAGGTGAACAATTGTTTTTGACAGTGTCAGCAAGGGAATTGAATGGGGCAAGAAGAGCCTTTTTAACAAATGGTAATGCCACCTACCTCACATTACACACAAAAAATTAATTTGAGCTGGCTCATTCACTTAAACAGATGCTCTGTAACTACATAGTGTATGGAACACAGAATTGACTTGGGGCAGGAAAGGTTTCGAAGGGAACCTCTGAAAGAAAATACAGATCAACTGGTCTTCACTAGACTGAAAGACTGCTGGTTATCAAAGAGATCATTAAGAGAGTACAAAGGCAATCCATAAATGAAGACAAATTTCTGCAATGATTATAGCTGACAAAATCTTAACAACCTTACTCAGAGAATTTATATTCAGAACATTTGAAGAATTCCTACAGTTCCATGGTAGAAAACAAGACAAGCAACCTGATTTCAAAAGTGGTGAAAGACTTGATTCGACAATCCATAAAAGTATGTAAATGGCCAATAAGTCTATGAAAATGCGCTCAGCCGAGATAACAACTTTTTCACCGGAGAAATGATACTTAAACTGAAATGGCATTCCTTTACACACGCTCCAGAACAGCGAAGACTTAAGCTGCCAATACCAAATGATGACAAGGATGTGGAACTCCTAGAACTCACACACATGGTGAAATTATATAACCATCTTGAAAAATCTTTAGGCAGTTTTTTCTAGAATTAAACATACACATACACTTTAACCCAGCAATTTTATTTCTAAGTATTTACTATGGAGACATGGAAACATATATACAAAAAGATAGCTGCACACAATTTTTGTTAACTCCGTTCATAGTAATCCTCAATTAGAAATAGTAAATGTTTATTAAGAGAATAGACAAGTTATGGAATAGTCATAGATTGAATGCTACTTGGTCATAAAAAGAATGAGCTATGAATATACACAACAACACGAATGCCTTATTTGCATGCAAGATGGATGGGTAGATAGATGATGGCTACCGTGTTGGTTCCAACTCACAATGGTCTTACACACAGTGGAACAAAGTGCTGTCTGGTCTGGGACCACCCTCACGATCACTAGTGTGTTTGAGTTCATCGTTGGCATTGTGGGTGTGGTGCCAATCTGCCACTGAAAGCAGATAGACACTAAATAGGCCACACTCTATGATTCCAGTGATGTCAGCTCAAGAAGAGGCAAAGTTCGTCACTCATGTTAAAAACAGAATAGTGGTTGCCTGTGGCCTTAGGAGCCCTGGAGGAAAGTGGTTATGCCTTGGGTTGGTAACCGTAAGTCATCACTGTGAAACCACCAGCTGCCCCACGGGAGAAAGATGAGGCTTTCTACTCTCATAAAAAGAAACCTGCAGAGACAGTTCTACACTGCCCTATAGTGCATTCGATGGCCATGAGTGGTGCGCGCTCACTCAAAGGGCCGGGGTGGTGGGGAGGTTTTGCATGTCTTCATTGGGGTAATAGTTACACAGCTTTGTGTTTCAGTGAGTGCACATTTTACTCTAATACGAAGGATCATAGTGCCCGATGCTTGGAGGCTGGGAGCAGGGATGCACTAGAGGAGACAGAGATGGAGTAGGGCGATGTGAGAAGTGGCCAGACTTGGGATCTCTTTCAGCAGGAGTGTCAGGACCGGTTTGACCAGTGACCATGAGTCCTGCTTTGATGGAATCCTCGCAGCCCATTTGTTTAGTTTATTTGTGCATTTACTCTGACCTCTTTTCTTTTTAAAATGATTTGAGGCTAATTGAGTCTGTATATTCAATTAGACTGAGAAGCCGTAACTAAAAGTAGAAAATTGGAACCAGAGGACAGAAGAAGAAAAGGCCAGTTTGGGGACTGATCCTAGGAATCTGATACTAGGGACTACCAGAAAGATGTTTACCTGTGATTTATTAACATAATGCGAGTTGACAGAGGCAAAGGCATTTGACTGTGTGGATAACAAACGATGGATAACCTTGTGAAGAATGGGAATTCCAGAACACTTCATTGTGCTCACATGGAACCTGTCCATGGCTCAAAAAGCAGTCCTTTGGACAGAACAAGGGAGTGCTGTGTAGTTCAAAATTAGGAAAGGTGCGTTTTAGGAATGTATCCTTTCCTCGTACTTATTCAGTCTGCAAACTGAGCAATGAGTCTGAGAAGTTGGACTATACGAAGAATCCAGCATCAGGATTGGAGGCAGCTTATTTATAATCTCCAATCTGCAGACGAAACAACCTTGCTTACGTAAAGCAAGGAGCCCTTGAAGCCCTTGTTGGTGAAGATCAAAGCGTGCACCCTTCAGTGTGGATTACCACTCAATGTAAAGGAAGCCAACATTTTTTCTGACTGGACAATAGATAACCTCATGATAAATAGAGACAATAGTAAACTTGTCAAGAATTTCATTTTACTTGGATCCACAAGCGATGTCCAGGAAGCAACAGTCCAGAAATCGAATCATTTATTCAATTAGGCAAATAGGCCGCACAAGGCCTCCTTAAAGTATTCAAGAGCAGAGATGTCACTTTGAGGACTAAGATGCGCCCGAGCCACGCCGCAGTGTTTGCAATGGCCTCGTCTGCACGCTGGACACTGAGTGAGGAAGACCGCAGACGAACGGAGGCATTAGAAACGGGATGCTGGCGAGGAGCAGTGACGTGTCAGCGACTGCAAGAAGAACAAACATGTATGGCTTGGAGGAAGTACAGTTTCACATA
The DNA here is from genome assembly GCF_000313985.2 of Echinops telfairi. Lineage (NCBI taxonomy): Eukaryota > Metazoa > Chordata > Mammalia > Afrosoricida > Tenrecidae > Echinops > Echinops telfairi. The sequence goes on from NW_022103908.1 coordinate 39,503,224, forward strand.
CTTTGGACAGACTGCCACGAGGGACCAGTCCTGAGTTGCTCCATGGGAAAAAGATGAAACTTTCCACTCCCATAAAGAGTTTTGGAAATGATGATGGCAACAAATGTACAAATGTGCTTGACACAATGGATGGGTGTATGGATTGTGATACGAGTTGTATGAGTCCCCAATACAATTACAAAAAAAGAGTTACAGTCTTGGAAACCCAAAGGGACAGTGCTAGAAATATATGCTTGGTTAAGTAGAGGATCCTGGGAAAAGGAGGAAGACCGTCCACAAGGTGGATGGGCACCGTGACTGCGACAATGGAGAGGGCGCCAGAGAACCAGGCGGTGTGGTTTTGTACTGTCCATAGTTCTCTGTGAGTTGGAACCGACTTAATAGCTAACAACAAATAGGAAACGGAAGTCAGGCATTTCCTTTTGCCCAGTGCAGTTGTCCAGTGCGTGAATTACTTTATTTGGCTCTTCTGACCATGGTTTCCCACCAAATGATTGGGTTGTTGTTAGGCACAGTTGAGTGGATTCTGACTCACAGTGACTGTGTTCAACAGAAGGAAACACTGCGTGGTCCTGTGCCATCCTCACAATTGTTCCGATGTTTGAGCCCACTGGTGCAGCTGCTGTGTCAATCCACGTTGTCATGGAAGGAACATTTGGGTAGGATTGGGCAAATTTGAGATACTTGTGGCCCACCCAAGGGATAGGATACTTTGCTAATAATGTAAATAAAGGGCTTGGCACCCTTGTGGGGTTGGGACCCTACCAATACGTTGTATGGGACCCTCACACGGGGAGTGGTCAGTTTTTCATCCCATTAGGCTTAAAAGGAGCCACCCCAGAGGTGGAAACAGGGGAGCCTGTTAGCTCCCCAGAAAGAAGAGCTGTAGTAGAATGTGCCCTCTGGACCAGCGATCCCTGAGCTGAGAGCTTCCTTAATCCAGTAGACAGGAACTGTGACAGTGGAGCCGTTGAGAGATGGCGAGAAGCAGTGGCAGAGAAGCCGCAGAGCACAAGACTAGCATGAGACAGAGTGGGGGCTTCCCAGCGCCTGGAGCAAGCAAGCCTCTGGGGGAGCAAGGAGGAGGCTTGCTGGTGGAGTGGGGTTCCTCGGTCAGGGGTGGCGGGTGTGCTGACCCATAGAACTAGAACAGAACGTCCTCTGGCTGAGGCACACTGGTGGCCTGGAGTGCTTCAGAGCACTTTTTTGGGAGAGCTAAAAGAGCTTTGTAATGCTTGTCCAAGTAAGGAAGAAGCCAGACTGAGGGCCAGCGAGAGGCCTGCCTGTGAACACAGATGAGGAGAGACTACTTGATCCAAGGCCTCGATTCTAAAGGTTCCTGGACCTGAGTTGTAAGCTGTCACTTTCCTAATAAATTCCATAACGATGGTCTTTGAGTGCAGTGTGACCACAGAAGCAAATGATCAAATTCAACTGAGGCGAAGGGACTGCATGAGAGGCACGGTTCATGCCAGCACTGGGGAAAAGGTTGAAGGGCAGAGGCTTGTCTGAACTCTGCCTCTACAGACTCAGCCTTGGGTGGCTGATGCAGATGATCTTGACTCTGTCCGTTCCCCCTGAAGTTAGGGGAGGTCACTCTTTCAACACCTTGACAAGTGACCTCACTGAGGCTGCCAAGGGTGCCAAAGAGTGGCTATGACAGTTCCTTTAACATTACGGGGAAGACAGCTCGGACTATACAAACAACCAACATTGAATCATGGTCGTTTTAATTAAAGGGGAGTATCTTTTTTGGAAGGAGCGAGCCCTCGGGGTATCGGGGTTATGTATTGGGCTGCTAACTACAGGGCACACAGTTTGAAACCGCGAGTTGCTCCATGGGAAAAAGATGAGGGTTTCCACTCCCATAAAGAGTTGCAGTCTTGGAAACTCAAAGGGGCAGTTCTATTCCATCAGTCAGAATAGACTCAATACCGATGCATTTGGTCTGGTTTTATCTCCTTTGTAGGCTTGTGAAAGCAAAATTACATTTCTGCAGCATTTGATTTGTAGCAGCCTTACATCACAACGGTCTGCCGCACCATGTGCTCTCTGAAGCTATGGGTATCTTGATGAAAGCTGCCTTCCTTCTGTGTGAGGGGAAATTTATTAATAGTACATGTTAATAGTGTGGGTATTAGGATAAGACACTTGATTCTATTATCTCTGTCTTTATAGGGTTATTATCATTTAAAAGGACTGAAAACACATGCTGATACAGGGATTGAGTTTGGTTTGAATACATGAAACTTAAAAGAAGTCACTAGTGATAAAAGAATCTTACTATTGATACAGTAAGATGAATGCAAACATGTTCGCAGAAAAATATATGCTGACTACTGAATGATTAGTTTTTAGGGTATTCAGGTAATGTGGCCTGTTGAGTGAAAGGAGAAACCCATCAGTGTTAGACTTCCTTTCAGTAAGAACAGCTAATTGATTTGAAAAAAGAATGGAAGAAAAGAGAGAATTTACATGTGGAGAAGCTGTTAAAAAGATATGCCAGCGAGGCAGCCAATCAACATTTGAGCCCAACCCCAGTTCTCAAATTTTTGTTTGACTTCTTGAAATGGAGCAGTCCAGATGTATGTTTGAATCAGCATCAGAGCATTAATGATCAATCCCTGTTGGCATTGCCCATCAGTTACAATCGCAAAGATCTCTGCCGTGTACAGAGACTGGGGAAAGGAAATGATTGTCATAAACAATTTATCATGCGCCAAGACAGCTACATTTGGAATTGATTCTTCAGAAAATGTGCTTGCAATTTATTCCATATTGGTGGGTCAAAATGATCAGAAATGGAGACCATTAATGACCAAGTTATCCCCCGCATGGACAGTATCAATAAAGAGAATGAGATATGAAAAAGACAAAACAAAAATCAATGCTTGACAATGGAACATACCGAGGGATCTATTTTTTCGTATGGTTTAGCTTTGGCCAAAGCCGGATAGGTGATTAAAGGCAAGGGGGAGTTTGGTATGATGATGTGAGACGGGGTGACTCTGGAGAGACCTGTGTGCACTCTGATGTGTTGGCGACTGGTGCTGTGGAGGAAGGGCCGGGCGGTCCACGGCAGGAGCAGACTGGTGAGGAAGCCTGGGTTGTCAGAGCCCTAAGGTGTCTTCCAACCGACTAATGAAGGCCAGTGAGTGACAGTGGCAGCCCATCTAGAGGAGGAAACGGAAAACCTGATTTCGGATTCGTGTCCTGTCATTGACTAGCCCTGGGTGACCCTGGTTGGATGGTCACTTGACTTCCCCAGGTGTGGTGTTTTGCATCTGTTGTGTAGGGCCAGTGATTCCTGTCCTGCTTGGCCTCACATGGACAATTACCATGAGAATTCATGTGTCGGAGGACACATAGACTCTCTGAGAAAGCCTGCAAACGTCTGCTATGGTTGTGTTTTTTTTTTATATGCTAGTAAGTAATTCTCCAGGGTAAGCCGAGGCTGGAGCCCCACCATGGTTTACGCTCAAGCCTGGAGTTATTTTAGGAAATAATCAATACAAGATGCATTGGGTTGGAGCCATGATAAAAGTCATAAATCTTGACAGTCTGCTGTTCGATAAAATTAATAATGCCTGAGAGGAACATTGTAAAAACCTTTGGGAGGGGAAAACAGAGTGTGTGTTTGGAGCGCGAGCTGAAGCCAATGTGGAAAAGAGATGTCCAAAGACAGTTGGCTGTTATCCTGGTTAGTTTCCAGTGTACGTGTGCATGCACA
>NW_022103908.1:39507098-39508197 GCF_000313985.2 Echinops telfairi
GCGCGCGCGCGCGCACACACCAAGCACCAGTTTTCTTGGACGGGGTCTCAGGGGAGACTGGTGTGTAAGGAAAAAGCCCTAACTCACCACGATCACGTTGATCCCTTCTCACAGCATCCCTGATGGGCAGACCACTGCCCCTTTGGGTTTGTGAGGCTCTAACACTTTACAGGAGAAGACAGCTTTACATTTTTCAACAGAGCGACTGGTGGGTTCGAACCGCTGACCTTGCAGTTAGCAGCTCAATGTGTAGCCCACGATGCCATCAGGGCTTCTTTGTATTTGAGGAAGATGAGCATTAATTCCAATTATTGTCCAGTTTGCCTGGCACCTTCGGGGCCTACCACCTCCTTAGGAAATACCAACTCCCTGTGAATTTTAAAACAAAGCAGCCGCCATGTGTTCTCTCTGGCTGATGGAGAAGACTGCTCATGTAGCTTAGGGATTTGCTGCCGGCTGGACAGTGAGTAAGAAGAAGGTATAAGGAGAGACCTGGCTTCTCATGGCTTTTAAAGACTCAAAGCCCAAGAGATGGGCTCTGATTAGAAAGCAAAGAGAAGAATCGTGCTTTTGCTGCATCCAAAATGTCCCCAAGCCTCTGTCCTTGTAGCGAGACTGTCACATGGACCCGAGCAGTCCCTGTTGGTTGGCATGTCTGTGCAGAGAGGCTACAGAGCTGGGTAGAACTGTGGACTTTCAGGTCTGAGAGGGTAAAGCTGGGCAGCTGTGAAGGACAAGCCTAATGAAGACAAAATCCAGGCTTGGTTTGCTATTGTACAAGACCGAGTATTTAAACACTGTGCATATATGGTGCAAATGGTTTTAACTCTGCTCAGCTGCACAGGTGCTTTGGAGGAAAGACCTGGCAATCTACTCCCCCCACCCCACCCCAAAATTCATTCATTGAAAACCCAACAAAGCACAATTCTACTCGGATACTCATGGGGTCTCTGTGAATCAGAGTGGGCTGAGTGGGAACTGCTTGGTATATGTAGCTGGAGACCAGAAGGCCACAATGAAAGGAGATGAAAAGGCTTTGCTTCAGTAGAGGTCTGGGACCCTTTCTTAATTAAAAAGTTAACTTTTTTTTTTTTTTTTT
>NW_022103908.1:39509457-39530592 GCF_000313985.2 Echinops telfairi
CCTCCCAGCTCTTTCCTCTATTTCCATTGATTCTCCTCCTGTCCCACTATCATGCTCTGTCCCCACCAGGATTTCAGCATTTCCTCTTTGTTACGTTCCCCTTGATCCTGCCCTACCAGGTCTCCCACACCCACCTCCCCACCAATTTGGATCGCTTAAAAAGTTAACTTTATCGTGCTGAATTTTTATTATAAAAGTATTCTTTGCCTATTATAAAAAATAAATAAATACGTTTAGAAGGTGAGAAAACCTAACCGGGAGGTAAGGAAAACCTAACCGGGGATCTGTCTTTCAGGTCGAGAGAACGAAGGATTATGTCAGTGGAAGTCTTGTCCTAGGAGAAGTCATCTCCGTGGCTGACGTGGCCACAGGAGTGAAGGTAAGAGGTGCTGGGCTGCTCTTTCCGACTCTTTATGGCCTGGTGCCCGACTGGAATGGCTCAGAATGACACCGGTCACCTTGTGCGTGACCTTTGTTCTTACTGGAGCTGATGTTTCCACCATGATAGACCCCACAGTTTCCCTCCCCGACTCCTGCTTTATCCAGTCCTGGGCTTAATTTCCCTTCACATTTAATTACACAGGGTTTCATTGCATTTGTGTCTCTCAGTGGTTTTAGTTTGTTTTAATTTCGCAAAAGGTACCGTCATCGTTTGGGGTTTACTTTTTACAATGAAATGCCATGGCTAAGGTTGATCCATGCAATTTCACATCACTCTATTCACTCAGGGTTTAATTAAAAACAAGAAAAGAGTATAGTTTGAGATGATAATACTCACAGGAAGTTGTAAAGATAGGGCCCAGAGTTCTAGGACTCCTTACCCAGCTTCCCTTAGTTGTGGCTTCTCATGTAGCCGTGCCCCCCAAACCAAATCTGCTGAGGGCCGCGGAGTCCATGTCAACCTGTAAAGGCCTGGTAGCACGCAGTGGAAATTCTCCCTAGGTTTCCGAGGCTGTGTTCCTTACAGAAACAGACCGCATCGTCCTTCTGCGGAGCGGCTGACGGGTTCCAACTGCCGGCCTTTCCCTTAGCGGCTGACCGGTCACTTTGGACAGTGGTACAAGGGGCTAGCTAGACCGCAGATCTTGTTTACATCTCATTCATGCTCACATGCACGCAATCATGCATGCCTTCAGGTCTATCCAGCTTGATTCCCTATCTGCATGACCACCACCAGAATCAAGACACAGGACAATTCCATCTTTATGAAGAAATTCCCTCCATCTTTATAGTTTTGGTATTTTGACAATGGTATATAAATAGAGCTCGTTCCTTTTTGGTGGCCACATAATATTCCATTGTTCAAACATACCACAACATTTATCCATCTATTTTCTCATGTCATTTCCCAGAACTTGCTAATGGAGAAGGTGCTGTTGTGAATATTCTCATCCAAGGCTGGCATTAAACATGTGTAAAAGTTTCCTTTAGGTTTTCAATCAAGAACAGAATTGCTAGCCACAGGATAAATGAGTAACGCCTGTCTGCTTTCTAAAGTTGTATCAATTCACATTCCCACCAGTAGCATTGAAGAGGGTTTTGTAGATCCGCATCCTCTCCCACATTGTCAATTGTTAGATTTCCTTTTTGCTGATCACATGGTATACAATGGTATCTCCTTGTGGTCTTGCCTTGTGACTTCCAGGTCAGTGAGAAATGTTAATGGAAATGCTTCCTGAGCTCAGGTGCACGTGACTGGCACATGTCTTCAGGGTGTTCCAAGTCTCCCAACAAAGGGTCATTTGTGTGCCCCTGCACATGCCCTCCTCTCATTCCCTGGCCACCACTGGGCCACAAAATATGTCTCCAGATCCAACCATATTGCTCGAGTGTCCTGAAGGGTGAGAAGTGATGGCTAGAACATGAAGAATAAATGATAGGATGGGAAGCCAAGTCTATTAATGGTGGTGGCTCTAAGAGCTCGTTATTTCTGCTTTGTGGTGTGAGCTTCTTCTGTGGATAAAATTTGAAACAAAGAAATGGAGTTGTGCCATCCTATTGGTGAGAGTGGGTCCGGCTGTGTTGTTAGCTGGACGGACTCTTCTCTTTCCTGAAAAGTGGCCTCTGGCTTCTGGAGAGATGTGACAAATACACCCCCACTCTCAGAAATATTGGGGATCCCTAGTTTAGACTTAGGATCTTTAGTCAGTTTGTGCAATTGCCATATTGCCCCTCACCCTTTTTCTTTCTGTCTGGCCTCTGGTGGATTGTCACAGTGGGGAGATCGTCACTGGGTGGGGAGCCCTCCTCTCTGTCTTCAGGATCTGGCACCAGGTACACCGAGCTGCTAGGTGAATGTCTGAATGAACGGAGAACAGCCTGTGGCTTCAAACACAAACATGTCATCCGTTTGCAGGGCACCTCATTTAGCTCCATTGTCCGAAGGACACAGGGGAAAGAAAAGGTATGTGTCAGCTGGGTAATTTGAACATTTAGTAGTATTAGGGAAGTAGTGTTGTATTTTTAGGTGGGATAAGGGGTTTACGGTTCGGTTTAAAAGAAGAGCCCTTGTCTTTGACAGCTACATAGTGAAATGTTTAGGAGTGCAGTGCTATGATACTTGGGATGGACTCCCAGATAACCAGGGCGGTGTCAGAAGAATGGAGGCCTTTGGTAGTGCCAATGGCTGTTAGTATACCTGATGATTAATGGACAGGTTGGAGGTTCGAGTTCACCTAGAAGCTCCTGTGAAGAAAGGCTAGTGCGCCACTTCTCAAACTCAAGGCATTGAAACTCTGGGGAGCACAGTTCTAATCTGACACACATACAGCGGCTGTGAGTATGAATGGTCCAAAGGCAATTACTTACCAGTGAGAGGAGAGGTAAGGAAATGGGCTTACATGGGAAGCCAGATGGACCTGAGCCGGTCACTGTCCAGTTCATTATCCTCTTCCATTTTGTTTGCACGTGTTTGTAACTGCAAGTTAAAAAAAGAAAGCACTACTGCAGAGTGCTGTAGAAGAACATCTGCGTATCTTGAAAGAAACAGGCTTTAAACATACTTCTCTGATCACTTTACCCTTCAGCTCAGAGGCCCTCTGCAGCGTCCAGTTGCGCTTTCGAAGACCTGAGTGAACTGGTCTCTCCAGACACCTAGTGTGCCATTGTCTCCTCCTCTCCGGGAGCTCCTCCCAAACTGCCTGCGTTCGCTTCCTCTTACCCCTTGGGACGGCTGGTGCCCTCGCCCTAACGTGATCTTTCTCTTCCTTTCCCTGCTTGACTGCGATGCCTGCTTATTCCTCAGGTCTCCAAGCATTCATCCTTCCCTCTGGGAAGTCTTCCCGAAATCTGCAGCCGAAGTCCTCTGGAAGTGTCCCATCAGAGTCCACACCCCAGTTTGAACTCATCTGTTCATTTGTGTGACTGATGATGTCTCTTAGCTCCCCTGGAGGGACCATCCCTGGAGGACTATCCTGTCGGCAGTCTTGGTTCCTGATAGGTGTGCAGTGCATGATTATTGCTGGCTAAACAATGGCCTATCCAACAGGAATACAACAGACTCACCCCTCTTTGCCTACCAAGGACCCCCGGTGGCGACATGGTTACATGTTGCCTCCCAGTGCATCGGTCCCTGCTGGGGATTTTCTGGAAACCTTGGATAGAGGGAAGTGTGCAGTGTGTCCCTGGGTCCACCCAGAAAGGCTGGGGTTGTCTTTTGTGATGGCAGTATAGGAGGTGTCGGGAGAGAGGGACATGGTAGGTTGGGAGTCATTTCTGTGAACCCTGGGCTGATCAGGGTGTCCCCAGATCCCCTCACCTGCCCCAAAGCAGCTCCTGGCCCCTGGCAGGTCTCCTCTCCACTTTCCCCGGAGGCCCATCTGTATCAAACCCATCCAAGTTCTCTGTGTCCCAGGCCCATCTCCTCTCCCCCTCCAGGTCTGTGTTTATCTAGAGGTGCTGGATATCCCTGAGCGCTCTGGACAGACACGTGGTTCCCACACAGCCCAGTGCTGGCAGGGCCGTGTCTGGCTCTGAGAGCAACCCACAGCAAGGAGGGTGGGAACGTGCGCGGGGTGCCAGGGAAAGAGCTCTCCGTGCTGACGGCTCCGATTCCTCACTCCAGCTTGGGAGGCAGCCCAAGGTCTCCTGCCAAAAACGTGGCTGTGATCTGGAAGGCCAAAGAAACGTGACATATTGCCTTTTCTTCTCCTTCCCCACGACGGTTCTCTCTGTTTTCCTGGCTGGCCTCATTCCGCTCTCCTTTCTGGGGTGACCCTCTTCCCCAACCACCCTTCCAGTGCCTCAGCACTTCCCATTTGTCCTTGGAGCGAAAAGTCTGGCTGCACTCCAAGGCCATTTCTGTCTGACTCATCCTGGCAGATGCCAGGGCAGAGTTACAGTCCCTGCGACGTTGGGCCACGTTCTGCCTCTAGGGTTTATCAGCCAGGAGACAGGCAGGTTTGTTTAGACACCTGCCCCTCACTTTTCTCTTCTGCCAAGATGGTGCTGCTAGCAGCCTTTCCATAGATTTAAATCAAGGTAGACCACGAGGAAGTCCAGGCCGTGTCTGGCAGGTAGCAGGAGCTGGTGGAGATGTGCCTCATCTGAGAGGAGCTCTTCCTGAATCTTCCAGGTAGTGGCACCGATAGTGGGTTGACATGAGACCCACTTGGGTTCCCAGCTTCAGGGGGCCAGGCTTCCTGGCAAGTTCAGAGGCCCATCCTTTGGCTCCTTTGCCCTGTCCTGACTGCAGCTCCCAGCCCTGTGTTCTCTGTGCCCGTGGCCCCCTGAGGCTGCTGCCATCCCTCGTGGGGCAGACTGTCATGACCTCATGCTCCTGGTGCTGGATCTGTGCCTTTGCTCTGCCCCCAAAGCGAGGGAGGACAGAGGGAGCATTCCCAGACACACGGCACAGGTTTGAAGTTAGGTTGTCATGCAGTGTCCCTTGTGGATGTTATTTCTTCACCACTGTGTTACCTGCAAATGGAGCTCTTTCGTGTCTTATACCCTGAGGGGCTCTAGGGACCTGGAAAATGGGCAGTGATGACAGCAGTGGACAAGGTGCCTGTGCCGTCTGCTCCGGATTGGTTCATGCCCGTCTCCTGTCAGTCTTCACATCTCCATCCTGATTCTTCATAACCGACGAGGAGTACCCCAGCTCCTCCTCCCTGGCTTCTCCTTCAAGCAGTCACTGGTCTCCCTTCAACAGAGACCAAAGACTCAGGGTTGCTCTAAGGTCCTCCTTTCCTTCTCCCAAATCCAACCCATCAGCGCCCAAGATCTACCCCAAATCTTCCTAGTTCCTCCCCCCCACCCCCAACCCCTTGATGGATGCCACTGCAATTTGAGCTGTCACCAGCCTTCCTCTGCCCACCTCAGCAGCTGCTCCCCAAGCCGGGCTCCATGCTTCTGGCCCCACAGAGGGACAGTCCCAAGTGGAGGCAGGTCACAGAGGTCATCTGCTCTGGACCCTCCACACGCTCCCATCCACTGGGTCCCCTTTGACCAGATGACCTACCATTCAGAGATGACCTTTATCCTCCTGTTGGCCAGGGGGGATGCCCCCACATTTTAACTGACTGCGTGGAGTTGGGCCATACAGAGGATGCCTCTGTTAGCTCTGCAGTCTGCTGTGCAGACCAACAGGGCCACTAGACCTCCCTACTGATGCAGCACTCCAGGTTTCCCCCCACTTTCTACAGAGGAGCCTTGGTGGCTGTGTTAGTCCGGGATGACTAGAGAAACAAATTCAAGGACATTCTTATGTGTGTAAGAGAGAACTTTATATCAGAGTAATTGTGTATTAAGAAAATACCCCAGCTCAGTCCAGATCAAGTCTGATATTAGCCCCTATGTCTGATACCAGTCTATAAATTCCCTTCAGACTCACACAAGACATGCAATGATGCTGAATGCAGGAAGATCACAGGCCGGTGGGTGGAAAGTCTGGTGGATCCAGTGGTGGTGTAAACATCTCAGCGCTGTCATGGGTCTCTATGTGGTCCCTCCAGCTCAAGGGATCTGGCTGCCATCAGCATAGCTCCATGTGGCTTGTCAACAGGAGTGTCAAGCAGAGAGAGAGTGTGTGTCCTCTTCCCAGGAGAAAAAGAGGAAGTTCCCAGAATCGTTCGGATGGGTGTTACCTTGTGAGCTGATTGACAGGCTAAACTCCACCTCTTTGCTCAAGTTGACAGATTATGTAACTGCACAGTGGCTCTGTGGGTTAGGCATTGGTCTGCAAACCCACCAGCTGCTCTGCGGAAGGAAGACGAGGCTGTGTGTTTCATGAGGATTTACAGTCTCCAGTCAGAATCGACTCAATAGCAGTGGGTTTGGTTTGCCTTTGTTTTTGGTACAGAGGAAGAAAGTGTTTTGAAATGAGCAAAGGAATATTGTTTAAAGAAAGTATTAGCCACCTGTCATGGAGAATTGAGAGATGGGCAATTTGTTTTAGAAAAGATTTACTTTTCAGAACGTGACTTCTAAGGTGGTTTAGGGGAACTCCCAATTGGATTGGTCTCATACTGCTGGGTGGGAATCAGTCACGCAATTGCAGTGCTGGCAATGGTTCTGTGGCGAAGCGTGCTGGGTAATCGGGGGTGGGGAGCCTCCTGCCAGGACGCTTTATGATCCTCCAGACGAAGATCACTTGCTGTGTCAGAGGTTACTAGTGAGCTTCGCCTGGCTTGAAGGCTGGTGGTTGCGTGGTAGCCGGTCAGGGCCGTGGGGAGCAGGACAGGCACCGTTTCGGGCTGTGGTGCCAGGTGATCTCACCTGTGTGGTGCAGGGACTGGTTCTTCCGGGAGGCGACAGCTCCTAGCTGTGAACTGGTTCTGCAGTGCAGAGACGCTGTAGCCTCCTCTTTGCCAGGGCGGGATTGGTCTACCCTCTGCTCACTGTGGCTTTTAGGGCCTGTTCAATTGTAGTGGACGAAAAACAACACTCAATTCAAGCTTGAGAAAGGGGAAAACAGTTATTATCTGCTTAAAAGGGAAGAGTCTAGAGGGGGCTTACAGGGTGGGCTTCAGGGCCTGTGGCTTAAGGGACTTGGTCTCTTAACTCTGCTCTGTCCTGTACTCCTGTTCTTAAGGATGTGATGGCAAGATGCTGCCAGCCCCACCAGCCTTCTGTCTCCCTCAAATCTGTGGCATCCAAGGCTCCTTGCCCCATTTAGCTTCCCCACCTGGATCACAGGCTCGTTCCTAAAAACATCCCAGTGGCCACAAGGATGATGGCCTGTCCTGGGCCATGGGCGCATCCTAAAGCCAGGGTGGGGATTGATTCTGGGGGAGGAAGGTGCCCAGAGGATACCGGGGGCGGTGTGGCCAGGAGGGTGCTGCGGAAGAGATGTGACTTGCAGCCGCAGCGACCACCTGCGCACTTGAGCTTTTCTCGTCCTTGCCACCGGTCATTCTCACCTGTCCAAATGGCCGTGCTCCAGTCAGGCCTCCCGCTCCCCCTTCCTTCTCCTCGGCTCTGTGTTTCTATTGTTTGCAAGAAATCAGGCAAAGTCTCAGTCGTTGACTCTCGTTGAATCCTTGCAGCCGCTGGATGAAGTACCAGTAGGTGTTAGACAACTTGATCATGAACTCCAGCTCGGCCTGCTTGCTCAGGATTCGGCCTGAAGCAAGTCGCTGCCCCTCTCTCGGCCTCAGTGTTCACGTGCATCATGCAGGGGTGATGATCATTTCTTCGTGGGGTGGGTAGGTGATCACGGAGCATGTGCCTAGGAGCACAGAGTCTGGGGTCCATGGGACACCAGTGAGTGCGCCCATCAGTCACTGCACTTGTAGGACGAGGAACCAGAGGCCAGTGCTACATCACCGTCCACGATCTCACAGCCAGTGGGTAGCTAGACTGAGGTTTGAGGTTTGGTGCTCTGCTCCTAAGCTAAAGGTTGGCTCTGCCACTACACTCACCTGGAGGCGCCCTGGAACCAAGATCTGGTGACCTTCATGTGTAAAGCTTATGGGCAAGAAAACCCTAGGGAGTCGCTCTCCTCTACAAGGGCGCCAGGAGTTGGAATCGACTTGAGGGGAATGTATTTGGTTTGGTTTTGTTTCATGTGAAGCACAACCAGTGTGCCCCCATTCTGCAGCATTGCCTCTCCCATCAGCCTTCATGGCTGCAGACAGTTCCTCCTGGCAGCACTCACCCCTGCCACCTGTGGTCGGTCGGCACCTGCGATCCTTTGGCAAACATCATGTGGCACACATCAGGCACCGAGTTAGAGCCTGAGAAGATGAGGCTGAGTGGCATTCGCAGCAGTCATTGGATGGGGATGAACTGGGCAACTCTGAGGATGGAGGACTGCCCATCTGTGCAGCTGGAGGTGGCCTAGCCCAGAGTGACCTGTGAGTCGTGTCTGCACAGAGGCATCGAGCGGAAGGACGGGACAGCTTTGTCACTTGAGGGCTCTCCATCAAGCTCTATGGATGGAAGTCTGATGGTTGATTGGCAATGGACCAGGGTTTTACTTCTCACCAAATTGTTGACTGTTGCTAATTCTAATTTACATCATTCCCTTTTTTCCAGTGTGGAATAATTTATTGGCTATTTGGTGGTGCCATCAGGAACCTTGGAAGTCCAGAACATGTGACTAAATGGCTTCAGCCGCTCCAGGTATGGCACGTACTGCCACAGGCGTCTTTTTCTATGGAAAACATTCAACATTAGCTGTGTGAGTGTATGTTGCAGAAAAAGAAACAGAATTAGTCAGCAAGAACATTGCCCGGGATGGAAAATTTGAGACTCTCTTTTCAATATTACATTGAACTTGTCATCCTGTTAAGATAACACTAGCTGTCATTCTGCTTGATTTGTATAATTCGTTCCAGCTTCCCTCTGTTCCCCTCCCAAGCATTCTTAATCCTTTGAGAGCTCTGCAGTGAGAGCAGCCACCTGCCGGGCTCATTCTCTCTATCCTCCGGTCAACTCCAGGAGCAGAAATACACCGGGATGTTTGCCATGACCGAGAGGGGCCATGGGAGCAACGTGAAAGGGATCCAAACTGAAGCCACCTTTGACCTCTCTACACAGGTGAGGATTCTGTCCTTTGCTCCAGAGTGCAGAGCAGCAGGACACCTGTACAGGACCGACAGACTCTCTTTCTACCTGAGTTCAACTTCCCTCTCTCTGTGTGGGTTCTCTGGCAGAGGATCCGGATTAGAGCCAATGCAGGAGTGTTTTAGTCGAGGTGGACGTATGGACAGCCGTCACGCGTCTGTACCAGCCAAAACTGGCACAGCACCTGCAAATCCTGGCCCCCCTCCAAACACTTGATATGCACTTGTTAATTTAATCCCTTGGGACAGCTCTTTGAGACTCGTGCAGTAACACTCAAGCCATTTAGTCTTCCATCCTAACAGTGGCAGTCTTGGTCTGGAAGGTAACCAGTTTTATTGTCACCCTGTGTCAGGGGAGTGAGGAGGCTCCATCTGTGGGGATTTCCTTACCAGGATCCAAGTCCTTTCTATTATTGGTCTCAGGAGACACATAGTCCTAATGGTGCCCTGCAGTGAAATTTTACATGACAAAAGAAACAAAAGCTTCACAAGCCTTTCTTTGACTACCTTTACTCTGTACACCTGGAGTACTTTTCCCTCCCTTTCTTTCTTTTTGTACTGTTTGTTCATTTGGTGGCACCGTCCGGGATCTTGGAATTGCGGGTCATGAGTACTAATTGGCTTCAGCTGTAGACATCCATAGATGTCTATGGAAAGCATTCAAAATAAGTCAATCAGAAAAAGTAAAATATTGTATCACCTCGCTTACATAAAAAGACCAAAGAAAAGGCAGACGTATAGGGAACAAAGTTATTGATGGTCACCAGGTGTGGGAAGGATGGTGTGGGGAATGAAAGATGAATGGAGATGAACATATTGAATTAATTATGGATAGCACAGAGGATCACTGTAATTGTTCTCACTAAGTTGTATGTATGTAAAACATTGAGTTAGCAAAAACTGTGGCAGTCAGATTTACAATGACTTCATGGGACATCGAGTTGTTGCTGTCGATAGGTACTGTCAGATTAGTTCGGATTCACAACAACCCTGTGTACAACACAATGAAGCCCTGCCTGGCCCCATGCCATGCTCACAGTTGTTGCTGTGTTTGAATCATTGTTGCAACTATGTGTCAATCCATCTCATGGAGGGTCTTCCTCTTTTTTTGCTGACCCTCTAAGTTACCAAGTATGATGTCTTCATCGGGGGACTGGTCCTTCTTGATAACATGTCTGAAATACCTGGGGTGAAGTCTTGCCATCGTCATTTCTAAGGGAGATGTGATTATACTTCTTTCAAGACGGGTCTGTTCATTCTTCTGGAAGTTCACGGTAGATTTAGTATTCTTCATCAATCCCACAATTCAGAGACACTGCGTGTTCTCTAGTGTTCCTTGTTCACTGTCCAGTTAATAGGCCTGATAAACGATCTAGTGATTTCGTAGTGCTTGGCACTGGGGCCCTGCAAGCAGTCATCCAAGGAGCAGCACTTGGTCTCTTCTCACCTGGAGCAAAAGAGGGAGAAGGAGAGGCAGGACCAGCGGGAGGCTACGGATGTGTGTCTGATTGCCTCCATGAACAACGGAACCTTTCCCCTGAGACCAAAAGTACTGGATGGGGCCCCACTACCGCTACCGAACATTTTGGTTTAAGATTCTACGGAAGAATCTGGATTAAAAAGGGGACAATGCAGAAGAGAATTTCAAATCCTCAGGGAATCGGAATTTTCTGGAGCCATAAAAGTTGGATGAATCCCTGAATTTTTGTTCTTAAACCTGAGTTTAAACCAAAGCTTAAATATTGGTTTAAACCTTAAACCAAAGATTTCCCCTGAAATCTTCTTAAAGCCAAATAAAAGTGCAGCTTGACCAGTGAGAGATGCTGGCCTTGGACTTTATACTCTTTTAAGAACCCTCTAGAGCTGTGGTTCTCAACCTGTGGTGCCCGACCACTTTGGGGGTCGAACGACCCTTTCACAGGGGTCGCCCAATTCATAACAGTAGCAAAATAATAGTGATGAAGTAACAACGAAACTAATGTTATGGTTGGGGGGTCATCACACCATGAGGACCTGGATGAAAGGGTCGCGGCATGAGCAAGGTTGAGAACTGCTGCGCTAGGTGGAGAGCGAACTGATCAACACCACAGTGAGAACAAGACTATACACTCAACCCAAACAACCAACCAACCAACCAACCAACCAACCAACCAACCAACCAAACAACCAACCAAACAACCAAACAACCAACCAACCAAACAACCAAACAACCAAACAACCAAACAACGCTCACTGCCATGGAGTCCGTGAAGACTCACGAAGCCTCACCTTTCTCCCTGAAAGCATCTTGTGGCTTTGAACCGTTGATTTTGTGGTTAGCAGCCCAACATGTAGCCCACGATGCTATGAGAGCTCTTCGACAAGAATATAAACACTGCACTTTTTAACTAACATTACAGTCTTGGAAACCCACGGGGGCTGTTCTACCGTGCCCTATGGCTCAGAATTGATTTGATAGCAGTGCGTTTGGTTTTTGTTCCAGGCTTCTCACTGCAAGGCCAGCGATTCAAACCCACCAGCCACCGTGTGGGAGAAAGACGAGGCTGTCTTCTCTGAGCAGTTGTACAGTTTCCGCATCCCCCTGGAGCATTTCTACTCAGTCTGACGGGCCTGCGGTGCACCGGTGCGCTGGCATCGACTGGATGGCAGACCACCTGTGGGTTTGGTGTTAGGATTTATGCCCCAGGCTCGGTGTCACTCTCCCTCCGTGGAATTTCCTGACAACAACAATCCCGTGGATAGGACAGTAAGCCCTGCTGGTGCTCTTGGGTAAACATCGGGCTGCTAACTGTGAGGTCAGCAGCTCAAATCCACCGCCCTCCTTGGGAGAACGATGAACCCCCATAGTGGCTGTGTGTCAGGATCGAGCTGACGGTAGTGGGTGTATAGAGCAATGACGTCGTTGGTGCCAAGGCAAATACTGCACACATGATCTTGGTAAGATGTTTCGAAATGGTCTACCAGTCTCCAGGTGCACTCAGGCCCCTCTGGTCATGGCGACCCCGTGGGGGTCTGACTGGACCGCCAGTGCGGACAGTGCTGGTGTCAGTGGTGGGTTCTTTCAGAGGCACATCATCCAGCCTTTCTTCTGAATCACTTCTGGGTGGGCTTGAACGCCCGTCTTTCAGTCAGCTGCTAAGCTCGATCGCATTTGCACCACCCAGGGACCCGACAGATATTTTTCCCCGTTTTACAGATGGGGAAACTGAGGTTCGCTGAGGTGAAGGGACTGACTCTGGCTGTATCATTGGTGCGTGTTAGATCCTCATAGGACTGCTCTTAACAGCCAGGCCAGGACACTGAGCTGGCCTCTTTGGGGTTTGGACACTGCTTCCTGCCCCGAACTATGGTATTGAAGTCACCTTGCTGTGCCATTTGGGAAAAGAAAAACCCAAACAAGCCCTCACAACTCTTACTTATCTGTTTCTTCTGACAATTATAATATTCTTCCCTGACAAAAATAATTTCCTGTGTCAGTCCCCTTTCCCCAAATAACATCAATGATTTAGCCGCCTGGTGCGCGCAGCAGCTGCCGCCCTCTGGTAGGGGAATTTGGGTGTTGAAGTCATTGTGCTGAGGAGACGCTGGTGAGGGCTGGGGTCTCCCCTGGGGCTGGGACAGAGAACAAGCCCATCAGAAGCCCACGCCCCTGAGCTGACATCGCAGGGAATGGCTTTCTCCCTTCATGGTTTCTGCGTTTCCCCTTCATTTCCCCTTTAAAATGTTAGAGCGTATCCAACGAGCCTTCCCTCCCTCAAGGGCTGTTTAAATCTCTTTCATTATCTAGTGCTGCCTGTGTGTGTGTGTGTGTGTGTGTGTGTGTGTGTGTGTGTGTGTGTGGAGGCGGAGGCTGATAGCTGGTCTAGCTGGTCAAGGAGTCGGAGAGGGATCCTCCTGTACTCGTCCGCAACACTGGATGGGGTGACCCGTGAAGAAGCTCCCCGGTCAAAGCCACCATTCTGGCGCTCACAGCTCGGACCATTTTCTTGACCTTCAGCAAACGACGTCGGGTGACCCACCACATATGGGGTGCATTATGTAGACCCAGCTTTAAGCGCTAGTATGGTGGCCGAGGCCTACGTTGCAAACCAAAGGATTTTGCCAGAAGCGACAAGGTCTTTCACAGGGTGGATCAGAGGCTGATGGGACCATGGTCCTGCCAGCTCTGCGCACCCAGCCAGTGTGTCTGCCATGACTTCTGTCTGTTCCCCATGCCCCCCTCCGCCCACAGGGACTGTGTTGTTGTTGTTGTTCTGTTCAGTGTTTGATTGATTGCGTTATTCCCCGCTTTTGGCTTCCTGCGAACGCCGCGCCTGGGCAGCTGGGACTGGCCCAAGAGGACAAGGGCGGGCCCCACAGATTTCTGGGCTGTTCCCGAGCAGCCCTCGCACACGTGACAAGGTTCCCTGTGCACACACCTGTCAGGGCATGTTTTCGTAGGCTGCCAGACTGTGTTTCTTGGCCAGTAGGAAAGCGTGTAGTCTCCGTGCTTTAACATTTGAAATCTGAGATAACCCTTGTGCCATCAGTAGCTCGTTGGCTTCGTTTGGCCAGATATTCCAGACTGCCGGCTCCAAGGAAATCTGCCAAGCTTCTGCTCTTCTGCCGCTGACCTGGGTTCCCCCACCGGCCCCATAGGCTGTGCCCAGAGCTGGCAGAGAAGGGCAGCGGCTCGGGCAGGAGGTGAGCAGCTTGGGAAGAACGAAGCTTTCTCACTGTGGACCTCACAGGCTTGGTCCTTGTGCCTTGACTCAGACACATCGGAAAAGATACAGCCAGCTTTGAGCAGCGATGGAGAGAAGAGGCAGCGTTTCCATCCACCCTCGTCCTGACCAGCCTTTGCTTCCTGTCTCTTTGTGGCTGGAATCCTTGGCCGTTGTACAGGGGCACCTCTTAGACAGAGAATCCTTCGCAGGCACGTTTGTCTCCGGGCTTAGCTGCAGGGTCTTGGCTTTTGTTTGTTTGCTTGGAAGCTCTTATTATTCTAGCTGCTGGTTAGGCAAATGGTGAAACAGATTTGGGACCAGCCATTCTAAAGCCGGAACAGATTGAAAATCCAAGTTGTCAGGGCCGGTGTTCCCTGCATGCCGTGGTGGTTCAGGGCCATGGTGACCTATGAGACTTGCTTGGATGCGGTCATAAAGTTCCAGTCTCTGCTTGGTCTATTGCTGTTTCCACCACAGACCCACACTACGGGGGCAGGGCTGTACAAGGCCCCGTGGACAGTGGAACCAAGTGATTGATCCAGAAAGGGGAAAAGACCAACGCCTAAAATGAATAACATGGACATGGGCTCTGGAACCATCCAATCAGGGCCCTGGGTGTGCCATTGTCTCTTGTGAGATTTGCAGGTGGGGTGTCTGGAGGCAAAGACTATGTGGAGGGCTTATTTCACTCCACCAAGGCTCAGAGGAGTCTTGATGTTGGGTTTTCTGTCCCTGGGTGATGCAAATGGCTAACACGCTAGGCTACTAAGTCAAAGGTTGGAGGTTCGAGACCACCCAGAGGCTCCTCAGAAGAAAGTGCCGTTAATTTGCTTCTGAAAAGCCAGCCGGCGCAAACTCTGCAGAGCACAGTCTACTCTAACACACCTGGGGTCTCTGTGAGTTCGACTCTACTCTACGACGACCTGTTTGCTTCTACTGGTGTAAATACCTCAGTATGACGTAGTCTCGAGCAGGGGCGCTCAATACGTCGATCGCGAGCTACTAGTCGATCGCAAATGTAGTGCGGGTAGATCACATGGCATTAACAAAATAGACATAAGCCTATCATCAATCTCATCACTTAATTGATATTCAGCACAGCCAATCAGATGCAATCTTAGGTGTCAAACGCATGCGCAAACAACTGCGCTAAGTGCAGCAAAACAGACAAGCTAAGTTATCAACAATGTTAGACCGTGTTTTTTTTCTCTTAAACATAAGAAAGGGTATTAAAATGAGTGGGGGAGCTGGACCAAGTAAGAAGACAAAAACGTATCACTTTCATACGGAATGGGAGATTTTGACACCACAAGCCGACATCCAGCTGAAGTCCAGAGTGCATGAACAGTCGTGGAACTCACTCGCAGAGAGAAAGTACCCAAACCTGAGAAAATGTGCTACCTCCTTGACTGCATTATTCGGCTCTCCTTATTTATGTGAGTCAGCCTTTTCCCACATAAAGATCATTAAGTCCAAGTACCGTTCTACCATGACTGATGATCATTTGCAAGTGTGCCTGAGGCTGGCTGTCAGCAGCTACTGTCCGGACTATGCATCCCTGGCTCATTCCATTCAGTGCAAGTCATCAGAGTAAACTCAGGGAATGACAAAAAATGCACATAGTTAATTGTGTTGTGTTGTGCAATGTGGACTGATGGTTATGCAAGGTCATAAACATACATTGTACTTATGAAGAATTCTTAATGCATTTATGAATAAATAAATAAAAATAAATATACATTTTGCATTTTTGTAGTTGGTAGATAATTTTGACTTGATTGTTTTATAAGTAGCTCGCATGCTGACAAAGTGTGAGCACCCCTGCCTGGTCTAGAGAGAGCACGATTAGTAACCGAGGAAAGACTTTCCATGTGAAAGCCAGGCAGAGGCTCAGCCAGATAGCACGCATGTCATCCCAGCATCACAAATACAAGAGACCGGAAAGGAGGGGACCCCTCTGGGGCCTGAAAGTCAGCCATTTCTTTTCCCGATGGGGTGATTCCTTTAAGATAAGGTGACCAGATTTAAAGCGGGACACCATTGACTGGGGGTGGGTGGGTGGGGGTTCTTGATAAAAAATTTGGTCTACATGGACTAAATAGACCATTCCCTAGCTTGTCGTGCATTCTTTCAAAAATTGGGACTTTTTAAAAACACCAAAAATCAGGACTGTCCCACCAAAAGCAGGACATCTGGTCACCGCACTTTAAGAGGCACTTTGCCCTTTGAAGTTCAGGTGGAGGCAGACTTGAGGCTGAGCCGGCTGGCAGCATTTGGGTTGTCCTCTCTGCGTGTGCGTTTTGAACCCGGAGACTGTGCCCCGGGAGCTTTGTTCACAGTCCTGTGGCACTGAGTCTGCGGCATGGCGCCGAGCCCTGCAGGAGGCTGCAGTCTGCTGCTCTCTGCTGCTTCTCTGCAGGAGTTTATCATTGACACACCGGGGGAGGATGCTGAGAAGATGTACATCGGCAATGCGCTGCAGGGGGACTACGCCGCCGTCTTCGCCCAGCTCATTGTGGATGGAAGGTCTCAAGGTTCGTCACCAACACAAAACTGGGACCCCGTTCTGCACCAGTACTAATTGCCGATGAGGAGTCCTTTACAACTAAGACCTCACTTCCTAGGGCTATGTTTATCTAAAAAAAAAAAAAAATCAGTACTTCGATACTTTATCTCCAAGATACAAGGGGGCTTCGAAACGTGTGGAAAAATTCCATGACCTTTTAATTCTGTTTTTTAATGATTTTTTCCCATGAACTTTTGGAAGCTTCCCTGGTATCCACAGGTGACCAAGATAAAATCCTTGACACCTTCAACCTTTTCTCCATTTACCACAGAGATGTTACCTGTGGGTCCAGCTGTGAGGACTCTGGTCTTCTTAACATTGTCTTCATACTGAAGGCTAAAATCCTCAATCTTCATCAGAAAGTCCTCCTCACTTTCAGCAAGCAAGATTGTGCCGTATGCATAGTGAAGGTTGTTAAAAGCCTTCCTCCAATCCCGATGCTACATTCTTCTTCATAGAATTCCCAGGGTGTTTTCACATCATCCACTGTTACGTGCAAGCACATGGTCAAGAGGAAATGGCTGGTTTGGGGAATCAAAATAATTTTAGGCTGTTCCAGGAAATGAATAAAACTTTATTCCTTTCTTCAGACATCCAGGCGCCATAGTAACTCCCTGTCTCTTGGCTTCCCCCAGGGCCCCACTGTTTCATCGTGCCTGTCCGGGATGAAAATGGGAGCCTGTACCCAGGAGTGACCGCTATTGACATGATGCACAAGGAAGGTAGGTCCCCCGGCTTACCCCTCACTTGCCTTTCCCGCCTGCACCCCACACCCTCAGCCAAAGGCGACTCAAACCCAACTCCCTGAAAAAGCCAAGGCAGAGAAAACGGAAAAGATTCTTTGGTTTCAAAGCCAAGTTCAGAGTCTCCTATGTACACCCATTAGAGGACGTTGCAGGTGCCCATTTATTTATATTTGTTGGTCTCCTTTTCTCTTGGTTTCTCCACTTTGGCCCTGACCAGTGCCCCGTCTCCTCCTCTCCCCCTTTTATAGCCAAGAATGCTCAGAGAGCAGGGGCAGACCCTCCCTTCTGTGCCCCCAAGCCACCAGCCTGGTGTTGGTGCCAGGTGTTGGAAACCCACTGGGCAGTTATCCCAAGTCTGCCTCCATTTCCCTGATCCCCAAACACTGACTAGCCTGTGGGCTCTACGGGTCATCCCCACCAAGCCCCACTCCAGCCCAAGAAAAGGTTGCCCCCCAAAAACCATTTCTATGGAGTCTGAGTCAGAGGGTACCAGGTGTCACAGAGCAGAACTGAGTGTCATGGGGGCTTCTTGTCTTCTTGCCTTTCTCTGGTGGCGCCATCGAGTGGGTTGGCAACTGCCAACCTTTCAGTGACAGTGCAAAACAACAACAACAACAACAACAACAACAACAACTAACCAACTCACTGCTCTTGAGTTGATGCCGACTCAGAGTGACAGAGTAGAACTGCCCTTGTGGGTTTCCAAGACAATAGCTGCTTTTTTTTTTTTCTCCCAACAGTTTTATCGGCATATAATGGATACAATTCAATAGTTCAGTTATGTTCAGAAGAGTTGCATAACCATCCCCACAATCGGTTTTAAAACATCTTCTTTTGTCTATTCCTTGTGGGAGTAGAGAGCATATTTCCCTCGGAACCCCTGTGGTTTAGAACGGCTGATTTCACAGTTGGCAACTCACCTCGTAACCACTACGCTACCCGGGCTCCCAAGTGCAAACCACTTGCATCACCTAGGGACCTTAAAGGGGGTGGAGGGAGAAGAGGAAAATGAGAAGAAAGAACTGAGGGGGAGTGAACAAGGGAGAGGAGAGACGGCCGTGGTGGTGGAGACCGTGGTCCCGTCCAGGCCTGCTAGCTTGGGCTACCCCGGCAGCAGCTGCAGGAATGGGCTGCAGGTGCGTGTGCCGTGTTTCCATTTGTCTCAGTGCTGACTTGGGCTCTTGTTGGCTCCGGGCCCCTTGAAAGGACCTCGTGTGCCAAGTGTTGTTGAGAGAGGAGGGGTAGGCCCTGCTCTTGTGAAGTGGTGCCGGGCATTTAAAACACAGGCAACTTGAGACAGTCTGCTTGGGTCCCCGTATCAGTTCCTCCATGCAAGCTTGCCCTGGTCCAGGGGTGAGGTCCTAAGTGAAGACGTTTCCTACGTCAATATTTTTCCCACGTGAAATCTGCTCAGTAGTTACAAACAGAAGGTAGACCTCACGTGCCAGCAGGTATCGTTGGGTGGTGGGTCTTGCAGATTTTAGGAACCGCCCAGGGAATTGGGTCCCCTCAGTCACCCACTACTGTCTTTGTGGCCACTTGCCTTGGGCTCTTAGGCATCTGCTTTCCCAAATTCACTCCTGGTGACATAGTGGTTTTGAGTTGGGCTGCTAATTGCAAGGTCAGCAGTTTGAAACCACCAGCAGGTCTCTGGGAGAAAGATGGGCCTTTTTCTACTCTCTTAGAGAGTTACGGGGCAGTTTTACCTTGTTCTCAATGGCAGGGCATCTGGTTTTGGTCTGGGGATGCAGCACTGAGAGGGTGGAGGCATTTGAGCGCTGCATTGCTGGGGAAGGCAACCTGGTTTTCAGGCCTCCAGTGTTCAGCCTTGGGTTCTTTCATTTGCCTGGTACTACCTCTTTCCTAGGAGTCTTGGTGGTGTAGTGGTTACAAATTGAGCTGCAAACCGGAAGGTCGGCGGTTTGAAATCACCATTCACTTCATGGGAGCAAGTTGGGGCTTTCTACTCCCATCAAGAATTACAAGGGTCATTCTACCCTGCCCCATGGGGTTTCTATGAGTTGGCATTGACAGTGAGGGGTTGTTGTTGTTGTTGTGTTTCCTGTTTCCTAATCATAGTAACTTCTTGGGCTGACAGATGTGCCTCAGTTACCACGGGGCCCTCACCTGAAGCCCAAGCACATGAGCCCTTCCGAAGGAAGACACATCCTCCTGAGGGAGGAGCCAAAGGCACAGGAACAGCTCCCTGAGGAAGCCCCCTGGCCCCCAGGAGTCAGCTCCAGGAGCCCCGAAGTAAAACAAAGGACTGTGTTTTGGAGCAGAGCAGCCTGGGAAGGAGCAGGGCGGGCAGTGGGTGATGGCCTAGTGTTCCCCTTGGGCAGCGCTCCGTCTCGTTTCTGTTTCACGTCCCCCTTCGTTTCTGTTCTCTCTAGGTCTGCATGGCGTGGATAATGGGATTTTAATATTTGACAAGGTCCGGGTCCCGAGGGAGAACCTGCTGGATAAGTGAGTTGTTTTCTCCCTAACGCTGGCTTACTGTGTGTGTGTGACTCATCGCTCTCTCGGGCATCTGACTTCCTCAGCTCCACACCCAGCCTGTCGGCCCCTAGCCTCCTGATAGGGCTATTGACAGCCATTGGAAGCTGTCGATACAGAAATAGGGCAGGGGTGTGGGAGGTGGGGGTGGCGAGAAATGAACATGATCCAAAGTGCTGTTGTTGGTGTTGTGTCCCTGTGTTGGCTCTGACTCGTAGCACAACAGAAGGAAACATTGCCCTGTCCTGCATCATCCTCACAATTGCTGTGATGTGTGAGCTGACTGTTCTAGCCACTGCACCAATCCCTCTCCTCGGGGGTCTTCCTCATTGCTGCCGATGCTTTCTTTTATCAAACATGGGGTCCTTTTCCAGGGACTGGTCTCTCCTGGTAACATGTCCAAAGGAGATGAGATGAGGTCTTGCCATCCTTGCTTCTAAGGGATATTCTGGCGGCACTTCTAGCAAGATAGAA
Organism: Echinops telfairi; assembly: GCF_000313985.2. Lineage (NCBI taxonomy): Eukaryota > Metazoa > Chordata > Mammalia > Afrosoricida > Tenrecidae > Echinops > Echinops telfairi. Next base: position 39,529,451 of record NW_022103908.1, read on the forward strand.
TCGTTTGTTCTTCTGAAGACCATGGTACTTTCAGCTTTTTTCACCATCATTCAAATGCCTCATTTGAAAACACCATGGCCTGCAGCAGGCGTATTTAGAGTCTATGCTTACCCCATGCTACACTTGGCCGGGAGCAGCCTGACTCCCACTGGTTCCCTTCTGAGCAAAGAAAATGTTGGGATGGAAGGTCACTCTGAGTGAACCATGAAGCACACATGGCAGGGACAATGCACTTGAATTATTGTGCTGACAAAGAATATTGAAACCACCATGGACTATCCAAAGAACAAACATATTTATCTTAGAACAGTGGTTCTCAACCTTCCTAATGCCGTGACCCTTTCATACAGTTCCTCATGTTGTGGTGACCCCTAACCATAAAATTATTTCCGTTGCTACTTCATCGTTCTCATTTTGCTACTGTTATGAATTGTAATGTAAATATCCGATATGCAGGATATATTTTCAGTGTTACAAGTTGAACATCATTAAAGCATAGCGATGAATCACAAAAACAATATGTAATTATATATTGTGGAATATTTATTTCTAATGACAAGTAAATGAAATTTTGTCTTGAACCATGGTGTAGCATGGCTAACAGTCTTCACACCGGCACTCATAGGTGGGCTTAGCTGCATGTGGGTGGACCCACCTGGAGACTGGTGTCTCGGTTCCTAAGACCATCAGAAATACGTGTTTTTCCATGGTCTTAGGTGACCCCTGTGAAAGGGTCATTTGACCCCCAAAGGGGTCATGACTCACAGGTAGAGCACCACTGCCTTAGACTTTAGAGTGATGTTCTCTCTCTTCTGCACTTTAAGGAGGTCTCGTGCAGCAGATTTGATCTCCTGAGTGCTGCTCTGTGAGCATCCACTGACTGCACACAGACAAAATCCTTGACAACTGTTAGCCCTTCTCCTTTCACCATGGTGGTGCCCATTGGCCCAGCTTGGAGGGTTTTTCCCATTGCTGCAATCCTTGATCTTACTTGACATCATGATAGTTGCCCTTGAATATACATCTCTCTAGTTCCTCCTGCCTATACATGAGGGGTGAGATAGTTTATTGTGCCAGCCTGGCCGATAAACACAAGTGGGATTAACTGAAGGGCAGAGAGATAAATGGCTTGGTGAGCCTCG
>NW_022103908.1:39537023-39538886 GCF_000313985.2 Echinops telfairi
GCTTTATAATTTAACTGTTTCTTTCTTGTATTATATATTTATCTGTATATGATTTAACAGTTCATTTCTTGTTATATATCTAATTATCTTTATAAATAAATATATTATCAGTAATTTGGTTTTATCTCTCTAGAGAACCCTGTCTAACACAAGGGGCTTCCAAAAGTTCTTGGGAAAGTGGAATGAAAAGATCACAGACTTTTCCCATGAGCTCTTGGAAGGCCCCTGTATGTAAAGCGAGATAGAGACGCTCAATACTTACTGGATAAAGTCCCTCTATCAATTACATCTTTCATACGTTGTTGTTGCCATTGAGCATTACATAGCAGATGTTTTCATGTCACAACAGACACACAATACACTAACAGGGGAGACTGTTAAATAGATGTTTTGTAATTTATGTAAGCAATTTTTTATTTTGAAGCATTTAGGTTATTTCCTATCTATCTATCTATCTATCTATCTATCTATCTATCTATCTATCTATCTATTTATCTATCTATCATATGTCTATCTATGTTAGTCTGGGTTAACTAGAGAAATGAATTCATAGACACTCATCTGTGTATAAGAAAGAGCTTTATATCAAAGAGCAATTGAATATTGGGAAAACATCTCAGCCCTTTCTAGATCTAGTTCATAAGTCCGATATTAACCTGTATGGCCGATACTAGTCCATAACTTCCTCTTCAGACTCACACAACACATGCAATGACACAGAATGCAGGAGGAAGATCATAGGCCAGTGTGTGGAAAGTTTTGTGGATCCAGTGGTGGTGTAAGCTGGCAGGAGTCTCCACGTGGCTCCTCCAGCTCCAGGGCTCTAGAGTAGATCCATGTGTCTTGTCAGCAAGTAGACGAAGCAGAGTCTGTCTGTATCTGGCCTCCAGCGAGATATTTATCACCTTGGTGCCTCCAAATGAGGTCATCAAGCTGCGACCTGATTGACAGGCTAGACTCCACCCCTTTTCAAGTTGACAGGAGATAGGTCACTGCGACTCTATCTATCTGTCTGTCTGTCTGACCTAAGTAACTCATGACAGAGGACAAGCCAATGTTCCTGTTGTGCGTGGAGTGGCCGTGATTTGGGGGTGACTCAGTGACAGCTAACAGCAGCAGCAGCGACACAGACTGATCTGCTTCATTGCCTCCTTTGTGGTGCCGGGAGTAAGATGCTCGCTCGACATGTGAGGCTGTTATAGGCGCTGTTGTTTGAATGGGTGATGGCAGAGGTGCTCAGTGCCCTTCCTGGCATTACAATGCAGAGGTCATGGTGGGCTCAACCCGGGGGTGAAGGTTGGTTCCTCAAGTGGCCTCCTAAGGATGGAGCTTCAAGATTCTCTTTGCAGAAGCTAGGAAATCCCCACCTCTCCAAACCCAACCCACTGTCTTTGAGTAGATTCGGACTCTTAGCGACCCTCTCCAGGCTGTAAATCATTACAGGAGCAGAGAGCCTCATCTTTCTCCAATGAGTGGCTGGTGGGTTTGAATCGCTGAGTTTTCAGCAAGCAGCCCAATGCTTGCCCAAGGGTCAGCAGGGCTCCTTTAAGAAATACCAAATATCTTTCATTTTCTTGGAAGCAGTTCACACATGCCATAAAAGTCCAAGCCACACCCACATTTAAATCTATGGAATTTCAAGCAATCACACTACCTACAGTCATCTGCCTCTATGCTTTTGTTTTTTTACAGATTTTCTTGGAATACTTTACTCCATTTTTTTTTCTTAAAAAAAAAATCATTTTATTGGGGGCTCATACAACTCTTTTTTTTTTTTAAAACATTTTATTAGGGGCTCATACAACTGTTATCGCAATCCATACACACATCAATTGTGTAAAGCGCATTTGTACATCATTCTCA
>NW_022103908.1:39539997-39561848 GCF_000313985.2 Echinops telfairi
GTTCTTGGATGCCTGATACCTGATCTCTTCGGCAGCTCGTGGTCACACATGCTGGTGTGCTTCTTCCATGTGGGCTTTGTTGCTTCTGAGCTAGTTGGCCGCTTGTTTATCTTCAAGCCTTTAAGACCCCAGACATTATATCTTTTGATAATCTGGCACCATCAGCTTTCTTCACCACCTTTGCTTACGCACACGTTTGTCTTCAGTTATTGTATCAGTAAAGCGGGCACTCACTGATCTGATTTTCAGTTCTTTGATGTCTGATAACTGATCCCTTCTACACCTCGTGGTCAGACAGGCTGGTATGCTACTTCCATGTGGGCTTTGATGCTTCTGAGGTAGATGGCCACTTGTTTATCTTCAAGCCTTTAAGACCCCAGACGTTATATCTTTTGGTTGCCGGGCACTATCAACTTTCTTCACCACCTTTGCTTATGTTCACATTTTTCTTCAGCAATCGTGCCAGGAAGGTATGCATCCTGGAATGCCAATTTAATAGAACAACGTGTTCTTGCAATGAGTAAGTGCTTGAGTGGAGGCCCAATGTCCATCTGCCTTAATACTAAACCTATAAATATATGCATGTAGATCTGTTTCCCCACACTCTTACACTTTACTCCATTTTTAAAAATTTTTATTTTTTGCCTGCAACTTCTTGCTAGCAGATAAGTGTGATAGTAGAAACCAAAGATTTAACTTTCCCCTTTTGTGAATGGGTAAGAAACAAAGCAGAACCAATAACCTCATCCTCAAACTTACCCTACTGGGTGGTAAAGGCCTGTGGGTCCCCCAAGAGCCCCCAGGCCTCAGGCCATCAGGGTCTGAGGACCCCCCAGCCCTCTCTGAGTGCCTGCACATCGCCTGGTTGTGTGTCAAAATAACCTGCTCTGTGAGATGGGAGAGGGTGGGGGGACAGCACAGCCGAGGCTCTCTCTTTTTCTCACCCTCTCTCATGAGCTTGGAGCGCCCAGAAGATGCCACGAGAGGCTTAGCCTCCATTCATGCACTCCACCCAACACTGCACCAAACTCACTGCCATCAAATCAATGCCGACTCACCTGTCATTCATGCATTAGGGATTGCAGAGTCAGGCTCACCCAGCAAGCTACACAAACACTTGTGATGCTGTCAATCCAACACAGGAGGAGGCATAGAGTCTTTCTTTGATAAGCCCGATTTGGTGTCAAAGCCTGTCAATTGCCATTTAAGCTGCCCCCACAAATGCCACAGAGCAGCACAGGCTGGCAGGGGTTTTACTTGAGGTGTTGAGGGCGGAGCCCCAGTGTCGGGTGTTGGTTCATCATTTGGTCAAAATTGGGCTGGTAAAGTGATGGACAGATTCAACAGGTTTTAAAGAGTGGGAGGAAATATTTGGCAATTATGTATTTGGTGTGGAGCTAGTATCCAGAAAAAAATGCACACACACACACACACACACACACACCCTTACTTACAACTCAACAATGAAAAAGATGAACAGCCCAATTTAAAAACAGGTAAAGGATTTGAATGGACGCGTCTCCAAAGGAGTTATCAAAGTGACCCATACGTTCATGAGAAGGTGCTCAGCATCATGAGCAGTAGTGGTTGGGTGCTGTCAAGTTGATTTCCAGCAGAACTGACCCAAAGGGTGCGCCAGGCTGCCATCTCCATGGGAACAGAACGCCAGACTTCCTCCCACGTCGATTCCCCTGGGTGGATTCCACCCACTTATCTTTTGATTAGCAGTTCAGTGCTTAGCCATTGTCCCACCAGGGATCTTTTCATTAGTTATTAAGGAGATGTAAATCACAGCCACAATGATGAGCCAGCCACTCCACCTTCACTCATCGACTGCCATTGAGCCAATGCCAACTCATTGTGACCTTATAGGACAGGGTAGACCTGTCCCCGTGGGTTTCCAAGACTTTAAAGAGCAGAAAGCCTTATCTTTCTCTGGTGGTGTGGCTGGTGGTTTCGAACGGGTGACCTTGAGGTTAACAGCCTAAAGTGTAACCTACGATGTTACTAGAGCCCCTGACCACCTTCACTCAGCACACCCAACACACCGTCATGGAAGCGATACCAACTCACTGTGACTCTGTAGGACAGGGTAGAACTGCCCCTGTGGGTTTCCGAGACCATAGCTGTGTTAGGCAGGGTTCTCTGGAGGAAAAAACCCAAACAAGCAGGACACACACATATGTATGAGGATAGGTTTATATAGCGAGAAGGAATATAACAGTTAATCAGTCCACACAGCAGTACAGAGGGCTCAGTTCAACCTACTTTGGTGGAACACTTTCCAGTTAATATACTGGAAATCATTCAACTCACGTGGGCTGCTGGGTCCATGGTCAAGGAAGCAGACAACAGACAAGACAGAGTCTGGCCGCAGGCGGCAGACAGCAGGGTGGGTCAGCAACAGTCAGTAGCACGGGAACTTATCGAAGCAGGCCCTGATGGAACCTAGAACTGAGCAGGGGCAGGGTTCACCAGCCTCAAGCACACGTGATGTATGAATTAGCAGCATGGTGAAGCAGGTCTCAGGGAGCCTCAAGCTTTAGCTACAGGATCCACGGTCGGCTTGGCCCACAGGTAGGGCAGCACATAGATTGAGACAGAGAACTAACTAAAGCAGTAGCATTCTGGTCTGATCACCAGGGAGCGGGAGAAAGGGGGCAGGCCTTGCAGAGCCATTAACCTCATTGTCTTCCAATCAAGCTTCCACCTGATTAATCTCCGCCCACATGTTCCTATTGGCCTAGTTGCCACAATCATCCTGACTATCACAATAGCTCTTTACGGGAGTAGCTAGTCCCAATTTTACCCCGTGACCACCTTCACTAGGTTGGCTATAATAAAAATAACAGGCAAAAGCAAGTGTCAATAAGATGTGGTTCTAGAAATTGGATTCCTCATAGACTGGTGGTGGAAATGTAAAATGGTGTGGAAAACAGGATGGCAGTTTTGTAAAAAATTACTATATAAACCACCAATTTCACTCCTACCTATTTATGAACACATTTCCCACAAGATAATGGGAAAACATAAAAACGTGTACACAAATCAAGCGGCCATCAAGCTCAGAAGCAACAAAACCCACATGGAAGAAGCACACCAGCCTATGCAATCACGAGGTGTCAAAGGGATCAAGTATAAGGCATCATCAGAACAAAAAATCTTACCATAGTGAATGATGTGGGGAGTGTGGAGTGGAGACCCAAAGCCCATGAGTAGGCCACTGGAGATCCCCTTGCAGAGGGGTCTCGGGGAGGAGACGAGCCAGTCAGGGTGTGATGTAGTAACGATGAAAAATACAACTTTCCTCTAGTTCCTAAATGTTTCCTCCCCGCTCCCACTATCATGATACGAATTCTACCTTACAAATATGGCTAGACCAGAGGATGTACACTGGTACAGATAGGAACTGGAAATACAGGGAATCCAGGGCGGATGATCCCTACAGAACCAGTGGTGTGAGTGACGATACTGGAAGGGTAGAGCGAGCGTGGGTAGGAAAGAGGGAACCGATTACAGGGAACTATATGTGACCTCCTCCCTGGGGGACGGACAACAAAAAAGTGGGTGAAGGGAGACGTCGGACAGGGCAAGATATGACAAAATAACAATTTATAAATTATCAAGGGCTCATGGGGGAGGGGAGAGCGGGGAGGGAGGGGAAAAATGAGGGCCTAATGCCGGGGGCTTAAGTGGAGAGGAAATGTTTTGAGAATGATGAGGGCAATGAATGTACAAATGCGCTTTACACAATTGATGTATGTATGGATTGTGCTAAGAGTTGTATGAGCCCCTAATAAAATGATTAAAAAAACAAACAAACTTGTACACAAATGTCTGCAGCAGCATTTTGCATCAGAGTCCCCAAATGGAAAGTCTGAATCAACCAAATGCCCATTAACTGATGCCTTATGATGAAAATGTGGTCTAGCCAAACAAGGGAATTTGAACCAAAAACACACAAACTCATTGCCATTGAGGTATGCTGACTCATAGCGACCTTATAGGGCAAGGTAAAACTGCCCTTGTGAGTTTCTGTAACTGCGGGAGTGGAAAGGCCCGTCTTTCTATGGAGGAGCGGCTGGTGGCTTCGAACTGCTGAACATGTGAATCGCAGTCCCACGTGTCACCACTACACCACCAGAGACCATGATGCACCTATACAAGGGAGGGCCCAACTGATACAAGCTACTACGTGGATGAGCGCTGGGAACGCTATGCGACGCGGCAGGAGGCTGATAGCAGAGGCCATACCTTGCACCCTTCCCTTCGTAGAAATGTCCGCACTAGGCAGACTCAGGGACAGAGAGCAGAAGAGTGGTTGCCAGGCTGAGAGGAGATCGAGAAAGGGATGTGACTGGGACTGGGCTTTCTGTCGGGTGGGGGGTGGATTTTCTGGGACTAGACATTGGTGAGGGGTTCGCACCTTTGTGATTATACTAAAAACTACACTGGGTATGGTTTTTTTCATAGTGAATTTTATGGTGTGTGAATTACTTCTAAAAAATTCAACAAAACCCTGCACATTTAGGCTCTGGTATTGGTTTCATGACGGTGGGTTCATGCGTCCCTTTGTTGGGGCCTTGCCGAGGCTGCGGGCTGATTGTGGCAGAAAAGCCGCTCTTCCCTTCCACGAGCCCGGCCTTTTCCGGCAGCTCCTGGGCACCCCTCTGACACTCCTCTCCGTTCAAGGGGGAGGCCCCAGGATGTAGATGCCTGGGTGGCTTGCCTATGGGTGTGTGTGCCCGCCCCCAGACTTCACGTCTAGTGGGCTGCCATGGCTGTCTTTATTTGGTTAACCACCACCTTGATTTTCTCCCCCTCTTCCCCCTCCACCGTAGGTTTGGTTCCGTGGCTGCAGACGGGCAGTACCATTCGCCTATTAAGGACAAGAGTAAGAGATTCAATGTGATGCTGGCGGCGCTGACCCCTTCCAGACTAGCTGTGACATTCCAAGCCCTGGGCTCCATGAAGGTAGTGGACCTTGATTCTCATTGACCTTGTCGCCCGTCCCCGTGTGCTCCAGGGATGGGTGGCTATTTCAGGAGCTGGGGCTTCTTGAGCCGTGGCTGGTGTCATGAGGCTAGAGTACTGGCTGAGTAGAGAAAGCGAGCATCTCGGTACTAAAAGTGCGTGCAAGCAGTAGACCTGGTCCTTTCCAGCTACATCCCACATGAGTGTTGTTGAGTGTAGCAGGCACACGAGGTCTAGCAGAGATATATCCATGCTCCAAACTCACTGCTGTGGAATCCGTTCTAACGCCCAGCACCCCCTTGGAACAGGGTGGAACTGCCCCAGTGGGTTCCTGAGACGAACTCTCATTTAAAAATTTTTATTTTATTTTAATGGGGGCTCTTACAGCTCTTATCACAATCCATACATGTATCCATTTTGTCAGACACATCTGTACATATGTTTCATCATCTTTTTCAAAACATTTTCTTTCTACTTGAACCCCTGGCATCAGTTCCTCATTTCCCCCTCCCTCCCCCACCTTCCTTCCTTCCCTCCCCCATGCCCCCTTGATCATTTATAAGTTATTCCTTTTTGTTTTTCATGTCTTACACCAACTGCTATCTCATTTCACCCCCCGTTGTGCTGTCCATTCCCCTGGGATGGGGGTCATACATCGATCATTGTGATTGGTCCCTCTTACTCCACCCCTTACCCTCCTGGTATCGCTGCTCCCCTTATTGGTCCCGAGGGGTTTATCTGTCTGGATTCCCTGCATCGCGAGCTCTTATCTGTACCAGTGTACGTGTTCTGGTCTAGCCAGATTTGTAAGGTAGAATTGGGGTCATGATAGTGGAGGTGGGGGTGGGGAGGAAGTATTAAAGAACTAGAGGAAAGTTATGTTTCATCGGTGCTATACTGCACCCTGACTGGCTCTTCTCTTCCTTGTGGCCATTCTGACAGGGGGATGTCCGATTGACTACTGAGGGGCTTTGGGTGTCCACGCTGCCCTCCCTGAGACTAATTCTGTAGGGGAGTAGAAAGCTTCCTTTCTCCTGCGGAGCAGGCCTTGCCCAACCCATCCCCACTGCAGCCCCTGGGCTCCTTGCAGAGATGCATGGGCCCTTCATTCCCTGAGTCAGCACCTGCCCTGCCCATTCCCCACCTTTCCAGGAGGTAGGAATTCCTGGTGACCAGGGACCCCTGGGCGAACGAACGGGGACACCCTCGCAATGCCCGGTCTGATGGCTGTGCCTGCGGCTTCTGTGATCTCATCTCAAGCGTCCTGGTGAGATGAGATCACCGGCCCTCTTGGCTGCGTCCCGCTCGGTCCAGCGGTTCCTGCGCCTGACATGTGTTTTCCCAGCTGAAACCTAAGCTGTTCTTGCTAGCTCCGCTCACACCGAGCAGTGGAAAAACGGATCCCTGTCTCCTGAAGGCATTCCTGATGTATGAGAGAGCCGTCCCGCAGCTCCCCACGGTGACATTGGCTCAGGCTCAGCAGGCCCCTTCCTTTTAAACCTGGCTCAGGCGCCCCGGCTTTGCTCAGTACTGGAAGGCTTGCTCTTCAAGGCTTGCCAGTCACCTACCTCCCTGCTCTCCTTGGGGCCCAAACACCACATCAAATTAAGTGATTAGCGGGAACAAAAGGAGAAGGAAACTAAGATACTTGGCAGGGGTTTGAGAGAACTCCTCAGCCTAAGTGTTGGGGGTGGGGAGGAAATGGGAAGCCTGTCTTTTCAGAAGGAGGCAGGAGGCTGGGGAGAGTCACTGTGAGTTGGAGGGTGGGCATCGCAGGAGTGTAAAATGTCTCCACTGGTTAAGTACTGAATTCCTGACTGAAGGGTGGGCATTTGAAACCCCCCAGTGGTGCCCCAGAAGTAAGGCCTGGCGATTTGCTGCCGAAAGGTGGCGGCCTGAGTGCTATCTGGAACACAGCTCTACTCTGAACCGCTGTGACTTGGACCGCCCTTGACAGCAACTGGCCAGTCTTGTCAATTAGGGGCCACCCGGTGGCTGAGCCCCACACCTAGACTTGCTGATGTGGCAGGTCTGGAGTGAGGCCTGAGAACCTACGTTCCTAACACGTTCCCAGGTGATGTTGCTGCTGCTGGCCGGAGTCCGCTCTTTGAGAACCGCAGCACAGGGCAGATGGATCGAGGTGGACATTCTCAGCACTACCACAGTACTCTCTGTGACCTCCCACTGCCCCCAGGGTCAAGGGCCAAGTTCACATCTTATCCTCAAGACCTGTGGGACCTGGTCCTCAGCCTCCTCTCACTCCACCCCTTCTCGCTGAGGTCCTCCGCTCTGCAGGCCTCAGTTCAATGGAAGCTCTACTTTTCCTTACTTTGGGGACCCCACACTAACTGAACCGATAACATCTTCAGAGAATTTATTTCTGAACAGGGTCATGCACATCAGGACTCTGTATGTGTCTTTGGAGGACACAGTTCCATCCACAGCATGGCGTGACCCTGTTGTGCAGTGGATCCTGTCGTACCCGGGCCACATTGTAATCTTGCCGAGTAATCATTTTCTCATTGGTAAAAACGAGGCAAAAAACCCCACCATCCGATGGAAACGTCATGGAAACCCAGTGAGGCAATGCGTGGGAAGGCACAGCTGGTGGTCCCTTCCATCGCCACCATTGATACCACTATTACCCAAACCAAACTCATGGCCAGAGTCGGGGCTGACGCACAGAACACCTATCGGACAGGGTAGAGCTGCCCCATTGGGTTCTGAGGCTGCCAGTCTTCACAGAGCTCAGAGCCTCATCTTTCTTCCAGACTGGCCTGTTTTGAGCGAGCTGGCGCATAACTGACTGCCTCACCGGTGCTTTCATGACCGAACGAACACACAACCCTGGCCACCCTTGTCTCGGGCCTTCACATGTGCTCCGGGCTTCACAACAGCTCTACGCCGGTTCTGGCTGTATGGGGAACCAGAGCCGGTGAAGGTCAAGGAATTTGTAGAGGTGTGCACTGAATATCTATAGGGGCCCTGGTAGAACAGCAAATTAAATGTTGGACCACTCACCAAGAGGCCGGATGTTCAAACCCACCAGTGGCTTCACAGGGGGTGGAGGGTGCCGGTGGGGTGGGGTGGGGGTGGGGGTGGGGTAAGGTGAGGTCTGCCAATTCTGATATGGACTCCTAGTATCTGAAACCTGAGGGACCAATTCTGCTCTTTTGCTGTGAGACAGGGTCGACTTGGCAGCTTTGGGTTTGGATACTGAATACATGCTGACGAACCCTAATAGGACTGCTTAGGCGGGATAGATGGTCCCATGTTTGGATGGATGGTGAGAGCATGTTGTGTAGCTACAACGGACATATCAATGTTATGTAGACACTGCACAATTAAGTAGGGACAGAGGGAGCTAAAAGTATACAAGCACAGCGAGAAGCTAGAGGTGCCTGGCTTTGCGCAGAAGCTGCTGATTCACCACACTGCAGCTTGTGATTCTCGTGAGGCGCTGGCAAGTAGGTTCTGAGTCACAGCGGTGCGATGTACAGCAGAACCGAACACCGCCGCCCTGTGCCACCTTCACCAAGGCTCTGTGGTTGGAGTCCAACGTGGGAGCCACTGTGTCCATCCATCTTGTTAAGGACCTTCCTCTTTTTCACTGGCCCTCCGCTTTACAACGCCTGCTGTCCGTTTCCAGGGACTGATCTTTCCTGACAATGTGTCTAAGTATGAGAAGAAGTTCATTATCCTTGCCTCCAAGGAATATTCTGGTTGTACTTCTTCCAAGGTAGATTTGTTTGTTCTTTAGAAAATCCATGGTGCATTCAATGTCCGTCCCCAGCACCGTCATTCAAACGCATCGGTTCTCGTTCAGTCTTCTTTATTCCATGCTCTTCCTTAGCCAGCCGTCACACGCGTTGGAGGTGACTGCAACTACCGTGGCTTGGGCCAGGCACAGTTTAGTCTGCAAAGTACTTCTTGATTTTCAGCATTTTAAAGAGGTATTTACTCAGGACAATGCATTGTTCGATCCCTTGTTTACTGACCTTCTGTGCGCATTGAATGTGGATCCAAGCAGATGACGTCCTTGACAACTTCAGCCTTTTCTCGATTATCTAGCTGTTACCTATTGGGCTAGTTGTGAGGATTTGGGGTTTTTCTTTATGTTGAGTTGCAGTCCACACTGAAGGCTACAATCCCTGATCTTCATCAGCAAGTGCTTCAAGTTCTCCTCCCTTTCAACAGACAAGGTGTGTCATCTGCATACTACAGATAATAAGCCTTCCTCCAATCCTGATTCTATTTTCTTCTTCCTATAATCTAGTATGTTTCTCTGATTATTTGCTCAGCATACAGACTGAATAGGTATGGTGACAAGATGACCCCGATGCACACCTTTCGTGATTTAAAACTGTGTGTTATGCCTCGTGATCCATGCACAGGTTCTGCATGAGCTCAATGAAGTGTCCTGGAATTCTCATTCTTCTCGAGGTTATCCATAATTTGTTATGATCCACACCGTTGAATGCCTTTGTATAGTCAATAAACACAAGCAAACATCTTTCTTGTATTTTCTGATTTCAATCAAGATCCATCTAACATCACCGATGATATTCCTTGTTCCACATCCTCTTCTGAGTCCAGCCTGAACCTCTCTCTGGAAGCTCCCTGTCAATATACTGCTGCATCCATTGTTGGATGATTTTCAGCAAAAACTTTACTTGCATGCGACATTAATGATCTCACTGCCATGGAGTTGATACTGACTCATAGTGATCCTCTAGGACAGGGTAGAACTGTCCCTCTGAGTTTCTGAAACTGTAACTGTTTAGAAGAGTAGAAAGCTTTATCTTTCTCCCTCTGAATGGCTGTGGTTTTGAACTGAGACCCTTGTGGATCACAGCCTAATATGTAACCACTCCTCATCAGGGTTTCTGTGTTAGTCCAGGTAGAGTAGAGAGACAGATCCAGAGACACTCATATGTGTGTAAAACAGAACTTTATATCAAAGAGCAATTATACATTAAGAAAACATCCCAGCCCGGTTCAGATCAAGTCCATGAGTTCAATATTAGCCTGTAAGTCTGATATTAGCCCATGAATTCCTCTTGAGACTTATGCAGCACATGCAATGATACCGAATGCAGGAAGATTACAGGCCATTGTGTGGAAAGTCTTCTGGATCCAGTGGCGGTGGAAGCATCTCAGGCCTGGTGTGGGTCTCCACATGGCTCTTCGAGCTCCAGGGCTCTGGCTGTCATCAGCGTGACTCCACGTGGTTTGTCAACAGGAATGTGAAGCAGAGAGCGTGTCCCGCCTCCAGAGAGGAAGACAGGAGTTCCCAGATTCCCCAGGAGAAGGCCATGCCCACACAGAGGCACTAATTGTCTATGACCTGATTGACAGGCTAGACTCCACCCCTTTGTAAGTTAACATGAGCTTATGTAACTACCATAGTGTCTACCTATATTAATGATATGATTCTAAAATTTCCACATTCTGTTTGTTTAGTCACCTTTCTTTGGAATGGCACAAACATGGATCTCTTCTGTCTGTTGGCCACGTAGCTGTCTTCTAAATTTCCTGGCATTGACGAATGAGTGCTTCCAGTGCTTTATCAGCTTGTTGAAACATGTTCAATTGGTAAACCATCGATCCTGGAGCTTTGTTTTTGGCTAATGCTTTCAGTGCAGCTTGAGCTTCTTCCTTCAGCAGCTTAGGGGCATGGAAAGCCATGATCTGGCCAGTGAAGCCTCGGTTTAGGAAGAAACTTACCAGGAGGCATAACCAGGATCTCAGATGGTAGGAGCCATTGTCCTTTCCACCAACTTAGGGAAGTAGAAAGGCCTCAGCGCTGAGCTGGGCAAAGGCGCCCGACACGAGGTTTTTCATTTCAATTGAGTGGCTTTGGTACACCCAGAAGCAATTGAAATGCTGTGCCTGCTCTCGATTCTACATCGAGCTTGGTAAAAGCATGCGCTCTGAGCATAAATAGGTACTCTGGCATCTCCTTCTGCCTCTTCATGTCCTTGGCAAATTACTCAGCCACCCCATGCTTCACCAAATGACCACAGCACTCCCTTATAGACCTGTGTGAGGCCTGAGCAAGTTCAGGCCTGTCACGTACTTGTAAGAGTGCTTGCATATAATAAGTATATGTAATACGTATAAGATACTTCTTCAAGGGCTGTTTTTAAGGGAAGGGATGTGGAAGCTTAAGAACTGAGTTGGAAATGCAGCCGAGGATGCTACAATGGCAGTTGTAGCACATCTTATCTCCCCGTTGGTAGTGGTGCAGGGACCTGGAGTTGAAGAACCATGAAGTGGAGTCTGGATGCAGCTGAGAAGCAGCCGTGCTTGAACGGGACCTGCCATGGGTGTGGAAGGGGAGCAGCGGGGACCATGTGTTTCCCCCTGGGGTTCAGTGAATCTTGAGAAAAGAGTTAGGAGACTGAATGACCACCCTCCAGGCTGCAGGATGAAAGAGGGTGGCTGCTTTCCTTGTGAGCAGCGACTGTGGATCCCAGCTAGGTGACATCCCAACGGCGCTCTCTCCTCTCTCCACCATGATATTACTTAGTGTTCCTTTGCAAGGAGTTTTTGCACTACGTCGTAATCCCCACTGAAAGCTGAGATCCTTGGTCCTCATCAGCAAGGGCTTCAAACTCTTCTCCCTTTCAGCAAGCGAGGTTGTAGCATCTGCATATAGCAGGTTGTGAATACGCCTTCCTCCAATCGTGACGCCACACTCCTCCTCATATAATCCAGCTTCTCTGATGATTTGCTCAGTGCCCCGATTGAATAAGTGTGGTGAGAGGATACAATCCTGACCCACATCTTCCTTGATTTTAAATCACGCAGTAGTCCCCTGTTCCGTTTGCACAAGGCTTCCTGATCCAGGTATAAGTTCTGCATGAGCACAATGACGAGTTCTGGAGCACCCATTCTTCTCAAGGCCAACCATTGTTATGATCCACACAGTCAAATGTCTGAAAGTACAGGGCCTAGTAGAACATTAAATGTCATGGGAGTCTCCACTCTTTTTCCATCCATCCACCCACCCACGCGTTGACACCTTGACCATCCTCCCATCTGCCTCTCTGTTCATCCTTCCACTCACCTAGCTATCTACTCACCTATTTTACTACAGAGGACTCTGAACACAAGTATGCTTCTGTATTGGTCTAGGTACTTTGGAGAAACAAATCCATGGCGACTCACGTATAAGAGAGAGTTTTATGTAAAGAAAAGGTGCATCACGAAAACATCCCAACCCAATGCTGCCCAAGCCCACAAGTCCAACATTAACCCATTAACCCATTAACCCAACACCAGTCCACAAAGTCTTCCACCTCACAAAACAGAGGCAATGATGCCGACTGCAGGAGGAAAGCTGAGTCCGTGAACGTGTAAGCATCTCAGCACTGGCAAGGGTCTCCACACGGCTGCTCCAGCACCCAGGGCTGCATCGGGATAGATCCATGCGGCTTCTCCTTGGGGATGTCTTGTAGGAAGTCAATCTTGCAAGCTGAAGCAGGAACTGCTAAGGCAGCTGCACCCGATGCAACCATCACAAAGCAAGAGACCCGAGAACTAGAAAGGCGAGGCTTCACCACCCATTTATCCCTCCGCCTTTCAACCAGCACCACATGTGATTATTGGCCAGGCTGGCACAATTAACTAACTCAGCTTCCTTCCTGTACGATTTAGTACGTAATAGGAAACCGTGGAGTGTTTTAGGGAAAAGCTGTCACCTACCTCATAGATACCACGTCACAAAGCCTCCTCGTGCAGGAGTGTATAAAGAGCGGTCAGAGGTGGACACCATCTTCCAGGTCCTGGCCCTTTTCCCAGCAGTAAAGGGCTGAATAAGGAGCACCTCTTGCACATCGGAGGGCTCACAGAATGAAACCGGGCTGGATACGGATTGGAACCCTTATGAGCATTTTGCTCTCCCACTGTGTTCTCATGTGGGGTGGAGGGCCGGGTGCTGGTGAAGGGATCAGGGCTCACAGTTGAGAACTGGAAAGACCGTGGGTTTTATTTATTTGTTTTTTAAATTAGACGGTATCATCCATACCTTGTCTCAATCTAATGAGATCAAGTTAAGAATCAAAAACCGTATTCACTTCCATGGAGTCGATGCTGACTCGTGACGCTGTAGGACAGGGTGGAGCTGCCCTTGTGAGTCTTTGAGACCTTAACTCGGTACAGCAGTAGGAGCCCTGTCTTTCTCCAGTAGAGCGGCTGGTGGTTTTGAACTGCTGACCTTGCAGTTAGCAGCCCAACGTGTAACCACTCCACACACCAGCAGGGCTCCTTAAAGTTAAACCTACGAATGTTTCTAAACAGTGTTTTCACATGTGAGGTGGAGATTCTTGACACCTGGCATGGTGTCTTGGAAAGATGGGGTTCTCACAAGTGTGTGCTTTAGGGAAAGCTGACAGGTCTTTACTCTGTGCACACTGTTTGGAGCCTGCAGGGTCCTTAGTCTGCTGGAGGCTCAGTTGGGATCAGCTTTCTGGTTAATTGTGCTGCGTGCTTGTCTTATTAGTTGCCTTGTTTGTACTTCAGGTGAGCACTGGACTGCCCATCGAAAGGACAGCGGCTCTAACACACGGGAGAAAGATGAGGCTACCTGCTCTCCTTCAGACTTACAGCCTCAAAAAACCCTAGAGAGAGGGCTGCACCACCTCAGAATGGTCTAGATGGCTGTGGGGCAGCAGGTGGACACGGCTCAGGTTGCTTCCGAAGTGGCTTTGTTTTGTCTTCAGTGTGCATCCTCGGACATAGAAGCTGGAGCAGAGTGGCAGGACCAGCTTAGGTGTCAGGGAAGTGCTGTGGTAGGAGGTGGGGGGTGGGGGCACCTGTGAATTAAGTACACCTGTTTCCGTGTCTTGGTACAGGAGCGTCCTGTGGTTGACCACCAGAGGGTGCCAAATACCAGTGAGTAATGGCTCTAGCAGCTGTCCCTTCTCACTGATGCACTTTGGTAAGGCAGAGGGAAGACCTGAGGTTTTGCTGTGGTCCTCAGTGTGTTTAGCTTACTCGCAGCCATGAGTGTGGATTTTTAAAGACCAGTCAAATGGAGAACGTGGGTGCCTCTGTTGAGTAATCATTTGACTTAAGATCAATAATGCTCATAGGATGAACTGCTTTGATGATACCTCAAGGCATAATCTGACTCACAAATGTCTTTAAAAAAAAAGAAGACGCAGCAGCAGTTTGAAGCATTTTCCCCTTGGGTCTAAAAATGTTATTTCTTTTCTTTTCTTTCTTTTTTTCCCTAGTGTTGTTTCCATGGAAGATGTTTACATTTTTCACAACTAAATGTATCAGCTTTTTAAAAAAAAGACGCATCAGGCTGTCTTTTTCTCTAAGGACCAAAGCGCTAAGGGTATTGTGCAACTGGAGATAGGTGGCACTGGGCCTGCCTATTTGAAATGGCCATTGGGCCTGTTGTACTTCCACGAGCAAGTGCTGGATGCTTCCCTTGCCCAAGACACTGGGGGTGGCGTTAGGAGGTGAACAGAGGTGACTCGGAGCTGGCGAGTGCTTTGGTGGAATCACAGGGTATCCAGGTAACGGAGACACATCAGCATTGTGAGGAAGCCCCCAGGGAGTACACTGGCAGAGGGTGAAGGTGGTGCATTGCGAATAATACCAGACAGAGTCATGGGATTGTTTTTTTATGGTTGAAAGAGACCTCAGCGATCGGAGTCCAAAACACGTCTCTCAGAAACGTTTCTAAGGGAAGTCTCTGTCTTTCTAGCACAAAGACTTAAGACTAGGCATCTCGACCTTCCACCCTGAGTGGTGTGTCGTAGCCAGGTCACATCCCAGGGGGACAGCCTCAGGGCAAGCCGTGATCTAAGGAATTTCCCAGGCTGTAGGAGAGGCAAGTCCTTGGGCGGCTTTCCTCATGTGATGGTGCCTGAGAATGTTGATGTTTGTGACAGGTACATTTCAAGGGACAGAACCCCACTCCACGAGGGCATCCAAGGCCAAGCAGGCCTTGTAGGGCATCCCAGTCCCCTCAAACTCTGGATTGTGGCCATGGCAGCTGCGATCGAGTGGATCAAGCCAGTTGCTTGGGCCTGGGTCCTGCTTGGGGGAGAGGTTGCCCTTTTCATCTCTAGCAGGTAGAGAGGGCACCCAGGCGGCACCTGTGATGATGTCCCTTTCTTGGTAGAAGTTCTAGGGTCCAGTTCTGGATACTATGGAAGGTCAGTTAGGGGTGACTGGTACCCCACCTGCTGTGTCCTGAAGAGCGCGTCTACCTTGCTATTTGCTGTAGGCAGAGCACTTCCTTTCCCTTCCCCCGCAAGCACTCTGTGACCCCCTCCCTGCTGGATGAACCCATCGCTTGAGGTATTGTATTAGTCTAGGTACTTAGGAGAAACAAATCCACGGCGACTCACGTATAAGAGAGAGTTTTATATAAAGAAAAGGTGCATCACGAAAACATCCCAACCCAATGCTGCCCAAGCCCACAAGTCCAACATTAACCCATTAACCCATTAACCCAACACCAGTCCACAAAGTCCTCCACCTCACAAAACAGAGGCAATGATGCCAACTGCAGGAGGAAAACTGAGTCCGTGAACGTGTAAGCATCTCAGCACTGGCAGGGGTCTCCACACGGCTGCTCCAGCACCCAGGGCTGCATCGGGGTAGATCCATGCGGCTTCTCCTTGGGGATGTCTTGGAGGAAGTCAATCTTGCAAGCTGAAGCAGGGAACTGCTAAGGCAGCTGCACCTGGTGCAACCCTCACAAAACAAGAGACCCGAGAACTAGAAAGGCGAGGCTTCACCACCCATTTATCCCTCCGCCTTTCAACCAGCACCACATGTGATTATCGGCCAGGCTGGCACAATTAATTAACTCAGGTATGCTATTGGGAAAGGTGCCAGCAGTTTAAGACATAGTCCAATCATAATAACGACTCACAGCCTATGGGGGTCGGAGGGGAGAGGATGTTCAGAATAGTCGACAGACAATCTTCAGAGCAGCCTTTTGGATGAGTGCTCCTCTTGTTTCCGTTTTCCAGATGAGAAGACTGGGCTCTCTGGTGGTGCAGCACAGAGGCTGCTCACTGGCATTTCTGGACCACTTCGGCCCACAGGGGTATTTGTTTTGATTAAACCAAATTGAACCAAACCACACCATGCCCAGCCATGCCAAGCCAAGCCAAGCCAAACCAAGGAATGTTAAATTGTATTGCCCACATTGAAAAGTGGGTTGCCCATTTGATTGTCCATCTAAACCAGGATTGAGCACATGTGAAATATTTAGTGGCTGGGCCAGAATCCAGGTCTCTTTCTCCCACTGTGCCTGGAGGCTGATGTATTCTTCACTGGCAACGGTGACTTTGCCTGGAAATTGTGTGTCGCTGTGGTTTTAAGCATCTGTATGGTGGGATGAAGGGGCGTGGGTAGTGGGGAGGCAGGTTGGTTCAGCTTTTACATTTCAACGTCCTTTTATGGGGAAAAGTGCTGTTTAATGGACATTTATTGAGTGAGTACAACTTTGAGCCCAGTCCCACGGACTGATTTTGAATGTCTCTGCCTACTATAATGACATTACTTACAAAAGAAGTTCACGCCTCCTTAGGTAAGTTTCTAAATAAAGTGACCTGGGCTGTTTGTATGAATCTTCACAAAGCCCTTCCCTGATCTGAGAGCAAAATGATGGTGAATGGGATATTTTTGTGTTCTAACTAATATGTTACTTTAGATGGAATGTTGCCATGATAATATTATATCTGAACTTTTATACAAATAATACATGCATGTGAAAGAGTATGTAAGATTTATAATGAAAAGTAGCAGCCTTTCTTTCACCATCAAGTCCTACTCAGAAGGGCTGTGAACTTGGAACCATTTCTGAAGTTAACTCTCCTGAGTTTCCGCCATGCCCTTCAAGAAACATTTATGTTACTCTCTCTGGTGTTATCAACTCTAGACATTTCTACCTTTTTGCCATGAGACATGTTAGCTTAGTTCACTTACCGAACACCCCATCTCAGTCCCCTCCTTTTAATGTTTTTCCTCTTAATATTTTTGACTTTTTACATTATCATTTTAAAACACTGCATCCCAAGGACTACAAGGTTACCAATAAAGATGATTACAGTTTCGTTTCCTGGCCAAACAACAAAGGGCCCTGATGGAGTCGCTGTGGCTTATGCACGGAGGTGCCAACCACAAGGACAGCAGTTCTAACCCACCAGGCATTCTGAGGGAGAAAGAGGAGGCATTCTGCTCTTGGGAAGGTTTACAGCTCCACAGAGGGGCCGTTCTCCCCTGTGCTGGAGGGTTGCTGTGAATCAGAGTGGAGTCAATGGCGGTGGGTGAAGTTTGTTTGTTTGTTTTTTTGGTTTACCCTAACAACAAGGATCCTTGTGGCACAGTCTGGTAAGTGTTGGATTACTAACTACAAGATGGCGGTTCAAACCCACCAGCCGCTCTGCAGGAGAAAGGTGGTGAGGCTCTCTGCTCTCATAGATTTGCAGCTCACCAACCCTGGCTAGGGCTGCCATGACTCAGCCCCAGCTCGATGGCCCTGGCGTTGGAGCCTAACGACTCTTTCTGGACTCTTCATCTACTCTCTATCAATGCCAACTTCGTCTTTTGTATTGTGTTTTCAGATGGTATTTTTATGTTTTCAAGGCAGTCGACTTTAGATTTTGCTCTACTATCACAATGCGTGTCCTGGACTAATTATAATGTTATGGCTGAGGTTCTGAAGTGTTGTCCACCGGAGAACTAAGTGGTATGTGAGGGTTGTACTTCCGCTCCGTAAATTTGTTGTCACCGCACCTTTACAATTAAATCTCGAGAACATCGTTTCTAGCATAAAGGTCAAATGAATTCAGTTTTCTATACTCTATAAATTACTCGGTCATGTTTAGCTTTTGCTTGCTGGATAACGATATCATTACGTTGTTTTAAAGGCTTATTTCCCCCTTCCTTCTGTAGTTTCCAATTGCCTTTCTTTTTTCTTGTCGGGAGAAGAAGCATATGTTTCCAATACTTGACAAGTAATGGCATCCAGATTCTTGCTCATTTTATCTGCTGCCCAGGATCACTCCACTTTCCCCTTGAAGATCTTGTAGTGCCGGATGATTCTAGAACTGATTTCGAACGGGTGTTTCTAAGCCGCCACCATCTAGGCACTTTTCTTCTCCCCAAATCTCTGGTAGTAGCTCGACTTTTTCTTTTATTAATACTCTTTCCCCCCCTGTGTGGCATATCCTAGCCCCATGGCCTTCTGTCCATGAGGTCTGTGGTTCAAAGCCACCAGGTGCTCCTTGGGGGAAGGATGGGGCTTCGAACTCCCATGAAGAGCTTACAGTCTGGGAAACACACAGGGACAGTTCTGCCCTCCCCTAGAGGGTGGCCATGAGTCAGATGGACTCGGAGGCTGTGAGTTTGGTTTGGGCTTGGTGGCATAGCTTCAAGCCATTTCTTTTGGAGGCTGTGTGGGGGTAATATTTTGACTTGGTGTATGTCTGAAATGGTCCCCCCTCTGACTGATAGCTTAGTTGAGACTTCTAGGTTGAAAACAGTTTTTCCTCAGACGTTAAAGATGTCACTCTTGAGAACGACGGGGGGTTGGAGCAGAGACCTAAAGCCCTTCTGTAGACAATGCAACATTCCCCCACAGAGGGGCCACAAGGAAGGGAGGAATCACCAGGGTGCAGTAAAGCATCGATGAAACACACTACATTCCTCTGGTTCCTTGAGGCTTCCTCAGCCCGCACTACCATGACCCCAGTGCTGCTTCTCATTCCAGACTAGACCGGAGCATGTACACAGGTATAGATAAGAGATGGGAGCTCAATCATGTCGAATCCAGGATCAGGGGTGGGAATAGCGATATCAAAAGGATAGGGGGATGTGGGGGACAGGATGGGAGAAAGGGGGAACCGATCTGAATGATCAACACATAACTATACACCTCTCTCCAGGGGGAAGAACAACAGAAAACATGGGGGAAGCGAGACAGCAGTCAGTGGGGGATATGAAAATAATAATTTGTAATCTACCAAGGGGTCATGAGGGTGGGGGGGTAGGGAGGGGAAAAAAAAGGAGCTCATACCAAGGACTCAATAGAAAGTAAATGTCTAGAAAAGAATGAGGCTAATGTATGTACAAACATGCCTGATGCAACCAATGTATGGATTGTAATAAGAGTTGTAAGAGCCCCAATACAATGATCTTTTAATTTAAAAAAAAGATGCCGTTCTAAATCTGCTAGTGGGAAGCCATAAGCATCCCTCTATGAGAGATGTGCTTTTTCTCTGAAAGCTGTTGATATTGGCTATGAAGGGATTTCTCATTAACGTGTCTAGATAGGGTTTTTTAATTTACCCTACTTCGGGTTGGGTTCGTACTTGGTGCCAAACCCAAGAAAGAGACTCCCTGCCATCAAGTCTGTTCTGACTCAGAGCAGCCCTACAGGGCAGGGTGGAACTGCCCTGGGGGGTTTGAAAGCCTCATCGCTCTCCTTTGAAGCAGCTGGTGGGTTCAAACTGCTGACCTTGCAGTGAACAGCCCAAACCATAATCCACTGTGCCACTGGGGGTCCCCGGACGTGGTTGTTAGGCACTGTCGAGTCGGTCTGACTCACAGCGATCCTAGTACACAGCACTGCCAGGTCCTTTTCCGTCCTCACAATTGTTGTCAGGCTTGGACCACAGAGCAGAGGCGGCCCTGCGTCAGTCAATCGTCTCCTCGTCCAAGGTCTTGCTCTTTTTGCCGCTCCACTCCTTTACTTGGTCGGCTCTCTACAGTTAAACATTTGCTATCTCTACCAGTTCTGAGATCATTCGCTCTCTTCCCCCCCCTCTATTTTTCCTCCATTCCCTCTTAATTATGCGGAGGTTGGGATTTGTTGGCTTGATTGCTGCTCCCTTCTTCCCCCTCTCGTATTTCTGGACAAGATTTTCTCCTGTGTGGACAGTTTCCCAATGACATACTTTCACTTGTGCCTCAGTTTTCGTTTTCCAGAGGAGAGCTCCTTCTTGGTCTTCTTTTCCATTGCAGCCTATTTTTGTTTTCTAGATGCAATTGCTTCTCTTATCTTTCTACAGATAACAAGTGATTGGTATGTGTTTTTTTTTTTTATTGTCTGTTTCCTGGATTAACTTGCTTTCCACTAGGGTCGATTAGACTTGATTGGGGGATAGAGGGTTAGGGCATTGGGGCTGGAAACCGGCAATTACAATCAGGGTGAAGTAAGTCCTAGAATGGGGTGACAAGCCGGAAAAGACCACAGGCTACCAGGCCAGCTGAAGCGCGTCAGAGACAAGACCCCCGCCCTATAACCTTATGCCAAATTCTGAGCAACAACGAGAAGTTAAAAAAAGATAAAGGTCGGGGAAAGACATTACAGGCAACGGGAGATCACATATGAAGGGCCAAGGGGTGAGCCCAGGCAGTGTAATTGCGGGGTCTGGTAGCTAGGGAACCTCGCTGCGTGCTTGAGAAGCTGTGGTGGGGATAACTTGGCTGGGGAGACCGGTGCGCTGAGGTCAAAATAGAGAAAGATTTCTCAGCTGTGGAGGGCAGATACAGGGCATGGCCAGCTTAGCATTACAGACACATTGTGTGGCAACCACGTGGAGGAGGGAGGGGAGAATTGTCGGTGTTGGGGGCTATGATACTTGTCCCATGAGACCTGATCCCCAGGGGAGTGAGGGAGCGTCTGCAGGGGACAGAAGGGAGAAGATCTGAAAGGTCATTGGACAGGCGGGGATCACAGATGACCGGAGTCTGTCTTTGGTGACTGGTGACTGCAACTCAGCTGGGCCATCTCCTTAAGGAGGGGGCGCCTCTTTCACTCGTTCCTGGGAAGATTTCCCTTAAATAAGCCACTGACATTTCTCTCCACTCTGCCGATTTAACCGCAGGGGCTTGCTCCACTAAGGAGCTGGAGAGCAAGACGGGCACTCTTGCTGGTGCCGACATCCGCTTGTCCTTTCCCGCCTCAGTGGCAGAAGGAGGCTTGGTGCCCCTGTGGGCAGTAACTCATGGCGCCACCCCCAGTGAGCAGGCCAGCCATGGAACCTTCCAGTGGGCAGAGCAGCCTGCCCCCACACAGTACAGTGCCTGGGGGGCCTCTTCCCCACAAACTCTCACACTTCCTCCAGCTCCTCCCCTTTCCCATTGGCCAAGGTGCAAACCCTCCTCTCTGCTCAATTGTAACCATAGCCTTGCCTGCCCACACAATGTCTGGCAGGTGATGGAGGCGGGGAGTGATGTGACCACTGGGTTGAGGGTGACACTAACTGTAATGCCTTGGTAACCCCCCTCTGCTTCTGAGCCTGGGATCCTTTTAATGTCACCCCCTCTGACAGTGTGGGGAGTGGGGGGCACAGTCTGTCCCTGCCTTCTCCGCTTTCCCTGGTAGGGGCCCTGCTCTTCCTTCCTCCCGGAGCAGATGTGGAGTGCTGACCCCAGGAAGGTTCTTTCTCTTGGGAAAGTGTCCTGCCCAGCGCTGCCAAAACGGAGTGGTCCAGTGTGCTTAAGGCCATACTGTGGTCTTATCTGCCCTCCTGCTGGCAAACAGTTCCTCCATTACTTCCCCCAGCCTGGCTTGCATCAACAGGAAAGACAGTATTTTGGCCTCTCTCACTCCTTAGTTTATTTTTTAATTTGTACAGAAGCTAGGTATAGATGCTTTGGAAACCTAATAAAGGGACCGTAGAAAGAGAAGCAATTCTCCACTCAAGTACTCCCTCAATGCAAGAATACTTTCTTCTATTAAATTGGCATTCTATGATGCTTACCTTCCTGACAAAACCGCTGAAGACAAAGTTGGTGAATAAGCAAATGTGGTGAAGAAAGCTGATGGTGCCCGGCTATCAAAAGATATAGCGTCTGGGGTCTTAAAAGCTTGAAGGTAAACAAGTGGCCAT
>NW_022103908.1:39562717-39587993 GCF_000313985.2 Echinops telfairi
GAGAATGATGTACAAATGCGCATTACACAATTGATGTGTGTATGGATTGCGATAACAGTTGTATGAGCCCCTAATAAAAGGTTTTAAAAAAAAAAAAGAAAGAGAGGCAATTTGCTTATATTTAAAATGTATATGCTGCCGGTCCCCTGTGAGAAATCCCTTTCCCTGCTCCTGGAAGCCCATGAGACAGGACGTTATTATCTGGTTTGGGGCAGGGGGCCACAAATCTGCCTGCCTCTGCCTTCCTGGAAGGACATTTCCCCTGGCTCAGGTTTGATGGAGTTAGGAGGGGCTCTGGCTGGAGCGCTGGTGGGGTAGTGTGGTGGTTATGCCTTGGGCTTTTAGCCACAAGGTCAGCGGTTCAAAAACCACCAGCCTTCCTACAATCTTGGAAACCCACAGGGGTAGTTCTAAACCCTGCCCTATCGGGTTGTTATGAGTTGTGATCAACTCGGCCTCAGTGGGAATTTTGAGTGGCGGGAGCTGGAAGCGGTGACCTGGGGACTTAGCCTTCTTCCAGAGTTTCTGAGGAACCATTTTCCTTGAGGCTTGGCAGGCTCAGGCTTGGCAGGTCTCCTGGATGTGTCCTACCTCCAAGTCTGGACATCAGGAATCCCAGCTTCAAGAGAACAGGAATTACATCTTCTAAGTCCACATCGCCCCCCTCTAGACATAGAATACAGTGAATGAATGAATGGATACAGGGAGCAAAGGGAGACTGCAGGTTTCTGGATCACAGACCAGTCTATATCACTGCGGTGGGGACTCGATGGTATTTTCAGTGCGTCGAGGGTACCTGTGTAAAGGAGCCCTCCCCCGCAACAGGGACAGATGAAGACAGCAGGTCTCTGGCCAGCGCTTGGTTTTCTTCAGTTTGGACTTGTGCACATTGGGCTCTTTTAAGTCCGGGCAGGCGGCTCCAAGAGCACACCCTATTTTATTTTTGTTCCTGCGAGCTCATGGCTCCTTGGCTCACCGGTGAGCTCATGGCTGAGCCTCGGGTGCTGACGACATCACCCCTGTGACTGGAGTGCTATTCTGGGCTGATGACACACAGGTGCAGGGGATGGACTCTGTTCTCTGAAGACGGGCCAGGTCATAGGATTAAACTTCAGCGGGCAGCACTGGCCCACACTGCGGAGGAGCTGGGTGGAAGGGAGTGTTCTCAGGGGTGAGAGAAATTGCTCTCTGGCTCCAGCAACACAGAACTTGGAGCAGTTCCTCCCCAAGGACCCACCCTGCCTCCTCTGGGCTCTGCCCAGCTGGGACACCTGCCCTGGATGCTCCCGCCCATTCCTGCTTCTGCTTGGCTCTCTCCCACACCCCCCTCTGTGGAAGCATAGGTGTGTCCCCAGGAAATGGTTCTGATTTGCGCCTGCCCTTCTGGCCCAGGGCTCCCCTAGCACCCTCTCTCATCTCAGCCTTGCCAGGCGCGCTGTCTACGTCAGAGGATCTTCACACAGCACCAGGCATGTTGGAGGCCCTCCATGCATACTTGTGGGCTGAGGTCAGTTCGGCAGACCCCCAGGCCCTCCCAATCATCATTTGCTTTAATGAAGTTCGGGGGAAGGGGAAGGGGAAGGGCGTGGGTGAGGGTGCGGGTGCGTGCTGAATGCCTGCAGTGGGTCAGATGCAAGCTATTCTGTGGGCATTTTCTCAATGCTTGGGGCTCTGGTGGCATCGTGGTAAAGTTATGCACTGGGCTCCTAAAAACTGCAAGGTCTGTGATTTGAAACCACCAGCGAGAGAAAGATGAGGTTTGCTATGCTGGTAAAGTTACTATAACTCAACTCACTGTCAGCCAGTCCAGGCTGACTCACGGCGGCCCCTGTGAGATTCTGAGACTGTAACTGTCGACGGGAGTAGAAAGCCCAGCCAGCCTTTCTCCCACGGAACTGCGGGTGGTTTTGAACTGCCAACCTCTCGGATTGCAGCCCAGCGTGTAATCACTACACCCTCAGGGCTCCATACTGGTAAAGAGTTACAGTCTTGGAAACCCACGGGGGCAGTTCCACTGTGTCCTCTAGGGACTCCATGAATCGGAATCGACTCGGGGCAGCGAGTGTGGAGCCCCATGTCCCTGAGTGCTGAGGGGGACACGGGCCCAGAGGTCAGGCAGCCTACCCAGGGTCTACCAGCTTGTGTGTGGCCCTCCAGTGTCAGGCCCATCTTTGTGCCCTGAATGAGTCACCACTCACCACCGAGCTCCTCTTGGCAAAGACTTTCCATGTGGGGGGCTGTACCAGAAAACTAATGTGGACAGATGGGGGACTCACAGATGGGGGACTCTTGGCCACAAAGGACAGCAGCTTGAGGTTGCTGGAAACCTCCCATCTTTGGCTTGAGTAATTGTGTTTCCTCTGAGCTTTGGGCCAGCCTGACCCATGCGACATTCCAACAGCTCTCGGCTGCCTGTCTCCAGGGTCGCGGGGTGGCCTGACACTGAAACTCGGCTTTTGCTTCTGGCAAGAGAACTCACAGGTTGGGTGGTCAGGATGATGGGGATCAGTTCCAGAGTGACCCCATTGCACCATATTTGCATGATTCTTTTTCACTAGGAGAGAATGATGCAGTGAGTAGACTTAAAAAAAAATTTGCATATCTCATTTCTTTTGTCTAATTAGCACTGTAAGAGCAATGTCCCAGTTTTTATGCTCGAATAAATAACTGTCTCGGTGTAGGGCACTGAGGGGCTGGTTCACAGCAGTGCTTTTTCCTCCTCTCATTTGGTTTCTCAGCCAAGCTTAAGTTCAACCCATGCTCCAGACTTTCACAAAACAGATCTCGTTGCCCAAAGGTGAACATCAACGGCCGTGGAATACCTCCTAAATGCTGAGCATCAAATTGCTAGGGGTCATTAATACAAAAGCATACTCTTCTTTACAAGTAAAAAGAAGGTGGAATAGAAAAGAATGGAAAAGGGGACTTACTATAAGGATGGCCTTTCCTCTGCCGGACACCCCATGTTGACATATGACCTCCAACATCCGCGGGTTCATTCACTTACAGTGGGTGCAGATAGAGAAGGGCTCTCAAGTCCCTGTGGTTTTCAGCCCTGCTGGAAAAGAAGAGTTTGGAGCTGGAATGATTCTGTCCTCAAAGCCTGAGAGCAAGCTCAAAATCATGATCAGCCAAGGTTGGCTGATGTTACAACCTGCTGGCCGGGTATGAAGTGAAGGACAGGCTGTGTTATTAGAAATGTAATTTTCTGAATGCCAGAGTGGACCATTCCACCAAGGGCCTGCACTGTTGTTCATTTCTGAGCTTTGTTTTCAAAGAGAGATCGTGGTAAGCAGAGTCAGCCTGGGAATGATTGAGATTTGACACAGTGCTCTGCTAGGAATTGTCCCTAGGTGGTGCAAATGGTTTGCTCCTGACTACCATCCCAAAGGTGGCAGTTCAAACCCATCCGGTATTGCTATGGCAGAAAGGCCTGGCAATCTGCTTCCATAAAGATTAAAGCCAAGAAGATCCTTTGGAGCAACTTGCTACGATTTGGGGTTGGCTTGATGGATTCCTTCTTTTTATACTAGGACTTGTTGGGGTATCCGGGAGTATTAAGCTGCGGACAGATAAGCTCACTGGGGAAGGGAGGCATGCGAGCAACTCTCCAGTAGAATGGAGCAGTGCAGGCACCTGAGCAGGCCCTTGGACCAGATGATAGAAGGTGTTTCTTGCCTTGCTAATGATTCTGCCTTCACTCTGTTGGCAATGAAGAGCCATGGACGGTTTCTGGCGAGGGAAGCAATGAGATCTAATTTGTGGTTGAGGAAGACCCTTCGTTTGGTATGAGAACTCAGAAGGAAGATCGGGTTTAGAAGCATGTGCTTGGAATCAATTCGATGGCAGTGAGTTTGGTTTGGTTAACTCAGGAGAGTGAAGGCTAAGCGCATCATTGACTGACACTGGGGAGAGTAGGTGAGACTGAACAGGAAGAGGGAGTTCAGGAGGGATTCGAGCAAAGCCTATATTTAGGAGACACGTGAAAGAGGCAGAATGGGGAATGCCAGACATAACTCAGAGAACTGGCAGGAAAACCAGAAGACCATAGCTATGGTGTCATAGGTGCCCAAGAGAGAGTTCAAGAAATGATCAGTACTCCTAACAGTCATTGCTGCCATTTGTTTGTTATCCCAGACGTGGGGCCAAGAGTCTTACATACGTTCATTTCTCCGAATTTGCATAGCAGTTCCACGAGGGGGGTTCTAACATTGGTAATGTCCAGAGAAGGGACTGAGGAAGAAAGGTGAAGCTTTCTACCCTCACGAAGAGATGCGGTCTCTGAAACCCATAGGGACAGTTCTACCCTGTCCTGTAGGGTCATTGTGAGTTGGAATTGAGAGTGAGTGAAATAAGGGATGGAGGCTCACAGCATGGGGCATGTGGAGAGGTGATGTGGGACAGAAATATGGGCTTTGGAGTAAGACCGATTGTGTCTGGGTTTGTACTTAGCTGTGTGGCTTGTTATCAATTCCAACCCATGGTGGCCCAGCATGTGTAAGAGTAGAATGCGCTCACAAAGTTTTCTTTCTTTTTTTTCTTTAATGAGATACTTCCTTTCCCCCATTTAAAGTGGATTGATTTTGTCACTGTTGAGAAAATCCATGGCAAAAATATGCTGATGTAATCATTTTTGCACATGGAATTTAGTGACATTGGTTACATTCTTGAAGTTGTATGACCATTCTTACCCCCCTTTTCTTGTTGTTCCTCACTCATTACCCCCTACAGTCTCCATCTAATCTTTCTAGTTGCTTTTGTCAAAAAAGAATAATGCTCATGGAAGACCATTTTTATCAGTTAAACCAAAACATCGTTCAGTTTTAAGACAAGTTTAGGGGATATTTCTGGTTTAAGGTTTAAAGATCATCTCAGGGCAATGATTTCAGGAATTTGTCATTCCCCCCTGGCTCCAGGAAGTCTAGACCATGGGAATTTAAAGTTTTGCTCTACATTTCCACCTTTGGATCAGGAGTTATCTATGGATTCTGATCTCCATATGCAGTGATGTTAGTCAGGCACATCCAGTACTTCTAGTTTCATGGCAAAGGAGGAAGTTGTTCATGGTGACAACTAGTGACATGTTCCATTTCCTCTTTTCTGTTCTTGCCTCTCCCTCTCCTCCTTCAGGTGAATGGAGACCAACTCTTGTCCCTTGGGTGGCTGCTTGCAAACTTAAAAAAATCCCTGACACTGTGCAGCTGGGTATATCATGAGACTGTTACCCTGAACATTCCAACCAAGGCACCAATTCCCATTTAGTACATTGTACATAAGCAGTCACAGCAGCTGCTTTTGTTGTCGCCTTTGTTGTAAATATATCAATCACACGATTTTGTCAATTCCACTTTTTACTGGTATACAAACTATTGTCAGCCATTACAATAAAGGACAGTGTAATCCCACTCTTAATCAATACGATTTGTATGTAGTGATTAACCCTTCGTTAAACATTATTAAACCTTGGTCTCTATAAATATGTCTTTTTATAAGGTAGGTCACACAATAGTTGTCATTTGTGATAGATTCATTTCCCTAAGCTTAGTGTCTTCAAGCTTTATTCGTATTGTACGATATATCAAGACTTCAATTCTCCTACTGGCTGAGTAGTATCCCATTGCTTGTATGGACCATATTTTGTTTACTGATCTTCATCTGCTAGTGGTTTCTTTGGCTATTGTGAATAGTGCTGCACTGAACATTGGTGTACACATCTCTTTTTGAGTTTCTGTTTCAAGTCTTTGGGGTATATACCTAAAATGGCTGGGTTGTAGAGTAGTTATGTGCTTATGTGGAACTTGCAGGTGAATCTAGAAGCAGTTATGAGAACAGAACCATGGAATACTGCATGGCTTAAAATCAAGAAAGTTGTGTGTCAAGGTTATATCCTCTCACCATACTGATGAAAGCTGTCTGCAGAGTAAATAATCAGAGAAGCTGGGTCTATGAAGAAAAATTAGGCATCAGGATTGGAGGAAGGCTTTTTAACAACCTACGACATGCACATGACACAACCTTGCTTGCTGAACGTGAGGAAGACTTGAGTCACTTGCTTATGAAGATCAAGGATGGCAGCCTTCAGTATGGATTATGACCCAATGTAACGAAGACCAACAGTCTCACAACTAGACCAACAGGAAACATCATGATAGAGAAAAGATGGAACTTGTTAGGGATTTCATCTTGTTTAGATCCACAATCAATGCTCATGGGAGCAGCAGTCAAGAGATCAAAAGACATGTTGCATTGGTAAGTCTGCTGCATAGGAACTCTTTAAAATGTTGAGAAGCCGGGCTGTTACTTTGAGGACTAAGGTGAGCCCTGGCCCAAGCTGTGGCATTTTCAATTGCCTCTTATTCCTGTGAGAGTTTGACATTGAATAAGGAAGCCCCAAGAAGAATTGATATGTCTGGATTATGTGCTGGAGAAGAATTTTGAAAGTATCAGTCACTATTAAAAGGACAAACAAATCTGTTTTGGAAGAAGTACTGCCAGTGCTTCTTGGAGGCAAGGCTGGCAAGACTTCACCTACATACGTTGGCCATGTTGTCAGGAGAGACCAGTCCCTGGTGGAGGGGCAGAGAAAAAGAGGAAGGCCCTGGACAGGATGGATTGACATAGTGGCTGCAACAATGGGCTCAGGCATTGAGACAATTTTGAGGATGATGCAAGGCTGGGCAGTGTTTTGTTCTGTTGTGTGTAGGGTCACTATGGGTCGGAACTGACTGGATGGGACCTAACAACAGCAGTAGAATAGTTATATTTTTAGTTTTTAATGAATCATCACATTGTTTCCCACAGCAGTTCTACCATTTCTCACTCCCATCAGCAAGAAATTAGGTTTCCAGTTTTAACACTTCCTCAACATTTGTTATTTTCTATTTGTGTGTGTGTGTGTGTGTTGGTTTTTTGTATTTATCGCAGCCATGCTCGTAGGAATGTATTGGTATCTTATCATGGTTTTGATTTGCATCTCTGATGGCTAATGATGCTGAGCATCTTCACAACATTTGGTGGCTATCTGACTGTCTTTAGTGACATGTCCATTTCTGTCCTTTGCCCATTGGATGATTAGGTTGTCTTTATATATTTATTAATTATTAGATTCTTATTTGGTATATGTTTTCCAAGGTATTCTCCCAGTTGGGAGCTTGTCTTTTCACTTTTTCATTTTGTTTTGTTTTTGGTAAAATCTTTTGATGACCAGGCATTTTAAATAATTATGTGGTCCTATTTATTTATTTTGTCCTTTTCCGTTTCTGCTTTTGTTTTAAAATAGACAATCCATTGTTGAAAGGGACTGTTGCCTTTGCTTATTCTTCTAAGGATTTTTATGGTTTCAGTTTGCACATGTAGTTCCTTAATTCATTTGGAACTTGTTTTTGTGTATAGTTTGAAGCAAGGACCCTGTTTCATTTTTCTGCATGTAGAAATCCAATTTTCCCAACAACATTTACTGAAGAAACTCCTCGATTCACCATCGAATGGACCTAGCACTATTGTGAAAAATCAGTAGACCAGAGATGTGTGGGTTTATTTCTGGGCTGTCAAATTAATCTATTGTCTTATACGTGTATGTTGTTATGCCAGTGCCAGTTGTTTACATTGTTGTCGCTGTACAATATTTTAAAGTCAGGAAGTGAGTTCTCCTACACCATTAATCTTTTTCAGCATTGACTTAGCTATTTAGTACATCTTTCCTTTCTATGTAAAGTTGAAGGGTTTCTTTCTATTTCTACAAAGAAGGCTGATAGGGATTGCATTACATTTATAGATTGCTTTGGGTTGTATTGATATCTTAACAATACTAAGTCTTTCAATCCATAAACAAGAACCTATTTTCATTAGTTAATTCTTGAATCTTTCAGCAGTGTTTTATAATTTTCACTGTCTAACTCCTTCACATCCCTGCTTAGATTTACTCCTAGGTACTTTATTCTCTTAGATGCTATGCAAATGGAATGATTTCCCTATCTGTTTTCTCATTGTGTTTAGAAACTCTGCAATTTTGCTAAATTTCCCTAGAAGTCTCTAGAAGAAAAACATTGCTAGATGTTTTCTCATGGACTCTGGGATTGTCTATATTTAGGACCACATTGCCCAAGAATTCAGATAATTTTACTTCTTTTTTTTCAACCTCATAACTTTTTAATATGTATTGGTGTGACAACAGAATCTTTAGCCTTCTTCTCCCCCCCTTCTTCTTCTTGTCTTTTATTCTTCCCTGTCTTCTTTTTAAAAATAACTTTATTGGGGGCTCTTACAGCTCTTATAAGATTCCATTTAGCTATTGTATCCAGCATATTTGTACATATGTTGCCACCGTCATTTCCACAACATTTTCTACTTGAGCCGTTGGTATGAGCGCCTCATATTTTCAGTCTTGTCCAGTTGAATGCCCTTTATTTGTTTTTCATGCTTTATTGCTCTGGTTAGCACTTCTAATACAAGGTTGAGTGGGCACATTGCCTTGGTTTTGATTACAGGGGAATGTGACTCGTCTTTCTCTATGAAATATAATGTTACTGTTAGCTTTTCCTGTGTGCCCTGAATCACATGGAGAACGTTCTCTTCTGTTTCATTCTTCTTTATGGTTTTGATCAAAATCCACTCTTCTGATATTAAGATCGCCACTCCAGCTTTTCTTTGCTTATTTGCATAGAAAAATTTTTTTTCACCTTTTCATTTTCAACCCGTTGTGGTCTTGGGTTTTATGTTTGTCACTTGTAAACAATATATCATTAGCTCGTATTTTTATGTTTATCTGCAACTCTGTTTCCATACAGACCTGGACCATTTACCTTCATTGTCTATTAACATTCACACTTATTAGTGATAAGAAACAACTTGCTCCTCCACTTTGTTATTTTTTTTAATGTGTCTTAAATCTCTTTCTTTGTGCTTGAGCACTGCTTACTTTTGTGTTTTGTTTGTTTATTGTAGTGATCTTTTTATGGTTTACTACTGGTTTCTTTTTGTATGGTTTTTAGATCTTTTTGTGGTTACCATTAATATTACGTTTAAGAGCTTGTATTTATCATATTCTAGGGCGGATTGTACCAATTTAACTTAAAAAATATATGAGGAATTCTATATTCATACCATTTCTTTCCCTTGTGTTTTGTCATCACTAGTTATGCATTCATATTTCATGTGGCTTGTAGCAATTTTTTCCTTGCCTTTTATATGTTTGTTATTTTAAAAAACGACAAAATGTGTAGAGTTATCAAGCATGAACACCTTATTACTGACCTTTATACTTGTTCAGACATTCCTCTTTACTGGGGATTTTTCTTTTTATTTATTGCTTTGAATTACTTTTTAGTGCCATTTCCTTTCCATTTACAAAACACCCATTAGTATTTTGTGTGTGTGTGTGTGTGTGTGTGTGTGTGTGTAACTGATCTGGTGGATATGAATGGTCTCAGCTTCTGTTTTTCTGGGAATGTTTTGATTTCACCCTCACTGTCGAAGGGTAGTTTCACTGGGTATAGTATTAGTGGTTCCTAGTTCTTTTCTTTCACCCCTTTAAATATATCATTCCATATACAATATAGCCTATGTAGCCAATGTATCCTTCTGGCCTCCCATACTTTTTAGCACAATTGGCACTTCATCTTATTGGCGATCGTTTGTATGCGACTTTTTGCTTCTCTCTCACTGCCTGTAGGATTCTTCTGTATAGGTTTTGAGAGCCTACGTGTGCTGTATCTTGGTGTCCACCTCTTCATCCTGCTGGGTGTTCCTTGAGCTTCTTGGATTTATATAGGTCCATGCCCTTCATTAGGTTGGGGACTTTCTGTCATTGTTTAATTATTCTTTCTATCCCTTCATCTCATCTCCTTTTGAAATTCCTTTGACACATCTGTTACACCTTTTGTTGTCCCATAATTTCATGAAACCATGCAGCCTTCTAGAGCCTCTCTTGCTGCTCTTCGGCACCTGTGCCTTTAACTGTCTTATCCCCTAGTTTGCAGATTCTTTCTTTTGCTCGAGTAAAGACCTTGATGAGTGTGCCTGTTGCATTTCTCATGTCCGTTATCGTCCTGACAACTAGTTTCTTTCTTTTAGATCGTGTTCTTTCCTTGCATTATTTCCCTTATTTCTTTTAGCTCTTTGCGTTTTCCCTCAGTTCTTTAGTTATGTTTAATGTTTTTGTATTGCAGTCTTTTTTTTTTTTTATGATTGTTCAAGTTGATATAATGGTTAGTCTCACTGAGGAGAGAACACCGGAATAGGTTAGACTTTTTTGCTGTAGCAAGCACAAATTGTGACAGACAGTTTTGATCATCTGCCACAGCGTGTTACTTGCATGTATTGCAGTCTTTTTATTCCTCTTCATTATATGGCCCTCCCTAGATGTGCTTTCCCTCCCTTTGTCATGTCTGTTGGGGTGCTTCTCTCTTTGCTGTGTGTCTAGTGATTTTGTTTGTTGAGGCATTGAAATTTTCAAGGGTGTTTACTTTCTCAGTAATCTTCAATACTTAATGTTTTTGTCTGCGCTAATATTTGCAAGAAACTATTAGGCGGGCAGAGCCTTTGGCTTTTGCCTACCATTTTCTCTCCCTCTCTGTGATACCTTGTTCTCCTCTCATTTACCTGTGACTTGAGAATGCTGAATCTCATTTCCCAATTCTTTATCTCTCCCAAACCACCAAAGAACACACTATGATCAGTCTGTCCACCTGTGGTGACCACCACTCAGGTGCGGTTTCA
Organism: Echinops telfairi; assembly: GCF_000313985.2. Classification (NCBI taxonomy): domain Eukaryota; kingdom Metazoa; phylum Chordata; class Mammalia; order Afrosoricida; family Tenrecidae; genus Echinops; species Echinops telfairi. Next base: position 39,573,434 of record NW_022103908.1, read on the forward strand.
AGCACGAACACACCTATCCAGCAGGGGGTGCAGTCCCCTCCATTGTTACTTCATTCTCGTTGGTTCTGAAATTGTGTTTTCAGTTGGAAAACTCACAGTGAGAGAACTCTCTTTGAAGCTGGGTGTTGCCCTTTGGTTTTGCCCAGGTTTCCTTCCGAGTGCTGTGGGGCCACTCATCTTTGAGCTGGCAGTCAGGGCAAGAACAGGCCGTCTGTCCTCCACTTCAGAAGGAGGAAGGGCTGGCCCACCCCAAAAGGACTTCTTGACTAAGTCTTGTTGGTTTCAGAGCCTCAGAGGTCTGGTGGTGGACCTCTTAGTCTCCACTTAGATGACCCATCTCCTGACTCGACTGTAGAATATCTTCCAGAGGAGTGAGTTCATATCTGTTTAGCAGCCAGGGCTTCTGGTTGTGGGGAAGAATATCCACGCTCTGAACATACTCTCAGGGAGGTCTACCTACTGCTTTCAGAGTCTACCTTATAGTATACTCATTGTATACCCATAGTATACGGATTGTCACCTGCACTCAAGGCTGCTGTTGTCTAACACACAACAACCTCATCCTTCCTCAATGCCAACTATAAGGGGTGGGGTAGAGAGACCCAAAAAGATCCCCAAGGAGTTCTCTCTTGCTGGCTTCATAGGTGCTCCTATGAAGGTGCTCCTGCACTGTGGAGCACTGAGAAGACAGACTGACTGTGGGAGCATACTCCACTGTAAGGGCCTTCTAAAGCAATTCAAAGAGGGCTTATAGATAACAGTGTCCAGATGGGGAAGGAGCTGTCATGCTCCAAACAGACCTCCATGGAGGTCGACCTTGCTGCTATCAGAGCCCTCTCTGTAGTGTGTGGGCTGTGGGCACAGCCTCCACTAAAGATGCCCACTTCTCAGAACACAGATGCCTCAGTCAGCAGTCCTCAGCCCCCACTAGAATGAGGAGCCAACAGGCCTGCGCTGACTCCTTGGGAGCTCTTCCCTGTTGGTTTCAGAGATCTGAGTTTCGGAGGCACTGGGAGGCTAGGGAGCATTCACTAAGGGAATAAGTGCCATTGCGTGGGTTTTCTGTAGCAATGTGAAGTAGGTGTGTAGCTGACAGTGTCTTGGGTAGGGAAGGTGCTAGTTCAGTACAAATGGACCCCCAAGAAGGTCTGTCTTATTTTTTAGACCCCTCCCCACCTTCTTGGAGTCTGTTGACTGTGGGTGTATGCTCCATCTAAGATATGTGCTTCCTAGTATTCAGCTATGCATGGCCGAAACAATGAGCTCAAGCCTATGGACAACAGTGAGGACAATGCTGGACCAGGTAGTGTTTCATTGTGCTGTGCACAGGGTAGCCTTGGTGGCACCCAACAATGACAACAACAACAACATGCAGCCACCTCTGTGAGTTGTCCTCAGTGCCAACCAAGAGGGGGAGCAGGCAGACCCAAACGGAACCCTCAGGAGGTCTGTTCTGTTGGTTTTCAAGGTCTGAGCTGTGGGGTGCACAGTGGGGCAGGTAGAGCAGAGGTGAGTCCATCACAAGGCCCTTATGTACTAATTTCCACTGGGCTTGCAGATGTCAGTGTCCCGGGGACCAGGTGTTGACACACTTTAAATGGACTCCTGGGGAAGTCTGCCTCGTTGGCTTTAGAGCAGATGCTTGGGGTCCTGTCTCCTTGTGTAGGCATGGGTGCAGTGTCTGGGATCACGGTCTTAGTTCACAGCAGCCAGCAACCCGAGTGGTTCGAGGAAGGGAAGAGACAGTGGAGGAAGTGATTTTCCTGCTGTTGAGACTTGCTGATGTGCTCCTTCTTACCTGTCTGTAGTTCCCACAGGCTTTCCTCTGCGCCTCATTTCAGATTCTCTCAAAGCTGAGAGCCATTTCCTCATATTTCCTGTTGTCTTGTGGGGGGAGGGTTGAACAATGGTTTGTTTTAACGCTAGTATCTCCCCAGAATTCCTCCCTGGGATTTTCCATGGCTGATTTGTCAGACACAGATGGCCAGGCCTTTCTTCTGAGGCATCTCTTGGTGAACTAGAGCTTCCAACCTTTCAGTTTAGCCATGTGTTAACCATTTGCACCACCCAGGAGCTCTGTGTGGCCTTGAACCAATTACTGAAGGTGTTCTGCCTCTTCTACAAGCCAAAGGTAATGACCAGTCTACTGAGGACATTGGGGAGACCTGAGGAGCTATTGCATTTGTGCCAATGAAACCCTGCGGGATTCTTGCCTGGCTTAGGTCATTTCCCAATATCACCAAGCTGGTAAGTGACAGACCTTAAAGATTAGAACCTGGGTCTGCATGGTATCATAGCTTGTGCCTCTGTCTTTGGCCGTGGGCAGTCCTGTGGATTTGTGTAACAGCATTTGAAAGGCAGGAGGAACCTGAGCAAGTCTGAGTCCAGAGGGGGAAAGAGGAAGTGGAGAGGGAGCGATTAATGGTGCCAGAGAGAAGGAGGATGATGGATGGGAAGGTCACAGGGAGACATGATGACATGACAATAAAGCACAGGTGGAGAGGTGACCCTTGAAACCAAGGCGGATATTTCTTCTTCAGAGACAGGCCGTATGGAAAGTCTGAAGAGAGGAGGAGACCCAGAGGCGGTTTTCAGCCAGGGCAGGAAAGTGGTTGAGGCTGTTCCAGCAGATGGTTTCTGTTCTCTCAGGAATGCCGGGGGGTGGGGGTGGGGGGTCGGAGGAAGGAGACCGTGGGTGAGGAGGGGGATTTAGGTGGAGGCGGCTGTGGCTCTACCACCACTGAAGGTGACAGAATGGAGAGGAAAGCATGAGGAAGGAAGGAGGGGCGTGTGGAGAGCCACGAAGACCTTGGTCTTGAATGATATGCCTTAGCCTAGGTTGTTTTGTGACCGCTCAGGGTCATGTGCTGAGGGGGTGTGCTCGTGGAGGCAGTGTTTGGGGAGTGGTGTGGTCGGGTTAACCCAGATCAAGGAATCCATTGGTTAGATGGAAGAAGGACAAGGGTGGAGCCTGGCAGCGAGATGATGAGATGATGGCTGTGGGAGTCCAGGTGTCGTGGGAAGGTGTGAATACAAGGAGTGGGGGAGGAGAGGAGGAGAATGTCAGAGGAGGGAGACTGTGGTCAGAGGGAAAATTCCCCCCTTCCTCCCGGTGGTTGTTGTTGACTCTGACTCACCGTGACCCTGTGTGATAGAGGAGAACTGGCATCTCTGCAGAGGAGCCTGGTGGCACAGTGGATTCAGCCTTGCGCTACTAACTGAGAGATCAGTGGTCTTAATCCTTCAGGTGTTCTACAGAGAACTTTGAGACCGTCTACTTCGGTCAAGATTTACCAGTGTGAAAACCCTTTGGGATGCAATTTTACTCTGTCCTCTAGGCTCACTGAGCTGAATCCGACGCAATGGCAATGAGTCGTGTTTTTTCAATCTTTATGGAAGCAGACGGCCAAGTCTTTCTCTCTCAGAACCCAGGGCCATGAAGTGGGTGTGGACTTTGGGATATCAGCAGGACACTTGACCATCGTACCACCCACGGGTGACTTCAAAAAACCCAAACTCACTGCCTGGGAGTCCATTCTGACTTATCATGGCCCTGTATAGGGTTTCCGAGGCTGTATGGAAGCAGCTTATGGGAGCAGAAAACCACAACTTTCTCCCTTGGAATGGCTGGCGAGTTTGAACTGCTGACCTTGCGGTCCAATGCTTCATTCCTGGCAGCCCCACCAAGACTCCTTATTGAGTGACTAGGAACTTCTAATAAATCAACAGCAACCCTGCTCCTCTGTCAGTTTGTTGGGCTGTGGTAGCTTGCATGTGGCTGTGATGCTGGAAGGTATGCCGCCAATATTTCAAATATCACCAGCATCACTCATGGTGGAAGGTCTCAGCAGACCTTCCAGACTAAGGACAGGCTAGGAAGAAAGGGGAGGCTGTCTACTTTGAGAGGTGAGCCATTGAAAACCCCATGAAGGCCAGCAGAACCCTGTCTGATACAGTGCTAATAGATGAGCCCCCCACAAACTCGGTCTGGGGAAGGCAGAGTGCAGTTGACGTCATTGTGCAGTTGACGTCATTGTGCAGTTGACGGACGTCATTGACAGGAATGCAGTTGACGTCAGAGTGCAGTTGACGTCATTGTGCAGTTGACGGACGTCATTGACAGGAGTGCAGTTGACGTCATTGACAGGAGTGCAGTTGACGTCAGCGTGCAGTTGATGTCATTGACAAGAACGAAAGCAAAGCTTTCAGGATTTTCGTTTGCTGATGGGGCCCAAGTCCAGACGAGAACAGCTGCATGCATTCCTGAAGGACAGGAACATGGAATGTGGAAAATATGAATCTAGGGAAATTGGAAGTCCTCAAAAATGAAATGGAATGCATAAGCATTGATGACCTAGGCACTAAGGATCTGAACTAGACTGGTATGGATTCGTAGGTATTTTCAACCGAGGGTTATGAACTTATATCTCACGATTTTGTTGCTCAAATTTTCAGCTCTGGCCACTGGGAGTGCTTTCAGTTGGTTTCTGTGTCCCATCATTGTGTGTGTGTGTGTGTGTGTGTGTGTGTGTGTGTGTGTGTGTGTATGAGAGAGAGAATGTGGGTGCACATGTTCATCCTTTCTTCCTCTTGGGCATTGTGTTAGGGTTCTCTAGAGAAACAAAACCAGGACACTTATAATTTTATAGATAGATAGATACAACATAAGAAATAAACATCTAATTAGTCCACAGAGGAGTACAAATGGCTCTGTTCAACTCACTTCCATGAGACAGTTAATACACTGGCAGTTCCTTCAATTCATGAGGGCTGCTGGTTGTAAGTCAAGGAAGCAGACAACTGAGTCTTCTCTGGAGCAATACAGGCAGTCTGGCCATAGGCAGCAAACAGCAGGGCAGGTCACCAACAGCCAGATGACAGAGTCTGACAGTCCCCAGCTCAAGTGATGTATCCACCAGCAGTGTGGAGAAACAGGTCTCAAAGGAACCTCAAACTGTAGTGACACAGTCCACGGGTTCGGTGTCCCACATAGTGTAGCTCACAAAGTGAGGCAGAGAACTAGCTAAGGTAGTTGCACACTGGTCCGATCATCAGAGGGCAAGGGACAGAAAGGAAAGGCTCACTGAGCCCCTTATCTCTTTGCCCTTCAATTAAACTGCAACTTTAATAACTCCACATGTGTTTATTGGCCAGGCTGGCACAGTAAGCCTACCTATCACAGGCATGTTAAGTGTATTTTCCCACTTTAGCCCTAGAACCAGCCATTTCTCCAAATGTTCCTTGGTTCCTCTTATTGGAGAATGGCTTTAGGTTAGAAACAAGGATCAGGGTGCTAGGTATGCTCATTGCTACTGGTGCATTGTTGCTCCTTGGCTTTGCTATTAGAGCAAGTGAATGAATGTGTGTGTGTGTGTGATAAATTGCATATGTGCACATACCTATACATTTGTACTCATCTGTATCAATAATAAGCTAAAACCATAGTGCTGTCACAACACGAATCCATCACTATATGGGTTAGTGTTGCTTCTGTGCTTGTCTGTAGCCTCCTGTTTCAACAGTGAGAACCCTAGCTTCATTCATTTGCCATCCTGTCACTTAATTGTTCACTTCTGGTATGGATGGAAAACTGTTTCAGAATTGTTAAGCTTTGGACCCATGGGCAATGCCCACTTGGGTACATTGCTTACATGTAGTTCATTTGCCTTTTGTCCTACCATCTCCACTCCCCTCCAAGTCACTTAGTTTTATACCCATGTCCCCCCAGTGAGTTTGTTTTGTCATTGACAATACAGCTAGATTCTTTTGTCACAATCTGCATTCCATTTCTAAATTCATTCCCCTGACCTTTTATATGTTTTTAAGAATAAAGTTGCCTACATTAGGTTTCAATCCTGGGACTGTACTTTTCTGTGGATTTTGACGAAAGCACAGCTTCATGTATCTGCCACGACAGTGGAATAGCTTCATTGCTCTAAACATTCTCTTGTGGTCCACTTATTTAATCCTGCCCTTGGAACCTTTGGCAGCTGCTGTTCTGCTTACTAAAGAGGAAAGAGTAGAAGAAGGGGATTCCCTAATCCTATATATGAACTCTGGACAAGCCTCAGTCTGACCACAAAACCAAGATGTGTAGGGCAAACTCAAAGGTTTAAAGAAGTGAACTACAGTTTGACAGCAATGGGAGTATGCTAGATTAATTTCCTGCTAAAACAAGTCTTTAATCCTCCCCACCCCAAGATGAGTGTAGTGTAATATAGAGTATGCAGAACACACAAGTCACAATATCCAGAATATAATCCAAGTTTCCTCAAAACACACAATTCATGATATCCAGGATATAATCCAAGTTTACTCAGTTTATGAAGACTGAGGAAAATGTGACTTATCCCCAAGAGGAAATTGTCAATTTAACCAATTCCTACTATAAGATGAGTAGACTTATCAGATGAGAGCTTTAATGCAGATATTATAACTTTGTTCCAGCAGGCTAAGGAAAATATGAGCTCACGAATGAAATAATGTGTTAGTCTGGGTAGACCAGAGAAACAAATTCATAGACACTCATATGTGTACAAGAAAGAGCTTTATATAAAAGAGTAAGTGTATATTAAGAAAACATTGCAGTCCAGTCCAGATCAAGCCCGTAAGTCCGATATTAGCCCATATGTCAGATACCAGCCTATAAATTCCTCTTCAGACTCACGCAACACGTACAATGGTGCCAAATGCAGGAAGATCACAGGCCAGTGGGTGGAAAGTCTTGTGGGTCCAGTGGTGGTGGAAGCATCTCAGCACTGGTGTGGGTCTCCATGTGGCTCCTCCAGCTCTATTTTGCTGACTTGTTTCTCTAGTATCCCACTCCTGATCCCATAATGTGTTAGTCCAGGCTGACTAGAGAAACAAATTCACAGACACTCATATGTGTGTAAGAGAAAACTTTATATCAAAGAGAAATTGTACATTAAGAAATGATCCCAGCCCACTCCAGATCAAATCCTTAAGTCTGATGTTACCCCATATGTAGATATTAGTCCATAATTTCCTTTTTTAGACTCTCTCTGCTTCATCTTCCTGCTGAGAAGCCACATCGAGCTACACTGATGCAGCCAGAGCACTGGAACTGGAGGAGCCACATGGAGATCCACGCCAGCTCTGAGATGCTTCCACCACCACTGGATCCACAAGACTTCCCACCCACTGGCCTGTGATCTTCCTGGACTGGCATCATTGCATGGCTGCGTGAATCTAAAGAGGAATTTATAGGCTGGTATCAGACATATGGGCTAATATCAGACTTATGGATTTGATCTGGACTGGGTTGCAATGTTTTCTGAATGTACAATTGCTCTTTGATATACAATTCTCTCTTACATACATATGAGTGTCTATGAATTTGTTTCTCTAGTCAACCTGGACTAACACAGTAACCGTCAGCATAGAGATAGAAGATGCAAACGTTGATGATGGAATTGGAACCCTGTGCTTCACATCCATTACGGGGGCAGCTTCCACACAGAGAGAAGCAGTAACAGTAACAACTTTGCTGGGGGAGACTATGCATCTCTAGCAAGGCAACCACCATATTGGTATTAGACACATATCAGATGGAAGTGCAAAAGCATCCAAGCACGTGTTGATGTTTTGGGGATGTTGGCATGCTGTTTTCTCTTTTAATGTATATATTTCTCTTTAAACAGTGACTTGGTGTATAGGTTGCCCTCTGATTTCATCTGATTGCTGGTAAAGCTTGACTCACCATTGAGTGGTCTGAACAGATGCAGCTCCCTCAACACGGTGAGGAAGCAGCATGTATTCTTGGCTGCTGCAGCTGCCCAGGTCTCGGAGGGCCCTCTGACAGGGTGCTGCCAGCTTCCCGAGTCGAGGCGGAGACTCAGGCCTTGGGGGAGTGCACGTGCACAGACCATTGCGTAACCACATTAAAGGCACGAACTGAAAGAAATACAAAAACCTAGAACTTCAACACTTTTTTTATTGAGCTCCCCCTATGAGCCTGACACCAGACTAGGCATGGCCAGAGAAGAGGAGCACCCACCGTCAGTGAGCTTGCATGTGAAGGACTAGTCACAGAATCTACCTTTGGCATGCAGAAGGAGCCAGAAGAGGGGCTGATGGGAGCCCAGGTGGGCGCCACGGTGGCTGTCTAGGGGCTAGGATGCCTGAAGGTGTTCATAGCAGAAATAGGAGTTTGAAAGGCAAAGGAGAGGCAAGGGCATTGCAGGTAGTAGGAATGGGTTGTGAAAGGGATGGGACAGTGCTTTCTGTTTGGGAATCGGAAGTAAACTGGCCCTGCTGCAGCAGAGCGGTGGTTGGCATGGGCAGGCGAAGTGGTCCAAGAATCTTCTAGGCTTCATCAAGGCCACTGGGAGTCTCAGCAAAGTTTTCCAGAGGATGCAGTGTGACCGACTCTCGGGTGTCGACTAGAGACAGCACCACTCTCGAGAGGGCAGTGGTGGGGTCATGGGGATGCCAACGCCTGGCTGCCTCAGGTGGTGACATTGACCGACCCTAGAGAGCAGTTGGGTGGGTGAGTGGAGAATGAAGGGGAGTCACATGTTTTACTTTTTCACGTGCTTTAACCTCAGCGGGGAAAGGCTTATCGTAAAATGTGTTCCGTTTCATGTTGTATCCTAAGCGTGCTGTATGCACCCATTGATTGCAATTTTTCATGGCTGCAGGGTATTGAGTTGAAGTGTGTCGGTCCAATCCATGTATGGTGCACATGGTTAATGGGCTTGGCTACCCACCATAAGGTTGGAGATTTATGTCTACCCAGAGGCACCTTGAAAGAACGTCCTAGCCATTTATTTTTTAAAAATTCTCTATGGAGCACAGGTGTACTCTGACTTGTGTGTGGGGGAGGGGCGGGGGGGGCATGCATCAGAATCTATGACAGCAATATTCCCATTTGTGGTAGGTAACTGCCTTGGAGCTCTGGTGTCATCGTGGTTGTACATTTGGGCTTGGATCCTCATGGTCTGCTGTTCGAAACCATCGACTGCTCCTAGGGCACAGCCGGCGCTCTCTACTCCTGCTAACAGTCTTGGAAACTCGTGGGGGCGGTTCTGCCCTGTCCTGTGGAGTCACTAGGAGCCGGCATGGCCCCCGTGGCAGTAGTTTGGAGTAGGTAACTACAGTATTTCAGGCTTTCTCTGTAAACATAGGACTGTGGTTGGCCTAGTTAGACATGCTCTCTTGTTAGAGAATTTCCTTCTGAAGAATCTGCACTGTTGGCCTTGTGCTGGCTCCTTGATGGTTTCGTTGACTGGCTTTCCTGGAGGGCTGGGTTTTGATTACATTGCAGTACATGCATGACATCCTTCCTCGATGGCCTGGCTGGTCTTTTTGAACCAAATCCTCGTCAGTATCAATAGAGACTGACAGACACCGAATGCCATGTTGTGCTTCAGACCCTGTGCTGAGCGCTGCGCAGGCATCCTTTCGTCAGCCTTCCATGAATATGCGAGGGAGGAGCCACGGTGAACCCCAAGTTTGAGCAAGGGAAACGCAGACCTGGAGAAATTGAGTCATTGCCCAAGGCCACCTGACTAGGAAATGGTAGAGCTGGTCTCGGGGTTCAGGTAGATTCTTAGAGGAGCCCTTAGATCCATAACCACCAGCCTGCACTGACTCATGGCTGAAACTGATGTTTTGAGTTTTACTAAGATTGATGACTTTCTCATATTATTGGTAGTTGTTTTTCCCGGGTTAGTGGATTTCCCTTCACAGGTTTACACTTGCTGAACACTTCACTTCCACATTCACCCTGCTGAAGAGTGTTGGTGGCTTGTAGCCCCAGCAATATCCACTCCAGGGGTGGGTTTGGTTCCCTAGGTCTTTGGGGGTGAAGGTGGCACTTGGTGCTGGTCTCCACACCTCACTGATGGCTGTGGGATGTGGGGGTGAACTGGGCACCCCTGAGCCCCATCACTTGTATTGGCTTCCTCCTTAGGGAGTTGGTTCTTTGGGAAGAGATGGCACGTGGGGATTGGTCTTGGAATTCTTCTGAAAACTCAGAATGTTTTTTTGTGCCTTGATGAGGTGGTGACCAGCCAGGGTGGTGCCTGTGAATTAGTGTCGTGGGAAGTTGGCCATTTTTTCTCTGTTTACAGTGATCACTTGGTCATACTTTAGAAGACTCTCTTTGTGTCCTTGCCCCTTCCTGAGAACCTGGTCTAAGATAAACAGAGAGTAAACAGGGGCTCTTTACTGTTTCTTCTGGGTGCGTGTGTGCAGGTAGATGCATGATTTTAGACACATCTACTTCTCTCATCAGTCTGAAGTTAGCACCTTTTTGTAAATGAATTTTTAATTGTGAAATGGATGGGGAGCATAAGGTTTGCATTTCAGACCACCAACTCTGCATTTCAATAGTTCAAACCCCCATCAACACCCACCACCACCCGCATTTTATCCCACCCCATCCGTGATTTCTCTTCTGTCACTTATGACTCTCCATCCTCCCTTTGACCAAGTCCATACCTGTCAACCTTCTAGTCCATTGTATCATCTTTCCATCCTCCCTTGGGACGCTCCAAAGCCTGTTCCCTTTGGTATGCAAGTTTATATCTTGGTTTATACCCTTATGGTAGTGGTCTCATATGATATTTGTCCTTTTGTGACTGACTCCCTTCACTCAGCATCATGATCTCCAGGGCTAGCCATGAGGTGCTTTGTGGGTTCAGAATGTTCTTTTTTCAAATGATGTGTACTATTCCATTGCGCCTGACCCAAGCCATGGTATTTTCAATCAGCTGATATGCATGTGAAAGTTGGGCATTGAATAAGGAAGCGTGAAGCAGAGTGGATGTGTTTGAAGTATGGTGCTGGCAAAGAATATTCAAAGTGCCATGGACTGACAAAAGAGCAAAGAAAGCGGTCTTGGAAGAAGTACTACTAGAGTGCTCCTTGAGGGTCAGGATGGCCAAATTTTGTCTCACCTACTTTGGACATTTTGTCAGAAGACACCAGTCCCCGGAGAAGGACATCATGCTCGGTAAAGCGGAAAGCCCTCGACAAGGTGGACGACAAGGTGGACGGACACAGTGGCTGCCACAATGGGCTCTAGCACAAGAACAAGCACGAGGATGCCCAGGACCAGGCAGTGTTTCCTTCGGTTGAACGCAGGGTTGCTATGCGTCAGAACTGACTCATCGGCACCTAGCAACAACAGTAGTATTCCATTGTGCGTATGTGACAAATTTGTCTTTACTCATTTTCTTGTGGAAGAACGGATGGGCATTTGGGCTGTTTCCACCTTCTTGCTACTGGGGACAGTGCTGTGATGAACTGGGCAGGGTATGTCTGCTCATGCTATGGCCCTTCCTTCTGTAGGGTATCTACCCAGCACAAGTATGCTTGGGTTATATGGACTCCCTATGCCCAGTTGTTTGAAGTAGCGCCATAGCGCTTTCCACAGTGGTCGTACATATTTACAGACTCACCAACAGTGTATTAGAAGAGTTCCTATCTGTCTGAATTCTTTTCTAACATTTGTTGTTTTCTTTAAAAACATTTTTTTAAATTGGGGTGTCATTGTGGGCCAAAGATAGATCATGATTGTTTTGATTTGCATCTCCCGGATGGCTAATGATCATGAGCATTTTTTCATAGTTTTAGCCATTTGGATGTCATTTTTGGTGAACTGTCTCTTCGTATACCCTTTGACTGATATCTAATTGGATTATTTGTTTATGTTCTTATTGAAGTATTGCAGTTTATCGTCTATTTTGGAGATCAGTCCCTTGTCTGTTGTGTCCTTGCTAGCAATGTTCCCATCCTGCGGGTTCTCTTCTCACTTGTGATGAAGTCTCTGAGTGTATGTAAGCGTCTTGTTTACAGCAGATGCCAGCCGTCTATTTGGAGTTCTCCCGCGTGTCCTCCTCCTGGTGCGTTTGGGAGTGTCTGTGCCCTGGAATGGAACCCTTCATGTCTGTCCCCATTTCCTCATTGACGGTCTTTACAGCTCTGGGACTGACCTTTCGGTCTTGCTCCAGCTTGCGTTCATTTTTGAACGTGGGATGAGCTGTCGGTCCTGTTTCATCCTTCTGCGAGTGGAGGCTCAATTTTGCCAGCACTGTTTGTTGAATGGCTGTCTCTTTCCCAGTCAGTGTTTTTGTTCCTTCTCACGGTTCAGTTGTCTGCAGTTGGAAGAGCTGATTTCTGGTTTTTCTATTCTGCTCCATTGGTCTATGAGCTGATCATTGTACCAGCATGAGGCTGGTTTGGCTACTGTGGCTGTGTAATGATTTTTTTGTTTTTGTTTTTTTATTAGCTTTCACGGATTTTACTAGGAAGCTTTAAAATTTTAATTAAGAAAAATGAAATCGTTCTACAATTGTACTCAGAATTCTCTGTGAATATAGTACTGAGGATTTGGAACAAAATCATGTCAAGATACAGCAGACCATCCCATATCTGCTCAGCTCTGCACCTGCTCCTGAATTCTGGGCATGTGCCTTTTGGTGCAAGCGCCCCCTGCTTGTCTCAACATCCTGAGTCCAGCCCCTCCAGCTGTTCTGCAGGGTGGTCCGTGTGTGGACCCACGCTGACTTCTTTTTTTTTTTTATCATTTTATTGGGGCTCGTACAATTCATCACAATACATAGTTTTGAGGTCAGATAGTGGAGTGCGTCTTACTAAGACACACTTACTAAGAAGTTCTTTGTTTATTCTGGGTCTCTTCCCTCTCATATCAAGTTAGTGATTAGTTTTTCCATCTCCTTGAACAATAGAGTGTGGATCCGGATTGGGATTGCATTTTATTTATAGATTTCTTTGGCTAGTAGACATTTTCCCAATGCGAAGTAAGCCTTCCTATCCTTAACATGGGACATTATTAGTTAACAACTTTTGATTATATTCTTGTGATTAGGTGCCAGCAATTAGATTTCGACTCATAGTGACATCATGCAATACAGTGGAATTGCCCTGGGATTTTGGGGAGCAGGCCGCCAGCCTTTCTCCTGCAGAGCAGGTTGGATGAGTTCAAGCCGCCAATATTTTGGTGAGCAGCAGAGCGCTTAACCACTGTGCCATTTGGGAGTTTTCTCTTAATTGCACTGACCTAAAAATGCAAATCACGCTGTGGAATCTTTGGGAGAATTTGTTTGGGGTGGACATGCCAAACCTACTTATAAGAGATTGTCTCTTTGTTCTCTGACCCTTTTTCTTGAATTTGTGCTTTCAGTCTTTGTCTTTTTGGTCTCCAAGTGTACATGAGTCAAGGTGGCACAAGATTGAACTATAGCTTCTTGCCCAAGCGTTCATGTATCAGGTGGATAAAGACAGAATCTTTAAAAGACAAATGCCAGTCAGGTAGAAAGAAAGTCAAGGTGTAGTCATGGGAATTTGCATTCCAACAGACTTTTTCCCCCTTTCCATAATTTTTCTTTGTTTTCTCTCGCTCTCAACAACTAAAACCAGCTCTTGTTAAAGCATTCCTGCTACACAGTAAAGTATAAAATGGCACAGAGTAAAACCTTTATTTTTATGGTTCCATCTCTTCCCACCCAGCAATCTGGTATTTTGGCTTTCAAGCCTTCCCTCTCCCATATAATAATATAAGCAATCATCCTATATCAGATATTGTCTGACCACATGTTATATGCACTTACATTCTACCACCACCTCTCTCATTGTCACACTGGGGTGACTTATGTGTTGCTGTGATGCTGGAAACTGTATCACTGGCATACACCAGGACTGCCGTTCAAGGAGTTCTGGTGGCATAGTGGTTTGTGCATTGGGAAAGGTCAGCAATTCAAAACCACCAGTCACTCTGTGGTGTTTTCTACTCCCGTAAGCAGTTACAGTGTTGGAATCTCACCCATGGTTCCATATCTTCCTCTGAATCTGACTTAAACTCTGGCAGTTCTCTGACCACGTATGGTTACAGTTGTTTCTGATTATCTTCAGCAACATTTTGCTAGTAAATCCAGATGGCTAATGAGAACATGAAAAGATGTTCAACATCATTCAACATCATTAGCCATTAGGGAAATGCAAATGAAAACCACACGGAGGGATCACTATAGACCTTGCAGAGTGGCTAAAGTTAAACACATGATAATTATAGCATCAAATGCTGGCAAAGATGCAGAGAAATAAGAACCCTTCATCATTTCTGTTAGGGAGGCCTGTGAAATGGCATGGCCATTCTGGAAACCATTTGGGGCATCTTTTATGAAACAAAACATACAACTATCATATGACCGACCCAGTCATTGCAGTCTGGGACTTTTATCCCAGACATATGAAAAGTTGCATTCATGCAAAAATACATGAATGTGATGTTGTTGGTTTGTTTTTTTAAAAAAATAATAACCAAAAACTGAAAGCAAATCAGATGTCTCTCAGGGGCTGAATGGTGAAGCCAACCTTGGTGCCCCCTTACCACGGAGTGTCATTATAGTGTGCCGGCATAGGGATCTTTTAGGATCCTACAGAAATGCCCCCTAGGGTTTTTAGGGCCGGAATCTCCCCAGGACTGCCAAGTTGGGCAAGCAGGTCACCACTACACCACCACAGCTTCTTTGTCGTGGAATAAACTCACTGCCTTGCAGGACTGCCAAGTTGG